>NW_022156716.1:5215139-5541799 GCF_004355905.1 Pyricularia grisea | reverse complement strand
AAATGGGTAGCATGCAGACGAACAGAAAAGTGAATACCGCACTTGGGTTCGATTTATTTGACGCTTAGAATAGAGTAGACTATCGTCTTTGATCTACAAATTCTTTCCCGAATTCACTGTGTGTAAAACATCAAAGAAGCTCGTTGGCCCAAGACCAGATACATTTACTGACCTTTTTGGACAACTGGTTTGAGTGCACCTAACCGGTAGACTGTCAGTCTGCCACCCATACAGCCGTCTTGACACAACTACCTAGGTAGCTAGACCAAGAGGTACCTGTCCTCAGAGGTAGGTGCCTAACCCGGCCTGCAAAATAAAACAAACGTCTGTATCGTTCCTTCCGTTTCCAGAGGAGTTGTTGAACAATAGCGAGACGCCAAAGTACCCACAAATGCTTTCTCCCCACCTTTCAAGCTGCAACTTATAACGATATTCCTTCTGTGTTTCCTCTGCCTTTCCCACCTGCACCTTCTTGTGTTTGCTTGGTCACTTCGAGCTCACTCTCGTCTTTACCCCTCAAAGTTGTTCATCTCTCTACCTATCTCCATTCAGTCTGATACATCATCAACAGTCAGGTCCGTAGTGACAAAACACGCAAAAGACGGTAAGCAGTAAATGTTTCTTTCTATCCTATCCTCACATCCTCTTTCATTTCGAGATTTCCCGAGACTTTCGTCTTTGGTTCCATTTGAGCCCGCCATCAGCAATCCCCCATTCTCTTGCACCTTCCTCTCACCTAGTCCTTCATCTCAACTCACGCTCACTTTTTTCATCTTCTTACTGCTTTCAACTGCGCCAGGACAAAGGCCTCGCCCGGGTATTTGTTCGTCTTTGAACTGCTACTGTCTGCCTTCGGCTTAGCAGGCTTCACACATTTCTTCTATAAGAGGGAAAAACAAACAGTCACTGACTTAGACCGCACTTTTTCTTGAAGCATTACCTGCATTTGTCAATTTTCATCCGTGAAGCAACATAATGGCATCCTGGGGTACCGACGGTTGGGGTGGTGGTCGGTCCACTACTACCCATAGCGGTGCTGACGAATGGAATTCTGGCGCCCAACAGACTACTGGCGCAAGCGAGTGGAATTCTGGTGGCGAGCAAGCTACTGGCCCCGACCAGTGGAACTCTGGAGAGGGTAAAAACAATACAAACACCGACTTTGGCGGAGGAGAGTTTGGTGGAGGCGAAGCCGATGCTGGTGGAGGAGGCGCCCAGGAGCCCGGTGCCTTCGACGGAACTTGCAACCTCTGCGGCAAGGATGGACATCGGAAGCGTGACTGTCCTGATAAGCCTCCGCAGCTTTGCGCCAACTGTCAGGAAGAGTAATTACTTTCATTCTGACCTTATGCTTCAAGCTTTACTGTCTACTGACACTGAAATTTGCTAGGGGACACTCTGTCACTGAATGCGAGAACCCGCGGAAGATCGACCGATCCGATGTCCAAGACCTCGAGCCAGCCGCTGCCTTGGCCAAGATCAAAGAGGCTGCTGCAGATGATGACATGTTCGACGCCAAAGAAGCCATCAGAGCTTACGTCAAGGCCCTTCCGGACACCGACTTTGTTGCCCTTGAGAATGCCCTTCGAAAGCATGATGTCGGTGTCTTTCTGATCGCAATGGAGCTTGAGATGGAAGAGACCATGACCAACATGGACCTCCAGGGCAATTTGGGGAAGAAGTACTCCGTGACCTACCGCTTTAGCGGCCGTTGCCCTCGTCCACGCGACCGTGAGGCTTGGCCAAAAGATGCTGCCGAGAACCTCGAACGTCTCAAGGAGGCCGGTGACATGGTCAAGACCCTGGTCCCTCGTTGCAGGAACTGTGACGCTCTTGGCCACGATAGAAGACAGTGTACCGAGGATCCCATTGAGAAGCAGCAGCAAGCCATTACTTGCTTCAACTGCGGCGAAACCGGCCACAGGGTCAGAGACTGCACTACTCCCCGCGTTGACAAGTTTGCTTGCAAGAACTGTAACAAGTCAGGACATACCGCCAAGGAGTGCCCTGAGCCTCGACCGGTTCCCGAGGACCTCGAGTGTACCAAGTGCGGTGAGATCGGAAAGCATTGGCGCAAGGAATGCCCCCAAGGCGCCCAGAGCAGGGCCTGCCATAACTGTGGTGCTGAGGAGTAAGTTTTCTCTACCCTTTAACCATCCTATCACCATGACTGGAAGTCGATATTGATTACCCATGAAAAAAAAATAGTCATATGTCGCGCGACTGCACTGAGCCTCGTCGGATGAAGTGTCGCAACTGTGATGAGGTACGTCACTCGAACAAAATCATGATAAAGACGAAGTGATGCTAACATAAAGCAACCATGTAATAGTTTGACCACGTGGCCAAGGACTGCCCCAAGCCTCGTGACATGAGCCGCGTCAAGTGCATGAACTGCTCAGAGATGGGACATTTCAAATCCAAGTGTCCCAAGCCGGTGGTTGAGGAAGAAGCTGGTAACACTGGCAATGGTGGCTTCGACGACAACGGCGGCATGGACAACAGCGCCGGCTTTGACAATGGAGGAGATGGTGGCACTTGGAACGCTCCCACGGCGGCTGACGATGGCTGGCAGACTAGCGGTGGTGGTGCCGGCGGCAGTGCCTGGTAAAAGATAGTTATTGGCTTTCATAGACATCCAGGCCGAGTCACGTATGGTTGATTCAAATTGATGCCAGATGCCCTTATTCGTTCTGTTTAAAGGGGCCGCAAATTTCTTGGAGTTTGGGGTTAGGGTTTGTGGTAAGGAAGGACCACAAGGGCGCCCCGTCGACTGCCCATGGGGTATAAAAACAGGGGCGCCTGCCCCTCCATCATAAAACATCATCTAGACCTAGTTGAAGAACTATTTCTGTTCTAGGTCTATCTTTCGCAGCCAGATATTCTCGTCGCAAAATACTAGAACTAGTTGAAGAAATCATGACAACAAAGTATTCCGTCATTTTCTGGTGGCTGCTGGACCCTTGGCAGTTCATGTTCATCTCTTTAAGCTACCTGCCCTCAACGATTGTCCGTCTTGTCCGTACAAGGGGCATCTTCTCTCTTGCCACGCTACAGAGCGAATGGTTCTCTGATTTCTGGACCTGGGCAGGGCCCGGCGTGAGGGATTCAGCCCGGCCAAGGGTCGTCCCACTGCTGCAAGGCCGGGTGCACGCCGGCAGGATAGTCGACCACGAGGCACACCCTCCAGCTTCCGGGACCGTGCTGGAGATCGGGCCCGGTAGTGGCATGTGGGCTGGCTTGTTGGCTTCGACCGAGGCGACGCGCATCATAGGCGTCGAGCCCAACACAGCCGTGCACCCGGCCCTCAAGGACGCCGTCAAGAAGCACGACCTTGCAAGCCGCTATGAGGTGGTGCCACACGGCATCGAGTCCCTGGCCGACTTGGGAGTCGTGGCCGAGGGTGAAGTCGATTGCATAGTCAGCATCCTGTGCCTCTGCAGCATACCCGATCCAGAACACAACATGCGGCAACTCTACCGCTATCGTGAGTTCACCCTTTTCCCCCTCCCATGAAAGTCCCGCCGGGGAGTGGTTTTGTTGCGCAAGCATATTAAGAGACGCCATGATGGTTGAGTCGAGCGGGCGGGAGGGTAAATGCTAATCCCATTGCATCTTGCTGTAGTCAAGCCCGGTGGGAGGTGGTATTTGTACGAGCACGTTCGATGCGAACACAACCTCTTTATGGTTTTGTATCAAGGTGAGTGAGGCCGAGGCCATGGCCACGTCACATTTCTCTTTGCGACGAAAAAAAAAAAAAAAAAAAAAAAAAAAAAAAGGCTGATCGCTCACAAACTTGCAGCTTTGGTAAACATATTTTGGCCTCGCTTCATTGGAGGCTGCCAGCTTCGGAGGAGGACGGGCGAGCTGGTTCGTGCTGCTGGGGACTGGTCGGATGTCGACATAGAGCCGCCCCACGAGGAGCCCTGGTATAATACCGTGCCTCACATTCTGGGTATCGCAACCAAATGAGCAAATTGGCATAGTCTGAAGTGGCTGAACTATATGCATGTATACGGCGGTATTCCGAATCGTCAGCATATATGCTAGCAAAGAAACGCATCCGAGGAGCTTGAAGAAAATTAGGCAGAGCAGGCACAGACCGTGCCTGACGATACCTCGGGTCGTTTTGGAGAGATATTGATTATCCACCGCGAAATGAAAAGGTATTGATTGGGAGAATGAAAACGGTGTCAAGTCAAGTTGACGCATCCTGTTAAATAACTAGACCAGTGGTATCTTGTAATGCTGATAAATAAGGACCAGCGCCCGGCAGGCTTATAAGAGAAACAAGATTAAATCATGTGCAATAAAAAAAACGCATCGAGAGAGCCGAGAAACTACCCAGAAGAATAGTTCCTCAATAAACGCGCAGCTACCGCTGCCAAGGGGAAAAAAAAAAAGAAACGTCCTGCCAACCAAAAAGATTAACAGGCGCAAACAGAGCAGAGGAAAAGAGACCACCGCCACGATGCACACGCAATCCTCTTCAGAACCATAACAACGCCTTTTGAAAGCCCCTTCATTTCTTTGTCAATCTCAATCACTGTCCATATCGTAGTCTTCACCAGCATCATCACCGTCGTCACCCCCCATGGTGTCTTCCTCCTCATCTTCGCTGTCGATATAGATGGGCTTCTTGGCCTTCGGTGCAGCCGCGGCGGCGCGAGCAGGCCGGCCACGTGCCTTGGGAGCAACTGGCGCTGGAGACGGTGGTCTGTCTTCCATATCGACGTCGTCATCATCATCATCATCATCATCATCGTCTTCTGCCGCCTTCTTAGCTTTCAGCTTCGCCGCATAGGCCTTTGCGGCCGGCGAAAGGGCAGCCGGCTTCGCCTTTGCAGCAGCCTTTGCCTTGGTCTTTGGAGCAGCCGCAGGCTCGTCGCCCTTGGATTTGTTCTTGGCACCAGCGGGTCGGCCACGAGTCTTCTTGGCTGCGGCAGAAACGACGTTGAGGGGCGCCTTAGGCGCCGCTGCCGGTTTTGAAGCTGCGCTTATCTTGCTCACAGCAGGGAGATCATCGTCCGAAGAAAGAAACTCATCAACATCATCCTTGACAGACTTGACGGGGCTTGATTGAGCAAGATCCTCGTAGTTGGTCTCGTCCGGACTGTCGAAGTCAAATTTCTTGGGCTCAAACGTCTTGGACTGCTTTGACTTGAGCTTACTGAACGCAGAGGTCGAGGCCGCACTTTCGCCGTTGTTCATAGCAAATAGACTCAGCCGATTTGTGCCTGTGTCGTCTGCCGACTTGTTGATGCCCTTGACCATGGCGCCAACATCGTCAAGCATCTTGTCATCAAAGTCTGACTCGGACTCGTCATCATCAACGATCCATTGCTTCTTTTTGATTGCCGCAGCGCGCTTTGAGCGTGCGGCAACAGGTGCCAGTGATTCATCGCCAACCTCCTCGACGGGAGACGGCTCCTTTTTGATCGTAGTCTTGGGTTTACTCAAAGCAGCAAGATCGCCATCGGAGAAATCATCGACACTATCGAGCTGTGATTTCGAGGCAGCCTTGACAGGAGGCTTAGATTCAGCCTTCAGAGCGGCATCCCACCGCTCGTGGGTCTTTGTTTCGGGAACCTTCTTGACTTCAGCCTTTGGTTTGGCCTTTGCGGCAGCCTTGGGCTTTGTGGGTGCGTAGTCATCATCCGCCTTAGCCTTGCGTCCGCCCGACTTGCCAGCACCGATCTTTCTAGAAACACGGCGGCCCATCCGGCGGATGTTTGTCTGGATCTCGGCATCCAACTTGAGCTCTGTGACGAGATTTTGCGGTCAGTACGTATCTCCTGCGGTTTGCTGGTGATCCAAGTGAGCTTCTCTGGACCGGGAAGCTGCAAAGACACTTACGGTTCTCCCATTCCATGACGAAGTCATCCAAGTCCTTGCACCAGAGATCCTTCTCACTCTTGCTGTTGAGCTCATCAAATTCGGCCTTTTTGGCCTCGAGCTGCTTCTTCAGGCGCTCCAGGCGCTCATGTGTAAGTGACCAGATTGCCATCTGCTGCTTGTTAGTTTCTCGACTCTGTCGGCTTGTGGTATGAAGTCGCTCTAAAACTCACCGATAGAAGATAGTCGTAGTCGCCTGCAGTGCCCTCTCCGACTTCATCATCCTCCTCATCCTCGAACTCGTCCTCTTCATCTTGAGCCTTTTTCCCAATGTCGCCCTTGGGGAACGGTTCATACTTGCGCTGGCGTAACTCTTGCACCAGGACGCTCTTCTTCTTCTTCGAAACAACGAGTTTGCCGTCGATGATCTCAGATATGAATCGGTATTGGTTTGTGAGCTTCCGATAATCGGCATCGAATACCCTGAGCCAATGCGCCTATAGCAAGGAAAGTCAGATTTATGTGATGAAAAGAAAAGGGCAGATGGCGGGTTCTCAAGTGACGAATATGTGACTTACCTTGCGTGCAGCGTACATGTTCAGCCTGTAGTGATAGAACTCCTCCAAGATGTCTTCAACCTTGTCGTATTTCCGAATTTGTCCGTTCGTATCAAAGGCAACCAAATTGGTGATAGCGACGTTCTTCTGCAGCTTGAACCGCTCCAGAAGCAGGCTTGGAGAGTCGCGGAATTCTTTCATGTGTTTCTCATCCAGCTGGACGATGAAGTGCACATTCTTGTGGTCGTTGAACTCCTTGTAGTCCTTGATCCAGGATGGCGTCTTCTCGGCACGTATAATCTCTTCAAGCCTGGCCTTGAAGTCGTCTGTCCACATCCGAATGGGCAGTTCGGTGATGACCACCTCGTTGGGGTTCTTGTCGTCGAGACTCGCAATGCCGTTAAATTTGAAGCGGATCCTGGACGCATCTTCTGGCTCCGGGGTACCTTTCCATCCGCGCCACCAGGGAGTCATGGGCTCGAACTCTTGCTCTTCGGGAACGTCGAGACGTCCCATGCGTCGCTTAAGGTTCCTGACAATCTCCTCGGGGTGATAGTTGGGGATTGACGTACTCCAGCCAGTACCGATACCATCGGCACCGTTGACCAGAACCATTGGAATAACAGGAGCGTAGACCTTGGGCTCAATGGCCTTTCCGTCATCGACCTGGTGCTGCAGAACGGGCTCATCAAGGGGGTTAAACACACGACGCGCGAAAGGTGAGAGGCGAGTGTGAATGTAACGAGCGCTGGCCGCATCGCTACCGCCCTGAAGTCGAGAACCAAAATTGCCAGAAGGTTCCAGACAGTTGACGTTGTTGGAGCCTACATAGTTTTGCGCCAGACCTATGATTGTCTGCTGAAGTGAGGCCTCGCCGTGGTGGTAAGCAGCCTTCTCCGAGACGTATCCAGCCAGCTCGACAACCTTCTTGTCCTTGACCAGGTTCTGTTTAAAGCACGCGAATATGACCTTCCGCTGTCCAGGCTTCAGTCCATCAATCATAGACGGTATCGAACGCATGTTATCGGCCATGCTGAAGAGAATGAGCTCCTTGTTGACGAAATCCGAATATGTGATTTGCTTGGACGAATGATCCAGGAAAGTACCTGGGATAAAGTTGCCCAGCCATTCTTTACGGGCATCTGCCTTCTTTTTGGAGAAGGCCAGCTCAAACAGCTCAATCTCATCAGGTTTCATAGTATGAAACTGCTTCAAATGCAGGTCGAGATCGGTGAAGTAGACTTGTGCGTCTTCGTTCGATGACGAACCCAATCCCTTCAAGTACTTGTAGTCCCACCGACGGATCTCATGCTTATGTGCCTCCTTCCACTCCTCATATTGAGGCATGTTGAAGAAGGTCTTCAGCTTGGTAGGCTTCTTGGGATTTGATCCTTGCCATACCTTGACAACCGGAGTGATGAACTCCTGGAAGAAGTCGGGGATCTGCAGCAGAGAAGGAAACTGCACTTGGAGGAAGTTGATGAGGAGACCCTTGATATGACTTCCGTCGTGATCCTGATCAGCCATGATCATCAAATGACCATATCGAAGTCCCTTGGTGTCTGTATACACCTGCTTGTGCTTGAGGCCCAGGAACTGCTTGATATTTTGGATTTCCTTGTTCTTCAGGATCTGATCTATGGATGCATCTCGCACATTCAGCATTTTACCACGAAGGGGAAACACGCCGATGCGGTCTGGATCCAGGATGGCACGACCAGCAACAGCCAGACCACGGGCAGAGTCACCCTCAGTCAGCACTAGCGTGCACTCATGACCGTGCTTGGTGCCTGCCAAGTTGGCATCAACAAGCTTCTCGTTACTGATACGCGAGCGCTTGTTCCCGTCACTCTTGGAGAGCATCTTGTCTGCTTTCTTCTCGGCAAAATGAATAATGTTCTCGATAGCCTCTGTTTGCCGAACCTTTTTGAGAAAGGGCTCGGTCAGGGGGCATTTGCTGCCAAACTGAGACGGTTTTGTCGTCAACTGCTCCTTCGTTTGCGAGGTGAAGGCAGGGTTCTCGATAAGACAGCTAACAAAGATAAAAATGTAATTCTTGATGTTGTGCTGTTTCAAAGAATGACCTTTCTTTTTCTTGTTCAGATCTGCCAAGAGTGCTGCTGTGATTTGGTCGGCGATGTAGTTGACGTGTGTGCCTCCCTGGGTGGTGGCGATGGAATTTACGAAAGATACTTGTTGGAACTGACCATCCGAGACGGTGAAGCCGACCTTCCAACGCTTGTGGGCTTTCGGGTCCTCAAAGATGACCTCGGCCACTTTGTCTTCTTCGCCTTCCGGAACGTCGTCGCGCTCCTGTGCAATGGATTTGGCATACATCTCGCAGTACTTCTTGAAGTTGACTTTAAGCTGCTCGCCGTTCAGATGGACCTTGACATTACTGTCCAACGTGCCAGCCATGTCGTAGACTCGACGGTACAGAAGACCCTCGAGATCATCATCGATGCCGTCAGGCATGCCGAATCGCGCGTAATCCGGCGTAAAAGTAACACGAACAAAATCCTGGGTCTTGTTCGACGTGATTTTGGCCTTACCACAATCGCTCATGTTGTTCGTCCACGTCTGTTTGTAACGTTTCCCATTGCTCGAGTCCTGCGCTTCAAGGATGAACTCGGTACTGAAGATGTTGGTGAGCTTTGCGCCATATCCGTTGCGACCTCCCACGGTCTTGAGCTCCTTGTCGTCGTAGTTGGAACCCGTCAAGAGGTGACCAAAGATGAGTTCCGGGATGTAAACCTTTTCCTTTTCATGCATCTCTACCGGTATGCCCTTGCCATTGTTCTCGACCGAGATCTGACCCGATTCGCGGTCGACGGTGACCTTAAGGTATGTCATTGTCTTGTCACGCTGGCTATTGTCTGCCGCATTGACCAATATCTCGTCAAAGATCTTGTAGAGACCGGGAACGAAGGCAACAACTCTGTTTTCCACCAGACCAGTCTGCTTGTTGAACGTCCACATCTTTGTTTCTGTGCGCTCAACGGAGCCAATGTAGGTATCAGGACGCTTGATGATATGCTCGAGCTGTGTAAGCTTCTGATAGGTCTCCGTCGCAGTCTTTGTTGTTTTGGGCTTGGTGTCTGCTGCACCGTCGAGGTTGACACTATCATTTTCGATTTCGGCGAGGGGCTTGCCCGCCGACTTTTTGGGCGCTGGTGCCTTCTTCTGCTTCTTGGAGCTAGGAGGTGTATCGGAAAATGTGCCCTCGCCCATCCCTTCATCTTCATCAAACTCGGGCTTTGGGCGCTTCTTGGTAGCCGTCAGCTTGGTTTGTGTGAGCTTCTTTGGTGCGGCTTTCGGCTTGGCTGCTACTGCCTTTTTCGCGACAGGCTTCGCCTTGGGCTTCTGTATGAAACGAAACAAGACCTGGGTCAGCAACAGAGAGGCGCTACGAATTTTTTACTGTAAAACTTGGCGACTAACAGGCTCAGGTGAGTATCCATCAGATTCATCATCGAGGAAGTCGTGCATCGAATCATCCATATCGGAAAGATCCATGTTGGGTTAAGTGATGGGAGACTAGGCAATGCCTAGCTCAAATATGATAGTTTGATCAATCTGGCAGCAGAACCGTGAAGTTGAGCGGTGATCGTAGAACGGCTGTCTGTCGCGAACGAATTGTGAGCGACTCTCAGAGCGGTCGAGTTAAGTCGAGTTGTCGCGGTGACCGTGCACTTTTTTTTTTTTTTTTTTTTTTTTTTTTTTTTTAGTGCAACAAGAAAGTTGATCGAGAATTGAGGAGTCTAAAAAGTTGTCAGGTATTGAAATGAGGGGCCAGGCTCCGGACAATAGCAGTACCCTGTTATGAAAAGAATGAATAGACAGGAATGGCGGGGGACGATTCCAGTCCAAGTCGTTTGCTTGCGGGATAAGCTGCAATGGAATCACTCGTAAAAAGATTTGTTTGTTTTGTTTCCCTATCGGGATCGCTTGACGAATGTAAACAAAACCCTGTCGTTGTTCTCTGCCAGATCCACCAAGCCTCACGACGCGTCTTTTCAAAACACGCGATGTGGCTCTCACGTGACCTCATGGTTTTACTTTTGGACGAGCTGTCAGCTTCTCTGATCGCCAACGATTAATTTTCAATTTATTGTCGACGATGACAGGTTTGCATACGAACAGAGAAAAAAAATCTCAATAAGCAAACGAGGCCACCAAACTGAACCACCCAAGATCAGTTTATCTACTGCCTTGGTGGAACTGTCAATCTACGAAGTACTCACGTATTCAAATCCCATCCAAATTCCTTGCAGTTGAGTTCGACCTTTCTGGACATTATATTAGTACAGTATATACACTGTACAACTTGGTGTCCATTCCGGACGTAGGCATACATCGTACCTACCTCACCTGATTACCTATCTCCCTTTGGAAGGTAAGGCAGGTGCGAAAAAGCATACAAACTTAGTGGCTACCAACAGAGAAAGTGCTATGATAGTCAGCATGTATTGTTGAGCTAATAGCTTCGGTATTTTTCTTTCTGTCTACCTGCCTATGTTTTTCTCTCGTAAATCAAGCATTCAACGAAGTCAGGCTCAACTCTATCAAACCATTTCAGCCAACATAACAGTATCTGTGAGTTTGGAACAAGACCGATGACGCTGATTGTTTTGTTTTTGGCCCCAATTTTTGATGATATTCTTTTTGGTTGTCCTGCCCAACAGGAGAAGAAAAAGAAAGAAGAAAAAGAACGAATTAAACTGCACGATCGTACGGAGGCACGCCAAGTATCAGGACAACAGTCTGCAAAACAGCGTACTCGATTGGAAGGGACGGGGCACCATCGACACGCGCGGATTTCTGAAACCGATGCCACGCGGATACAACATGTACTCCGTGTCCAGACCTCACATCTTGACCCTGTATTATGAATACACTTGTCTCCGGCTCGGCCTTGGTGTTATGGACTGACAGCACGCTTGGTGCGTGGTGATGGGGCGGGAGTAACGAGAGACACATGGGAGCTGGGCACCAAGGACGGATGCTTTTTGCTACTCAGAGAATCTGTGCTGCCGACTTTCCTTGACTTTGTTTGACTCTTTTGACATGGTACTCGTACTCCCTCCCACATGCGTTCTTAGTCCTCATGAAGGGAGCCCGATTCAACCATGCTGCGAAAGGAGGCTATCGAGGGGCGGTGTGGCAGGCAACAGCAGTCAAAAGTTGCCAGCACTACCAAACACAGTTAACCGCTCAGGTATCGGACCACCAGATTCATCTGGCAGCAAACCGTTGTAAGTACCTTCAGTACCGCCTGGATTGCGTCAGGCAGCCGTGGAATCAAGCAAACAAACTTGCGGAGAGGCGAACAGGTTAACAGCCAAACTTGAGTGCTGAAGCGAATTCTCCTACTTTACCTGCCCGCGACACCGAACCCTAGGGACCCCCATGGCAGACAAGTCATCAGCCTCGGTCGGTGTCGAGCGCTGAGATGCATGGCTATTAAAGCACGTGATTGCGCACACTATATCAGATGCTCATGAGCAGCTTGAGTCTTTGGGTACCAGAGGACTGGCATTGTTGGTCTTTGGTCCTCGTTGGTCTCCTCTCTCATCCCTCATTGCATCATGCGTTTGTCGCCCTGACACAAAGCGGGCCGCTTCTTCTGGCGTTGACTGACCAGACTGTTGAGCGCAGTGAAGGTGGGGTTTGCGGTATCATAATTGCCATGCATGCATGCATGGCAATGGTGTAACAGTCCTCCCGGCGGCGTGTGCTCTGTGAATGCAAGCATCGTGGGCTTTTGACCTTCCACAAAGGAGGTGAGGAAATTTTCCGAAAGGTGCTAGTTTTTATGCTCCCCTTGCCTCCCTTTTTTGCACTTTCGATGCGTGTGCATCACCGATGTTGTCTGGTCAAACCTGGCACGCGGTGTAACAAACCTCTCTGGTGTTTCACAGCGGAAGGGTGGGGATTATGAGAAAGGCAGCAAGGCATTAAGGCAACAAAATGCCCTCAGTCATCCAGCTTCCTTCTCTTTGACTATCTATACACTTTGTGCAACGACCAGAACAACCAACCCGGCTGCTAAGCCCCGAATTGCGATCTTGCGTTCTGCATGCCTCCGTGCGCGGATCTCAACATCATGTCGGTGAGACCACGGCCAGGAGCGGAGCAGCAGTAGCGCTCAAATGCTCGAGGACTCCGTGGTACTCATTCTCAAACCCGATGCGCTGCCAGTCACGCCGTGAGCCGTTTCTGTATACAAGCAAACGGCGGGACGTCATGCGGGCATGTTCACAGCAGACCCCTTTGCACATGAACTGGCGTGGGGCTTCCAAGGTAAGACAGCAAGCTGCACACCCATCTAAACTAGACCGCGGTCACCCAAGGTTGCTGCGCGAAGGGAACCATGCCATGCTTGATCAACACAAAGTGGATGATCAGAAGCAGATAGTATCTACTGCCAGGAATATAGGTGCAAGAGAGCGAATCAGCCCTCAACTCGGTTTGTATATCAACCGCTTCAGAGGCTCACGATGTTCTTAGAGCCGTCGCCTTGGCCTCAGTCGCTCTCCGACACCTCTATAGAGAGGTGAAGCTCGGGCCATGGATCGATCTTTGATTGCTTTCCGATGCCCGGCCAAGACAAGACAACGGCTCGCACTCCCGTCGGAAAGGTTGCGCAAATTACCAAGTGTCGGTTCAGTACACTGCAGCAAGAAGACTCGACCAAGTCACTGTAGAGAAGAGTGAGAGCCCGGAGAGTGAAGAAAAGGCACTGGCCGTACGGTATCAGCTTCGCAGTAGCGGAGCCACTAGCAACTGCCTGTCCGCCCCGTGTCTGGTGTGTACTCATCTGTGGGCACGCAAATCTCACTCAGGCTCAATAACTCGTCAGCAGGCAGCTAATCTCGAGCCATCTGTTCGTTGTTTGCTTGTTGGCTGGTCAGGCTGCATCACGTCCCAGTCGAGTAAAGCTATGCCTTGCCTAGCCTCATTTACATCAGTATCGCGTTTTTCGCTAGTCTGTCCCGGCGTAATAATCAATTCACTGTACCTTGTTCTCCGAGTGGAGCTAAAGAAAAAATATCTTTAACTGAGTTACATAGGATGGTTATTTACGTAACTTGGGCGCATTCGTGCGTTTGTGTACTGACTGACTGTCTCCCTCTAGCTACGTTCGGTCAAATTTTTTGATGAGCTTCTGGATGTTGATTTCTTTCTCTCTGTTATCCTTTTTAAGCATCTTTCGTCGGTCTTGCTGTCCTCTAGGGGCATTTCTAGCTGTGACAATCATTTCTTGAGAGTGCAGAATGGGGCTCTGTGTTGCCTCGACTGGGATTATCTCGTGCGTTTGTGCGCCTTGCGCGTTTGACGTGAGACACACTTTGGCTGCAAGCCGCTAACTGACTTCTCTTTGCATTCTTTTCAGCAGCAACCCACAGCGAGCAAGCAGCACAGCGTGATGTCGTAGCATGGCAGTCGAGCCTGAGAAGGTTATCGAGGTCATCACGACTGCTAAATTGTAACGTTTTCTGGTCGCCCTACTTCCTCTTTCACTCTACTCGTATCCTAGAAGCTTTTGTCAATATTGGACGGGGATGCCGGACTCCCTGCCATGTGGAGCCTTCATAAATAACTCTGAAGACCTATCAAACGGAGTCCCGGACCTTTGAGACAAAGAGCGAATGAAATGAGTCGGCAGCGGCACTCCAAACGTGGACGACCAGTTCCTGCTAGTGATTGCGACATATTACAAGTCAGGGCTTCCTCATTCTGTATTCGAGGCAGTGGTAATGAATCTCGGCTTCATAAGCAAGTGAGTGTAATGGGGCACGAGGCTACAGGTGACATACACCCCGAGCATGAACACGCCCCCTGTTACAAGCTGCAGTTGACATAGCTGCCAGGAAAAGTATGGGCGCCTGCTATTGGCTATTGGATAGTAACAGGTGCACTTGCATGATGAGCCATGTCTAGCCGTCAATTACGAAATGGGCAGCTCTCCATTTGCAAGATACAATAGCGGCAATCAAAAGCCTCCCTGAAAGAGACCATCAGTCTTTTTTGTTACCCTCCACAGGTCTCTATAAGCGCTTTAAAAAGGCTTCAATCGGGCTGTTTTTATAGATTCTGATGTGTTTCTCCTGGCCGAGATGCCTGTTCCCGTCCCACACCTTGCTGCCAACCAAAAGGGAGGGGGGGAGGGAACACAGTCTAACTTCGTAGCTCAGACGGGATTTTCTGCAGGTTTCCGTTGGCTTTTGATTCTATGGAAGAGCTTCCCAAACAGACTTGCCGCCAACACAAACTGAATGAGCTCACCCCCTCTCAGCTCGGTTCTGAAGTTTGCTGCCGGTAGATCAAAGTGCACGGCGATGTGGCTGGTCTTGGAGTGGCTTGACGGCTTCGTGGTCCCGAAGGTAATGAGCCCCGATCTGCGAGAGACTGGACGAAAAGACTAACACAAGGAGCCGGGTTATGCTGCTAACTTCTTTGTCTTTCAGTCACCGGGAAACTAGTGGGAGGAAGGCCGACTAGTAATAATGATCACGGTTCGACAAGGTCCCCGGCACGGAAGACTTGACACGACGGCTCGCTTGCTCTCAGGACATAAAGTTGTGTATGCATCTGGACTAGCCTGATCGACAGCTCCCTATAGCAAGTGGGCTAATTGAGCATCTAGGAGCAGCACCCTTTGCATTTACCCATAGCCCACCGTGTTGAAAGTGAAGAAGTCTTGTTATCATATATCACCTGTCGGTCTCCACCTTGATCCTGGCTCCTTGTCCAATATCTGTCTTCTCTTTGGTTCTCTATTAGACCCCCTAGTCCTCACTCTGCGCCGCGAAAGGTGTGTCAGTTCTCAACCTGCCTTTTGGCAGCCTTCGGACACAGCGACACCAAGGCCTGCGCCATCACCATCAGCTTGTTTTCGAGCACTGCCGGGTACCCATGGGAGTATTCAGTCAGCTGGCACCATCTTCCTGGCTCGGGGCTTCGCACGGCAGCACACTGACCCGAACTGTACCGTGTTTGCTTGTTACCTCTGACTGCTTCGCTATACCCGATCACTTGTCACCTTTTGTTTTTGTGGCTTCCTTTTACTCCCACCCTCCTTCGCAAACCGGGCAGGCGGTGGAAACCCCAAGAACCCCCCTGTTCCACCTGCCTCGCAGCTTGTTGAGTGCTGCATTTCCAAGCCAGTTCCTGCACATGAGGACAAAGAAAAGAACCGCCTAAGACCAGGGGAACCGCCGCAACTGGCCGCTTTTACAATCAAAAAGGGGAGGGGGAGGACCAGGCCCACCACTACTTCTCCGCCCTTTCTAAATCCCGGAGTGGCCGTGGTCATGTTTCTTTGGTACTGTCTTTGAAGACGCAAATCTCGGTGTAGACTGAGCGAGAGAGCAATAACCACGGCGCCTCAAGGTCCACACACACATATATACGCACATACACTGCATGGGTTGATTTCCATTTCAGAGTTTGTCCTCTGTTTGCTCATATGTTTCTTGGCTTGTGAGAGGGGCAGGAAAGGACCAGAGGCAATCAACGGCAGTCTCTGCGACTTGAAATAGCAACAGTCTCCCCCTTCCTCTCTCGACTGGTAATTTTTGTCATCTCTCCTCACTCGACATCGAAATTTCCTCGACCAATCCATCTACTGGTCATATCATTCCCAGCCACGTTGTCTTTTTTATTTTCCACTCCCATCAGACCGAGGACAACCTCACCTTGCTCGACTAAGAGAGTCCGCAGCGGGGCTTCTTTATCCCTGGTCTTCGCTCCAAACATGCTTCCCATGAAGTCCCTTCTCAACCCGCTGTCGGTCGTAACTCACGCAGGTCACCATCGGCCCCCGATTATGCCACCGACACCCTCCTCAATCTATACGGACGAGCTTCCATCGCCAATCTCTCCTGACTACGGTCTTTTGTCTATGCCAACTCCTCCAAGATCATCAACTGGGGCTACATCAAACATAAAGATGGAACACAGGGGCAGGGGATTCTCGGTCAACTATCCCCCCTTTGAAGACCTCGATGAGCACTCGCTACGTGAGGTTCGCAAGTTTCACGTCCGTCCATTTGGCAGCATCCGTGAAACCAGTCGACACATACCATACAACAGTGGCAAGAAAGACTTCTTTGCCAAGACTGGCAGAGAGAGCTTTGAGGGTATGTCCATTTCTGACACTCTATGTCTTGATGATTAGTCTCAAGTGCGGTGCCAAATGTTGACAATTGAGCCGGTTGGCCTACGCATCTATCTCAGTGTTTCAATACACCTATAATGTTCCGGAAAGCGACTATAATTACACCGTTATGTGGGACTATGGCTGTGGCCTTGTTAGAATGACACACTTTTTCAGATGTCGCAACTACAACAAGGTTAGTGATGCCAAGCAAACTTTAGCTCACTCGATATAATTGTTACTAAAGAAGCTGATTGGAATATGAACAGACGGTACCGGGCAAAGTGCTCAACCAGAACCATGGGTTGAAGGATATAACATACAGTATCACAGGTGGCTCCATTACTGCTCAAGGTATGCCATAATAAAGCCCCTCTCAAGAAGTATTTATAAGATGTAGTGCAATACTAACAGAATGCTGCGGTCATGTCAGGATATTGGATGCCATTCGCTTGCGCTAGAGCCGTCTGTGCTACCTTTTGTCACCCGATTGCCGGGGCCCTGATTCCCATCTTCGGTCCCCAATTCCCAGCCGATTGCATTCCACCAGAATCACCCAACTTTGGTCGCATGGTTATCGATCGCGAGATCATAGCCCAGGCAGCCCGCGAGGCCGACTTGATGTACGGAAGGTTACTGCAAGCCCGACAACAGGGTCAGCCCCGTCGTCGTGCTCCAGGACCGCCCATGCGCTATTCAACGTCGCCCACATCTTCGACTCTTCACGAACGGCGTGTGCACCTCGCACGTGGTGCCGCGCGGCGTCTACGGGATGGCATAATGTACAGCAGTCCCCCCACGGAGACGGAGAGCTATCCGAACTCTCCAGAGCAGATTTCCTTGGCGGACTACCGACCACGGCGGTTCCCCTCGCCCCCACGCCTTCCTCCAGTCGTGCTCGCGGCGACCCCGTCACTTTCAGGACATTCTGGCTGGAGGGCCGAGTATATCGCAGCCAACGCTCGGTCGGGGCAGATCAAAAACCCATCTCCTGTGCACGAGCACAGCCGTCATCACCGCTACACTAGCAGTCGTGACAGCGGTCATCGTCAAGATGAAGCCAGCCTAATGGCCAGCTCACTGTCACGCATTCTGCCTCCTCCAATGGTTACTCCCCGATTCCAGCATGAGCTGTATCGGGACCACCACTACCACACTGCTCCACCAACCCCGAGCCCGCCTGATGAGCGACTGTTGAACCGTCTACCACCCATAGTCGGTCCTGACATTTCATTCCGCCACGATGCTGCTGCTACAAGTACCTTTTCGGATACTGGAAGGAACAATCGCAATAATTACAGTGGCGGCGAGACTGACGTGGGCAGCGGAGCCTCAACTCGGATCGATGGGGGTAACAACCTCAGTCTTCGGGCCAAAGTCAAAGCTGCAGGGTTGGATGGCCATTCTAGATATAAGGGCAAAACACAGCAAGAGGAGCAACGGCTGCATCTACATCATCTTCCTGGGCGCCAGTCTCAGACTGCAACCGCAGCTGTAGCGGACGACGCGAACGCTCTCAGGAATGATGCAATCCAAGCACTCATCAACTTGGCTTCTCGTGAAGATATGGCGGCTGAGGTCAAGAAGCAGTGGGAAGGGTCGTCCCAGCCGTTAGGTGCTGCAATCTTACCACTCAGAGCGCCCGCGGGGGTCCAGACTAGGAGCAGGAAGAGGGCGCTGTCGACATGATGCTTGATATGAGTCTTTAATTCCTTCATTCTTCTTGTTTCTCGTTTGGTTTATGCGGTTTTCTTACTTTTGCTCGGTTTCACTATGGTGTGGTCAGTGCTCGTCTAGTTGGATTGGTTGGTTCCTTGTGCTGGATGATGGCGTTTTGGGTCCTAAATGATATGTCTTCTCCTATATCAAGCAAAGCTTTTCATCAGGTGGTTTTGTGGTAGGCAGCACTTGAATTTCATAAACCGCCCCCTATCACCAGCCTTTACAATCTGCTTCCTATGTTGGTCCTCTGCCTAAGACAATATTTATGTATCTGAAAAGGGTAAAATTCAATGCAAACAGTAGTTGCTTTCCCCATAATATTCTTTTAAGCAAAAATCCCCAGGTGTGAGCGGCCAGACGCTTGATTAACTTTGTTCCTGTCATTCATCATTTATAGATGGCCGCCTGCGCTCTTTATATAACGTGACTCACTTTCTTTTTACTAGTAATAACGCCTCGCCAAAATGCCATAACAAAGATTGAGGAAGCCCCGATTCAAGTGAAAGAAGAATGGAAAAAAAGAGAAAAAAAAAAACTCTTCAACTCGTCTCAAACACCAAGCTCAAGTGTTAGCCCGCTCCTTTGCAGCCGCGGTAAAGTCTTTGACCCACTTGGCGGCCTTACTCTTGGGCAGCACAAAGATCCTCACCAGCTCGTCCTCGACCACGACGCTCGGCATCGACAGGACCTTGATCAGCGGCACCTTCTTGCCCAGCTTGACCAGGGAGCCCTTTTCTGTGGCGACGTAGCACTCGACGCCGGTCTGGGTGTAGCTGGCGTCGCGGTCCCAGGGCAGAGGCAACAGGTACGAGAGATGGCTATTCATGCAGTCGTTCTCGCCAAAGGCCTTGATGAAGTCGGACTGGGCGTCGACCGGATACAAGATGATGGCGGGGAAGGCGAGCTCGCTGTTGGCGACGTCGTCCGGGTCCGGCACCAGCTGCACCCTGGCGTCCTCCATCTCGGGAGGCTTGGGCGTCGACCGCATCCGCACGCCGCGCTGCCGGATCGCCGCCTTGACCAACAACTGCCGCCGCCTCTCGCGCGCCTGCCTCTCGGCCTCGGCCTTTTGCTTGGCGCTCAGCTTGGCCTGCCTCTCGGCGATCTCGGCCGCCACGGCCTTGAGCGCGGCGTTTTCCGGATCGACGGCCAGGCCGCGCTTGGCCGCGTCCTCGGCCTCGGGCATCTTGCCCATCGCGCTCAGGGCCTTGGCGCTGCGGTAGAAGGCCTTGACGTTTCGCGGGTTCAGGGTCAGGGTCTGGGCGCAGTCGAGGGTGCAGGACCGGTAGTTTTGCATCGACAGCTGGCAGGCCGCGCGGTTGGCGTACAGCGTCTCCAGCACTGCCGCCTCCTTCCTGACCTCCTCGGGATCTTCCGACGAGAGGGCTCCGCTTGTGGCCGGGGCGGTGCTTTCGGCCTCGTTCAGTCCGTTCTCCCGCTCCGCCGCAGCCTCCTCGGCCTCGCGCTTCTTGCGCTCGCTGTCTTGGCCGGGCGGCTCGCCCCTCGCGCGCCGCCTGATCTCGGCGGCGAGGATGTTGATGCCCTTTGTGTAGAACTCCCTGGCGTCGGCCCAGCGCTTCTCGGCGAAGCACTCGTTGCCGCGCTCCTTGAAGTCGGACGCGTTCTCGAGCGGCGTTCCCTCGTAGGCCAGCGCCTGCAGCGCCGCGATGTCGTCGTTCTCCTCCAGCTCCGTCATGAACAGCGGCGACTTGTTGAGGTCGTCGAGGATCTCCTTGGTCGACATGCTTCGGAGCTTGGCCATGTCTGGGGGCAGCTCCGGGGCCAGCCTATCTGACTCCGTGGTAGTAGTCGTAGTAGTGGCAGCATAGCCGCCTGATTTTGCTGCCGCCTGCCTGTTCTCCTCTGCTGCCTCCAGACATGCCTTGTTTGCGAGATCCTGGATCACGTCCTGGAACGACCCAGGGTCCATTGGCATGTTGCCGGACATGGTGAAATATGTGGGTGGGTCCTTTTTTTTTTTTTTTTTTGCTTTATTTCTTTCTTTCTCGTATTTTCAGAGGGTAAGGCGAAAATACCAGACTTGGGTTGGGGCTTTTTTTTTTTTTTTTTTCTTTCTACCTGGAATCCCAAGGCCCAAGAAAAGACGAAAACACAATCCCCAGGTCAAATAGTGCTTTTCATTCCCTGCACAAGTCCTTTGCTTCTCTGCCCATGTGAAAGATGTTCAAGTATCTGCAAGCATGAATGTCATGCCTATAGTTTCATGTGACGGGAGCAAGGAGGTAGGCAGGCAGGTAGGCAAGTAGACAAGCAGGGTACGCATTAAGAAATTTTTTGAGGGGAGGAACCTGACTTGACGTTGCTGGTTGAAGCCGCACAAGATAATTCCACTTAATTTTTAACCCCACCTGCTCACCCTACCTTGGGTATTTATTTACCTTATCTACCTTGGAACAAACATGCCATGTTCCTTGTGCTATGTTTGTATATTCAAAGTGAAATCCAAAACCCGCTACATGATAAAACCCCATAGGTTAGGTTAAAGTCATTTCTTTCGGCTAGCTGCTTCGATTATCAATACAATCATATGCTCACCTAATTCAACAACAAAGGTTTCTAATCATTGCATGGCTTGTTCATTATGGGGAAGAGGGGCCAATGACATAATACCTTCCACAGCCCTAACCCGTTCCATTTTCCAGAAGCTTCTTGAACCCTTGTGCTCAGGGAATCCGTTTGAACAGGCTTAAAACTTTGAACTTTGTTACTCTTGGGACTCGACTCAGTGAGTAAGACTCAGTAAGTGAGTGAGTGCGCTGCAGCCACATTTGCCCATAGAAACCAACAGTATTTTTTTTTAGCCTCACTTAACATAAGCCGCTATATACAATTAAACCAGCACATTGAGTCCAAACAAGTAAACATGAACCTGGCCAAACTTATCTGCCCAAACTCCTGAAAATGCATACGCTGAAACTCCCTAACACTAATAACTAAACGCCTTGGAACAAAACACAGAGCCTTCCCATACGCATCTAATTAACGAAATATACCAGTAGAAGCCATCTCATGTATTCATCTTGGGGCGTGAAACATCACCATTATGGTCTCTCTTTTTTCGTCGTAATTCTTTTTACCCTTAGACCTCCTCCTCAAATTAATCGTAAATTTTGGTGGTGTTATCATTATTAAGATAACGTTGACTTGTTCGCCGACACACTGTCATCGAGTTGGCTTGTCGTGGGCTTCTTTTGCTTGGCTTTTGTTCTAGGCAGTCGATAGACCGACTTGGCTCTCAGAGGTCTCGTCAAGCTGCTCCGGTTGCTTCTCCAAGCTCCTCGGACGTGCGACTGAAAAGCACTGGATAGCCCCGACGACGGCAGCCAGGCCGCTCATGTACCAGGCAAGGGCAGTGCAGTCCATGCGACTTCCAATGGTGTAGAGGTACCCGGCTATCGGGGGAGCAACCATGCGGCAAGCTGCTGCGACGCTGGCTGCAAGACCATTGACCTTGCCAAGGATCGTAGGGCTCGGCGTGGCCTCCTTGATCAGAATCAGAAGCAACGGGTAGATGATGATGCTGAAGAGATTTCGGACCGTCAAAGTGGCATAGATGGCCGAGAACAACCAGTTCTCCGGAACATACAAAAGGGGTGGCACGACTATGTAGGCGATTGGGTGCAGCACGGTTGAGATGATGAACAGCCTGTAGACACCGAAACGCTCGGCGCAGATAGGAAACACGACAGCCTGGATGAAGAGCGCGATGACTCCGTTGACGGCCATAATCATGCCGACAGTTGGCAGCGACAAGCCTAAACCTCCCGGAGAATAGAAGAAAATGTCGGGCAGAGAAGCCATAGTGCTGACCTCGCCCACACCGTTGTCGGAAACGCGACCGGGGTTTCGGTCGTCTTCGAAGAAAATTGGCAGCAGGTGGTCGTAGCTCATCGAGTGGTAAGTGAAAATCGCAAGCGAAAGGATGATGGCCACAATGCGCGAGTTGAGAATGTTGTACGATGCCACCGTGCCCTCGTGCTGCTTCTCATCTTGCCTTCGGGCGGCAGCAATAGCTGCGACGGCTGCTCCCCTCGTAGTGCCACTCGATCCAACGTTGCTTTCCCTCCTCGATTGTTGGAAAGTCCCATAGGTTTCAGCACGCAGATCCACGGCAGGACGCTTGAGCGCATCCGACGTCTCAATCAACGGGGTCTCATCCGAAACATATGTATCCTCTGGCATCATTGAGCGTGGCTGCATGTCCGGGTGCGTCTCTTCGAGCAAGAAGTATCCGAGGATGATGCTAATGAGCAGCAGCAGAGCACAGAGGAGATTGGGGAGCAGGTAGGGGAAACGATCAAAGAGCGATCCCACAGGAAAAGCGTCGGGAAACGAGCTGTGAGGGTCTGCAAATGTGCCTCCAATCGCAGGTCCAATGATAGTGCCGATGGACCAAACAAATGGCATAATAGAGTATGCACGCGCTAACGAAGGTTGAATGGTGGTGGTTAGTACCTCGCTTGACTTCATTCACATCAAGTACTTCTTAGCTTTGGGGGCCCCTGGGGGGATATTCCGACTTACGCTCATGCTCTGGCTTGCTGACCAACTCGCCCACCATGGTCTGAATGACTCCAATGTTTCCATTGAGAAGCCCACCAATTGCTCTGCCGGCTAGAGCAATCCAGATGTTGGATGCGAACCCAACAGCAATCATACTGAACATAGTACCTAAACAGCCAAGGAGAAGAACCGGCTTCCGCCCGATTCTGTCCGAAAGGCCACCCCAGTACATGCCCATCAAGGCCTCCGCAAGGGAGAAGCTCGAGATGAGCAAGCCAGCGTAGAACGATGCATCTTCCTCGGCGCCGATTTCAAACTTCTTTACAAGTGCCCAGGCATATGGGAAGATTGAGGTCAAGGCAATGGGTTCGGCAAGACGAACAATGGCTGCAGTATCGACTTGTGTTAGTGACTTTGTTTTCCTGGCTTCGGTCAAAGAAAAGTCACTGCCGAGAGTACCCAAGCATGAATTCCATGCCCCCCCGCGGCTACCTCACGTAGGCACGTACGAAGGTAGGGTCATAATAGAAGCGGGGAAATGCTCTTACCAAGAAGAAAAAGTTGCACGGTAGGAAAATCGTCTGGGTTACGAGAGTATCTTTGCTTGGTCAGACGCATTTTCTTCAAGATGAATCTGTATGCCTTACGATCCTGGACACACGGCACTTTTCAAAACGCTAAGATGTATGAGAAAAGCCCAGTGAGTGTGTCAAGTTGAAATCCGTGCGGGAGAGAGCTTGAATGTTGGTTTATAATAAAATATCACAAAAGTTGCTATGCCGTCTTCTCCCGTCTCTGTTGAAGAAAACGAGTAAGCGGGAGAGTATGCTCAAGAAGACAGAGTGGGAGAGCGTATGATGAGGGTGGTCGAGAAGATGGGGGTTGGTATTAATACGATGCAAGGTCGAGCGGTATATATAAGAGCTTGCTTAGCCCCTGCTCTGTGGTGGGGGAAATAACTAAGGCATGTATGGATGTATGTGGAGGGGCGGTTAAGTGAATCAAATCCCAAACCCCCCTTACACTGCCCAAAGCAGGCAGGTCAGTTCAGGTAAGGAAAAATAAATAATAATAAAAAAAAGAATACTAGGTATGGTAGGTGGGCAAGTACGATGTGGACGAAGTGAGATTGTTCTGGACGAACGAACAGACCAAGTAAGGGGGTGTGTTTAGTATGCGCCAAGTCAGTTTTGATAGCCCACAGGCTAGCAAGCGGCAGGGGGCGAAAATTTGTGTAGTACTGTAGTGCAAGTGGTGTGACCAGGTTGCACCAGACAACCAAACGAGGAAAAAGATAGCCAGTCGGGACCTTTTTTTTTTTTTTTTGCCTCCGATTCTTATCTGGTTAGTCTTAGCCTGTTGGTCTTTTCAATACTTGTTGAAAACCGTCCAGGATAGATAGAAGACAGGGCAAAGAAAACAAGACGATGGCAGAATGATGTAGCGAAATGATCGATTAAGATGAGTCTGGATATTGTAGACTGCAAGTCTGATATGGGAATAAGATGGAAATTAATAAATAAGAACCTTGGGGGAAAGAAGTACTTCGTAATAACCAAAGTTTAGGGCATGTTTTAGCAAACAAAAGATAAGGCATATACTATGGTAGATGCAGCTTCACATGGAACTCTCCGAGAATCGGCATGCAACGGTTGTATGCCCGGGGACGTGTGTTGTTTATCAATTGCAGTACAGTACAATACTGCTTTTTGTGTCCATGATTTGCGTCACTCTGACGGTTGTCAGACCACAATAACTCTCGTCTCATGCCAACAGAATGGATATATGAGCATATTATGCTGTAGAAGATTCGGGACCACCTTTGGGGATTCGAAAATTTTCTCTCTGTTTCATCAAGTTGGCAACTCGAGATGCATCGACCGCGGGTGTGCCTTGTTCTGGCCCTTGACAATTCGAGGTGTCGTCTGGTGTCCAGGTCTAAAAGACCCACTGCAACAGCACCTGTGGATCTCATCTCAGTTGCTCGGCACGCTGCATCTTTAGTGTGTTCGGAGGTTGCTAGGACAGGCCGGCTTCGGCAGCCCCATATATCGTCTATTTGTTAACCACAGACGTTACCGGATGGACCTTTGATGCTACCGACAGTAGCAGAAAAGCTCCGGGAATTATATACGGTAGAGATCTGCAAGTTTTCTTCTTCATTTTTTTTTTTTCCTTTTCTTGCTGTCCTCGTGAGGCCTAGTACCTGTGGAGGCGTAATTCTAATCGCATTCGCCGACTTTCCGTTATGCTTGCCAAGTGTGTCCACATAAAACCGTCTTGGGCTCTAGAGCGGTCTATATCCGTACAGCGGGGAAAGGAATGGTGGCCTCAAAGTGGAGGCTGGTGCACAAGCCCTTTTTGACACATGGATCTCAACAAGCTGCTGCTGTCATTATTGCTACGGTATCATTTGGGTCTGTAGTGGATTTGCGCAAGCCGGTCCGATGTTGTGTGGGGAATCCCTGACATTTTTATTACTGTTGGATATCCATCTATAGACGTACCTGACCGTGGCTCAGAATCTTCTAACCCTCTCTGTATCTTTCGTCCGGTGAAAAGTTCGTATTCGTCCGACGTTTTCTTTTTTCTCTCTCTTTTTTTCCCTCCCTCTTGACTGGGTTTGCGTGCACGTAGACCAAGAAAAAATTTCCATCTCAAGTGTTGTATGCAGTAGTTATACGATATTGACTCGATTACCTGCTTGCTACATACCTTGTCTATACGTGGGTACCTCACTACTAAAGTGCCTAGGCCTAGTTAAGGTAGGACTAATTACCTAGGTTAGGTAGCCAGCGTGCACGATAAATGCGCTCACTCACTAGCCTCTAGGAATAATACATACGGAGTACCAAGCTGGAGTCTAGAGTAGAGCTAGAACTAGTCTAGTCTTGTATGCGTTCGTACGTCTTCTACTCCTTATATATTGTGCTCAGTAGCTGATTATTATTTTCGAAATAAGCCTCTCAATCTCGATCTAAAACCCACGAGGGAAGACAAACCAGAGCATTCGTCCTTTGGCTGGCTCTTCATCTCACGAGGTTGGTAGCACAGCGGTAAGAGTGTGAGAGAGCGATTGAGAGATTGAGCGGTGAGCGAGCGCAGCAAAAGTTGGTGTGACTGACGTTGCAATCACCACCCGTCATGATTTTCTGCATCCCATGCTTCCCCGGTCATATCCTTAAGCTACGATCCTTGCCTATAATGCTGTGGTTCGATTCCGAATTTTGCCGCCGTTTATTCATTTGCCTGCATATGGTCCTCACCAATTGGGATTGTTGCTTCTACCCGGGACGTTTCTTTTTGCAACTCGCTTGCTTCCTTTGCCATCTGCAGAATGTTATCTACTTTTGCAGATCTCAGATAGTACTACTACTTCGTTGACTGACGTGCGCTGATGGAATCAATGTCGCCATGCCTTCCTTGATAACCAATGCGGCTCTCTGCAGTTGTGTATTCAAAAAAAACTACATACATGTATACCGTAGACTGGCCAAGCAATTAGTGATCAACGTCGGTAATTACTATAGTAAGTAGTATGTGCTCCATGTGAATACAAGTGAGCGAGCGGTATTGTTGATGCGACGCAACGCTACCCCAACAAAAAAATAAAAACATCGCAAGATCGGCACTCGGCTCGCCTGTTCTATACCGCGTAGACTACTTGGTCCAGTCTTTTTTGTTCTTCAATGACTTGAATGTCGGACGTGTTGTGTAAAACACACCCCCACTCCCAGATCACCTGCATTGAAAACTTAGGTAGGTACCTACCTACCTTAGCTATGAAAAATGCTTCGCATTACGGTGTAAGATACCTAGGCTAGGCTAGCTTTGCCGCTCGCTGGTGCTTTCTCTGGTGCATCCGGTATCGGAAATTTTCGTCTTATGTTTATTTCCCGTCCATGGAGCTCGGTTGTTAAACATAGTACCTACTTCTTTTCATCACCGCCCGCCCCTTTTGCACTAAAAATTCGTTCTAAAACAGTCACCAGGTTTCCCATACCTACAATCCCTCGTGATGAGTTTTCTCTACGCCCTAGCAGATAGTGCCTACTCCGTACGTACTTCCGACTCTAATAGCTGTTTGAGCTTTTTTATCTTTTATTTTTATTTTTTTACCCCTGAAATAGGTGCATGAACGCTTTCCCTTTTCGGGTAATAAGGGTCTTTTCCTTGCCAACAATCAGGGACCTAGCCAGCACTTTAGCCTGCTCTGTTGTCTTCGTGTTTTTCTTTTCTTTTCTTTTTTTTCTCTTGTGGCTGTCTTGCCCTCGGTATACCCCATATGGATTGGGGAGGGGTAAATGAATAAAATGTTCGATTAAGCATGCCACCAGAACCGGTAGTGCATGGAAAACTAGGGTCATATCTCTCATGCCTGCATGTACATAAATCCTGCAACTGTCTGTGGCCTACGGATAGACGTCTTCAACTCGAATATCCACATTCATGCTTGTTCTGCACGTTCTGCTCTTACAGGATGTTCTGTTCTCCACGGCCCGCTGTTCCATCAATTCCCATCCCTTGGCGGTAGTTATTCGCTCGACAGGGTCAGGCTGTGCTCTTCATTGGATGGAGGCGCAGGCATTTTCGGGAAAGACACTGAAGATATCAATTGGACATGTCAAAATGAGTGCATTTAATTGGACGGGACACCAAGAGGCGAACAAGGAAGAAGAACAAAAATGATACCCTACCTAATTCATCTGCAACTACGGAGTAAGCAAAAACAACACACTGCTACCTTGAAGCCGGCCAGTCGTTCGTATCACGTATATCTTAGTGTAGAAGTATGGTTCCCCACGAAGTCTCTTTTTTTTTATTCTTCTTCTTCTTCTTTTCTGTTTCTGTTCAGATTCAAAACGGTATCATGGAGTATCCATGTCGCACATCACTATCTAGACTAGAATTATCCTATTTAGTAAATCAGGGCTGTCAAGTCTAGGATGGAATCTTCCCGTTAGTGGATGTCGTACTCCGTACACACCCCGCGATCGCATTTGCAGGGATTGTTGGACGGGTTAAGCCGCTGCAAGAAATAAATCGCTATTAATTAAATAAATGAACATGAATGGTGGTGGCGACTTACGAACCCATTTAGCTCTCTGTGCTACAGATATCTTCTATACCCACCTTGCCACCGAACCCCCATTTGAGCCGCAGACAGGGAGCAGCTGGAGAACAAAATACCTCTTTATACAGATTGAAGTATGTGTGTGTATAGGGCTGGTGGCTCTTATCCTTGCAATTCATCATCATAACTTACCGTTCTTCAAAGCCCATGCAAGTAGTATGTCACACAATCCATCTCGAACGACTTCAAAAGGTCGTGTCTTGTCAACCCCCTATAATTTTCTATAACCATATCTTTGAACCGGCGGCTTCATGTCATGACCTTCCGGCAGCATCCATCGACCTCATCTAGCAGCTAGCTGGGATAGATAACCACATCCCCGAAGCCGCCGTCAGCTAACAATCCGCATTAATGGGTGTAATGCATGACTCCATCTCCAATGACGCTCCATAACTCCTCCACAAACTCCTTCTGCCCAGACGTCGCTCCCCGCACGGCGAGGTACTTTCTCGATTCGATGGCCGGCTCCCAGTCGCCCGGGTTCCCGCTGACCATGATGCCACCGGCCTCGGCGAGGATGCACCACCCGGCAGCGACGTCCCAGGCATAACAGCCTCCCTCCCAGTACGCATCGAGCTGGCCGGCAGCCACGGCGCAGATGTTGAGCGCCGCGCTCCCGAGCGAGCGCAGGGAGTGGGCCATGCGTCCGCCGGCCTTTTGCGACGCCATGAGGTCGCGGAACACGCGGGCCCGGAGGTCAAAGTTGTTGCCGTCGCGCTCGGAGCCCCACTCGACGGCGATGAGCGCGGTCGAAAGGCCGCCCAGAGGGGGCGCGGTCTTGGGGTCCGCGGTCCTCAGGGGAAGCCGCCGCTTGGCCGCCGCGCCGTCGGGCAGGGTGACGCCCGAGGCGGCGAGGGACGCGTTGCGCTGCACAAAGGAACCCTCGCCGCGGACGGCGGTGAACATCTCGTCCTGGAACGGGTTGTACACCACGCCGACGCTGGGCACGCGGTCGGCCACGAAACCCAGGCTGATGCAGGCGTTGGGGAAGCCGTGGATGAAGTTTGTCGTGCCGTCGATGGGGTCCACCACAAAGGTTGGCCGGTCCGTCAGCTTGGTTGTGCCGGCTACGTACGTCTCCTCGCCGATAAAGTCAAAGGACGGGTATGCAGCACGAAGCTTGGTGGAAACCATCTTCTCGACTGCCTGGTCCGTCTCGGTCACGATGTCGACGGCTGAGGACCATCGTCGTCGATAGATTTTTCTCTCTCTTTTAGTTGGATGTGCTGCATCGAATAGGTGTCGAGAAAATCGGCCTGCTTTACGGGTTTACCTGTAGCCTTTGGCCGACTTACAGTTCAGTTTTGTGTCCATCTTGGTCACGTCCATGTTGGCGCCAGTGATCATGCGGCCGGCCTCAAAGGCCACGGCCACCAAAGTTGCCTGAATTTCGGCGAGGTTGATATCCGACATGATGGGCTGATAAAAAATGAAGACCCTGTCCTTTTCTGTTTTCTTGTTTAAGACGCAGAAATTTTTACACCTGGCAAAAAAATAATGGCAAGTCTCAAATGCGCGAGTGTACAGGTGACGATGACGCAGTGAGGTTGGTTCGTTCTACCGGTACAATATGCGGGGGTTCAAGCTCTTTAGTCCCTACAGGAATCTCCACTAAACCTTACCTTGCCCGCTGATACGACAATCAACCTTGCATTAGCCAAGTCCCAGTGTACCGTAAATCAAGCTTGCGAGGGAGCCAGTTGAACGTGCAGATGCCAGTAGGTTTCATTGGATGCAAACTCCGGAGATGCCCGTCAAAATTGATACCTTACCCAATTGCTAAGCAACGTCTGAATTTCTTACAAAGCAAAGGCCCAAAAAGTACGACTGGCCGAGTGAAAATAGGACGCAGAAGTGGTTGGTTATCACAAAATATCTCAATTTACCTTACATCAGCCTTGAATTTTTGACCCAATATGTCCATCTTTCTCGATTCCTCTAACCAGATCTGATTTGGACTGGCGCAGACAAGGAATGAAACCTCGCAGGTGCTCGAAGACTTTCTGAATATAACCATGCGCTCCCGCCCAAGTCAATAAGAAAAAGAAGGAAGAACATAAAACGTGAACCTACAGTGACACCATGTTGATATAAAAAAAAGTGCAAAAAAAAAAAAAAAAAAATACAACGCCGAACCTGAAAAAAAAATCATTTCCCCCCCCCTCCTTGCCAAAACACAAACATAGGTAAACATCAGACATTCTCTCTGAAAATGGATCTCCGCTCCGTGGGACTATCGCCGCCAGGCAGATCATTCTGGTTTCCTGCCTTGGCACCAGGCGAGACCGCCGTGTTGATGGGCCTGGGGCTGAGCCCGCGCAGGGTGCTCGGCTCGGCGGCGGCGGCATCATCAAAGGGGTTCAGGCCGCCCTCACGGCTACGACCCCTACCCCTTGGCTGGTCGTAGGCGTTGTCGTCGCCGAAGGGGTTCCGCGTCGTGGGCGGCGAGCCCGGGCGGCCGGCAAAGTTTCTGTCCTCGTCGGGCAGGTTCATGTGGTACGCCGACCCGCCGTGCTGCGGGTGGAGCCCCAGCTCCTGGTCCTCGTAGCCGTAGACCTCGTTGCCGACGCGCGTGTCCCAGGCCTCGTCCGGATCGAGAGCCGCGCCCCCGCCTCGCCTTCCTCCCCGGTCGCCGGCGACGCCTGCCGCGCCCTCGTACGCGCCCGCCGCCGTCCTCGAGTTGCGGCCCTTGAGCTTGCTGAACCAGCCGCCTATGCCGCCGGATGCGGGTTGCGCCCCGTACTCGGATTGACCGAAGGGGTTGAAGGATGCGACTGTTGGCGGTGGGAGCTAATGGGATGGAAAAAGAAAATCCTTATCAGTCATAGTAGGGATTTTTGGGCGCGCGTGCATCCATGGAAAAGTCTGGGTCACTTTTACAGTCTCCCGGGAATTCCGCAGCAGTATTGAAAAAAAAACCACTCTTTTCACCCGGTTGCAAACATACCCCTAGTTTATTTGCGCGCCATCGTACAAACGCCAAGTATCCAAGACCGCCAAACACTACCAGTATGACAATCACCAAGAACGCCACGCCGACTGCTTCCATGGTTATGCTGTGCGCGCGCGCGACCCGTCGAGATATATTCCTTGTTTCCTCTTCGTAGATCGATTGGATGGGACTGCGGGTGGGGTGACAAGCTTGAGGTTTACCAATTGAAGTCCTCCGTTATCGTCGTGATAGCTATACAATAGGGTTCTGAAGCTGGTTTTGTTTGTGGCAGCATACGTGTGCAGTTGTTCGATGATAGCGATTGAGCTGGGGGGTAAAAAATAAAAATAAAAGTACTCGTCTTAGTGGTATATCAAGTTAGGGTACCAGGCTGAGCTAACTTAGGTTGTCAAGGCTGGCTGTTGATGAGTTGGCCAGGCTGGGCCTTGGCTGGCTGGTGTTGAGGGATGAGGTGTTTGCACAAGCTAAAACTAGCCAAATTGCCCAAGCTTCCTCGCCTCGACAATGACGTTGCAGCCACGAGGCGAGCTCCAGTGACAAAGCACGACTACCCGTTGCAATCCCCACTAAATTAACTCCACTGCAGTTAGTGTGGTATTGACCCGACAACAGAGCGACTTGGCGGGTCTACTATTTACAGTACGGTACTAACTCTATTCTAAACCTAGACTATACTGGTCTACCTAACTACCTATGGTAGTTCTAATTCTTACTGGTGAACCAAAATATCTGTTCGTGTTCGTGTTCCTCCTGTTGGCTATTTTGGTGGTTATCAAAATACAAAGGCAACTCAAAGTTTCAAGTACAATTACCAATTTAATTGGCATACTTTTTCAAAGGAGGATGGATTATTTAGGTACCCTCACCATTATTCCCCATGGCCAAAGTTTGCTCTCAGCTCTAGCTGTAGCATTGGATATCTACCTTGGGCGTCTTAGACAAAACATTGATCCCAGCGCCCTCCACTCCTCGCAAAGCTCAAGCTCTTAACAAACTTGCTCAGCGTGCAGCGACCCATCTTGTCGGCACCGCAGTTCTGCAGCCGCATCACCTTGTCGTTGACCAGGATTCTGACTAGCTCCTCGTTCTGCCCCGCGCAAGTCATTTTCTCGACAAACATCCTCGCCGCGAACGGTACTGCCCAGCTGGCCGAGAATCCGCCGAGCTCCTGCGCGCTCTTTCTCTTATTCTTAGGGACCGAATCGGGGGCCGTGGCGTTGTAAATTCCCAACGCGGCGTAGATGCCCATCATGTCGTTGTCGTGGCTGAAGTCGGCGTACAGCTTTTTGTCCAGCGGAAACGTCGCTGGGTCCTTGTCAAGTGTCGAGTTGGTATTGGTGTGGTCTTCAACGGGCTTTCTGAGCAGCCTCGCAATGAGCTCGTTGACGAAGCCCACCCCCTGCGTAGGGCCCAGGGGGTTGCCATTGCCGTAACCGTACCACTTTCCGAGCGTCTGGAGGTAGTCGTATGCCTCCCATTCTTGTTCTGTGAACAGCGTACAGAACTTCGACAGGGTGGCTTGGGGGTTCGCCACCGTCTCAAACGGGCAGAGCTCCATGATCTGCACCGCTTGCTTGGTTGTGAGGTTCGCACCCTCAAGACCGTTGTTCAAGCGCTCTCTTATGCTGTCGATGGCAGTCTCCAAAAACTCATTCTGGGCTTCCTTTCCCATCTTGGAATTCTCGAACGCAGTACATAGGTTATGGTTCAGCGTGTTGTTGGTGCCATCCTCGTTGGGAATGATGACCATCTTATAAGGAAACTCGTCTTTGGGGCCATCAGCCCTACCGCTGTCGCCCAGAAGAGCTTGGTGAAATCCCTCTGCCCACTTTTGGCCGCTCTCGACCACGCGCTGTTGTCCATCGGAGCGGAAAAATGGTGTGTTGTTCCGTGCCAAGGTCCGATACCGACTGTAAAAATGCAGCCCGGAATTGACCATTTGTTGGCGGCCAAAGTCGGACAACTGGTCTGCGCCGAGGGTGTATTCGTAATCCTTGATGAACTCGAAGCCCTCGCCGTAGTTGGTTACCGACGAATGGATCTGGTCGATTGTTTCCGCGTAGTTGGCCGTTGCACTGGCAGTTGGATCTCGGGCACCATGCCGTGAAAGGATTTGGGCAAACGTGACCTCACATCCTGACGGAACAGAGGCATTTATCTCAGATGGAAGTGAGAAGAATGGGGAATACTGGCCCCAGTTGTGAGATATTGAGCTATTGCATTGGAATCCCCTGTCTGGCGTGTCGCACTTCCCTTTGGGGCCAGGCTCAACAGCATGAGTTGCTCGGCTGCTCAGGTTGCTATCAGTATATTATTTCTTATTTTCTTTCACCCTTTGGAGGGCAGTTGATGTCGACTTACATCAACGCAGACCAAAGCTGACAAAGAAGCACCAGCGAGAACATCATGACAACAAATTGTAGGCACCACGTCCTACGCAATGTCGCGAATGATTTTCTTCGCGATGCCGTCTTTTCAGTGTTGCCGGGAAGGGCGGAGTATTCATATCCGCTGCCCATCGAGGGTTGTACGCGTCCAAGTGGACGATTGACTCTGATTGTGGGAATGCTTGGTTCCGGTCAATTAAACGAACAGGGTTGGTTCTTGGTTTGCCCGGTATTGCATGGGCCAGCCCTGTGGTGAAGTTTTTATGTCGCTTGACTCGAACGATCTCCCAATATCTATTTCGAGTGGGACATCGCCGAGTTAACGCCAGTCTCGCCGGGCCGTTGAAGCATTCGGTTGAATGACAGGCAACCAACCCTACCGCGCAAACAGGAAAGTTTGTGCAATGCTCTCACCGTCGTTGCATGTCAATTCCAAGGCAACACAACCCTGCCTAGTAGCTGAGGGAGGGAACTAGGTGAAAACTGATTCGAGGCAATATACTGCTTAGGTGAGGGGGTCAAAGTATGTGAAAGGTAGTTAGTTAAGGTAGTTAGGTGGGTACCTAAATAGTGCGGTGTAGTCGTGACTCGGGGCAGGTCGGTTGGCCTATTGTCTGCCTTATACAAGAGCCCGTGCATGGTTGGCGTGGCAGTTTGAAATCATTGTGCGCCCACATCTTGCACCCCGCTACTCTAGCCAATCAATCTGAATCGACCAAATGACTGTCCGCATGGACCTTCCTGTAAATGCATGACAAAGACATTTCAGTTGTTTGTCACATATGAGCCAGTTAGTGGTTGGTGTCAAAAGGCATTCGTTCCCAAATTACGGTTACACGATATGGTCCAAAAAGGGTAAAGAGGGGAATTGCTGCGTCGAGACCAGCACAAAAATTAAATGTCGCCTGTCCAATATGCCAGCCATTGGCGGCCCATGGGAAAAAGTGTGACAAGAGACGAACTAGCCGTCTAGGGGGTATCTAAGAAGATAGGTAATCATACATATGAAAATTGTATCCATGCCAATTTTCATCCTTTTATCCTGATTTTTTTGCACCCCCCCACCGCGAAGACTCCTGCTTCGAGAAATGAAAGAAATGGTGATACTACGTGGGCTGGCCACTAGAATGCGCGTCCGAATACTCCACAATGAAACCCATGTTTATCGTGGCAAAATATTCCGACAAAGGAAAATCCCGTAAAATTCATGCGCGTGCTAATGCCGTGGGTAAATAAATAGAGCAGTGAGTGTGTATAGGAACGAAAATGTGCAATGAAATTTTAATCGGCCCACAACGACATCAATAAGCGACGCCCACGTTCTGTGGCCAATGCTGTCTACCGTTGATTGAAAGCCGGCCAAAGGTGAACATGCGACTTGTCCGAGGCGTTGTCGATGCATCTGGCCTCGACCCGACCGGACTAGTAGAAGGTGGGGAGAGTGTCGTCGCATAAGACTGCTCCTCCTCAGCAGACCATGATGACATACTGGAAACCGTAGCGATACTGGCCCGCCTGACTGGAGGAGCGGCAACGCACGTGTAATAGTCATTGTTCTCCATGGGTAGGTTTTGTTCGTTTGTGGCCGACTCGAAACTAGTCCCCCGAGCGCGATCTTGCTCGCCACTATCCTTGGGGGACAGCCATGTGGTGGAAACATGCGAAAAGGACTTTTTCTTCCTCAAAGGCGGTCGGAAGACAAGGGGCAACGGAGGCCCTACTGGTTTCCCGATGAGTTCATGAGTGGATTGGGATGTCAAGCGTGCTGGAGTGCTTGACATCTGCGAAACATCAAAAACGGGAGGTGCTGTGATAGTAGAAATCTCCATGGCCACAGCTTTCCGATGTGCTGTCTGTGGCCTATCAAGGCTAAGTCGTTGAGCGAACGATGGTCCTGCAGCAGGCGTTGCAGGAATGGACGGCATGGGCGCAATTTCTACTCCGTCAGTCAGTAAAGCATCACCCAATGGGTTGGCCAAAGATTCAAAAATAAAAATAGCACTTACTCTCGACACCGGGGGCAGTGAGTGGAGCTCTGCCCATATATATGCTTTGACGCTGCACGACAGAGTCGATATCTGACTGCAAAGTATCCTTCTCGATCATGGCGCTGGCGATACGCTCGACCATCATCTCTACGCGTTCCGGTGGTGTTAGTGTCGCCCTTCGATGCGACCTTGATGGAATCCTGGGTGGACTGTCATTATTGTCTCCGGGGATTACGGGACGCTGCGGCAGTGGTCGGCGAGGAATGTGGAAAAGAGAGGAATAAGTGCTCTCCTGGTATGTTAATGTTGAAGAGTCCGAATCGAAGCTGTCTCTTATATGTGCAGGCTGCGGCGTAGTGATACACGGTTCGAGATCCTCTGGATCAAAGTGCGGCAGCATTGGTGACAAATAGTTGTTTACCGAGTGTATACTAAGCTCAAGTGGTCGAAAAGATCGCGGCCGTTGCCTTGGCCTGCTCGGGGGCGGAAACTGTAGCGAGCCGCTAGATATATGTTGAAAGTTGGTTGGTGCAGATATACGTGGCCGGCGTGCTGACGAAGGACCCCGTGACAAGAATCTCTTTTGGACTGAGAAGACCCGGCGGCCGGCTCGTCTAGCAGCGGAGGCCGGTCTGTCCACCAGGGGCTCCGCCTCTGTCGTGCTAGCCAACGGACCAAGTGAAGGAGGAGGTATGAAACCAGGTTGGTTACTGTAGATGACGAAATCGGCCTTCTCCACCTCTGCAGGCTGAGCATTAGCGCATGACTCTTGCAATCTGACAGGTAGTACCAACAGACGACCAAGAGTGAGACTAGCTCAGGATTAAATATGATAGGACAATGTAGAAATGAGAACTACTTACCGTGGCGAGCAGCTTTTTGACGGTCCAGACAGGGGACCATCGTTGGAGCGCAGGAGGCACAAGATGAAATCGATTTAAGCCACAACGAGTATGCTTCAAAAAGCACCAAGCCTAAGGCACTCATAGCAGCTCGCTCATAACTTTTATATGTCAAAAGACAACAAATCGGGAAGCGGGGGGAAAATGAAATGAAAGATAAACTCAGTTCTCGCACACTGTTGAATGGCAGAACGAAGGACGAAAAGAGACTGGGAGCGACGACCAGCGGCGGCAGGATCAGACACCCCAATTTATAATATAGCAGAAACAACGAAGTTGGGTATCAGTGAGATCGCGACAAACGAATGCAAGTAAAAAAGAAAAGAAAAATGAGAGAGCTCCGTTAGGACGGACATGGCGACATGAACGATGGATGACCTGGGGGGAAATGGATATCTTTTTAACTAAATTACGTCCAAGACAACAAACATGAAAGATCTCCCCCAAAAGCATCTTGCGCTGGTCCCTATTGGGAGGATGGAGGCTCAGCAGCCAGACATTCCGCTCGAGTGACAACAGTCTGCGAAAGAAATGACCATAATTAAAATAATAACAATAATAATAATAATAAAAATTCGTCAACCAGAAAAATAACGTGTGTGAGAGTTGCTGAGTCGAGTACAAGGAAGTGGGAAGAGATGGCACCAGAGCAAGACGCATGCCAATGGCATTGTCTGATAGGCCTGGTGCTGGTTGGACGTGAACCAGTCGGCGCTTACTGGCCGGGGTGCTGGTGACGATTCGGATGGCTGGCGCTGCACGACGGCAAGATTGCATGCCCCACTCCGCCGTGTAAGATGGCAAAGATGGCCGCTTCGCCGCGTGCATGTCTTAGACTTTCCTTGGTCATTAGGCATTGAATGGTGTCTCGTGCCCGATTGAGATTGGCCCATCGTTGGGTTGTGGTCCTGCCTGACGACGTTTTGTTTTACAACACCTACTCTTTCCTCCCAAACGCTCGCGAATTGCGTGCGCCGCGACCGAAGGAAGTGGAGGACCTTCCAACACGGCCACAATCCATGAGACCCTAAAAGTTGCTATTTTCCTTTTTTCACTTGAAACAGGGCCTCCAAAGGCGGAGACGGCCAAGCCACAGTGAACCTTAATTGAGTCCAAAAATCCATCTGGCCAAGCTGCCTACTTTACCTTACGTATTGTGTCTTGTATGTGCCAACATAATACGGTCAGAATGCCCCCTAGGACAGGTGGTGCAGGTAAGAAAATATTGTGCTTCAGGTCTTCAAAAGGGGAGCTGATGGTGCATTGCAGCTTGGTTCCGCCAGCTTGGCAGATCACAGGCTGTGCGGGATCACCGAGTTTCTGATGGATTGGTTGTGATTTGTTTGGAAAGGTGGATTTCACTTTCTCAGCTGTACAATAGGCAGCAAACAAGTGTGGGCGGCGGTGATGGTGGATGTTCCGGTCCCTCCCTTCCGCAATAAGGCTAAGGAAAATTTGGAGAAACGAAAGGAAGGACGCCAGAAGAACTTTTCTTGGAAAAACGAGGGTCCGGCAATCGCCACTGGCGTTGAACCCGTACCCATCACTTGAGGTTGCATGACTTCCAAGAGGTCTCACAGGCTGTCACTCTGTGTGTTGTACTGTAATGTTTTTGATGCATGGCGTCATGTTGCACATGCTGTTGGAATATGCAAAACAAAAGTAATCTACCGAGTAGAAAATAAAACTAAAAATAAAAAATCGCATTGGCAAAAAAGAGAGAGTCTGTCCACCAGGATGGGGTTCGAAACACGTGACACAGACTACACTTAGCACGCGCCTCAGTGTCGCAGCATTCAATTCGTGTTGTTAGGAGGGAGCTTCGTCCTCGGTCGTACCTTCAAGAGAAGGAACGCCAGCCACCCACACGAATCAAAGTAGCAGCAATTGCCCCCCTCACGTAAATTGTTTTATAGGTACCTTTTGGCTCAGCAAAGAATCTTGTTTCTATATAATAACTGGTACACAAACGGTAAGTCCTACATACTCATACTAGATTAAACGCATTAGACGCATCATCATTAGCGCCGGTTTCCAATATGCCGACGTGCTGGACCTGGTGGATTGCAAAGCAACCAATGGCTTTCGCTTATTCGTACACATAGCAGAAAGGTCCCATGGTAGTGCTCATGAGCTCCTTGATCTGACGAGGCGGGCCGGCAGCGAAACCATACTCGACAAAGTCCTCGAGCGAAGCCTGGTCGCTGGGTGGCATGTCGAGCATGGTCTTTGTGCCAAAGATTGCTTGCTCACCCGTCACCCGCTCCTCGCCGCCCAGCTTCTGCCAGATCCACCAGGCCTTGTCAATCATGCCGTGGTGCAGGTAGAAGACGGGGTCGCCGGGGCTAACGTAGGTGTCCATGCCAGGGTCACCACCTGCAAATTTTTGTTTTATTGATCGTCAGCAACAATATTCCATCGTTCCATCGGTGAGAAAATTTGACTTACCCATGGACATGTGGCCGGATCCGTGAACACCGAGACCAACACCGGGCACACCCTGCATGATCATCTGGAAGTCATCGATGGTGGTGGGCTTGGTGAGAAGGTCAAGCACCTCGTTAATGTTGGCGTATTGCTGAATCAGCTCCGTGGTGAGGTCTCGCTTCAGGCAGCGAGGGTTGTAGCCCAGCATCTTGCCGCCGGGGGGACCGATGGTCACAGGGCCCGGAACGGGCAGCGAGATTGGTCCCAAGTTGACAGACATGTTGGAAAAGGGCCCGGACGTGACACAGCCACCGCCAGTGCCGGTGGGCAGAGGGAAAGGGGGCAGGCCCGGCATGTCAATGACGACGGGGCCTTTGTCGGCGATGAACTCGCCATTTCCACCAAGCGAGGTCTCGCTGCCATCCCAGATAGGAGAGCTCTCCAGACCGGTCTCGGCAGTCAAGGCCCAGTCCCAGTACTGAAAGAGAAATAAGACCGGTCAGCTCGTTTGTTTCAGGTCATTAATTGCGGATCAAGAACAAAAGTCCTCTGCTTCTCTCTGACTTACCGGCTGGGCACCATTGTAGCCACACTCATCACGAAGGGTCTCCTCGTACAGGTGAGTGTAATAGCGATGCCACGACAGGAAGTTACCTGTGTAGTGGATTGCCATGGTCTGGTTGATGTGCGTGGCTACAAAGTCATCGAAGCGAGTCTTGACGCCCTCAGCCAGGTCGGCGGGGGTCTTGCCAGGCTTGGACTGCAGGCACTGTACGGCATTGGTGTAGGCAAGCTTCTCATCTCTGCTCAGAGCACCCCTGATCACGAGGCAAACGTCAAAATGTCAGCCGTGAATTTTACAGACCTCCATCGACAAAGTCCAGCTGCGAGACAGAAAAAAAACCACCAAAAAAGACAGAAACAGGCCAGGGTGATTTAAATATAGATCCATACCATTCCTTGCGGACCTTGACGGTCTCGGGTGTGCAGGAAGCACTAGTCCGCGATGAGTCGCCGCTCCTGATGTCTTCAAGGGTCTTCTCGCTGGCGGTCTTGGTGAGCGCCTCGAGCTGAGCAAAGAGCTCAGCGTTGGACCCGGTAGATCTGACTGCGTGCGGGAAGCCTAGCGCCGTGTTGACGAGTGCCAAGAATGCCACAAAGCTCTGTGCGTACATGATTGAGATGCGCAAGGACAAAGCGTAAGTGTGATAGTTGGGACAGTGGGGATGAAGAATGCCGGCAAGGGAATGCTGTAAAGAGTGACTAATGCGCGGCGGATTTTCTTCAGTGAAGAGAAAAGACCAAAGTTGAGGCTCACAAAGTCACGGCAGAGGACAGGACGATCAGCCTCATATACACGGCTGCGAAGACCCGGAGGACTGGTTCTTTGATAGCATCAGAAGCGTTGGCGTTCCACTCTTTACCCTGGCCGACCAACGAACGATATGACGGGTACTTTTCAAATTTCCAGAAAGGCCTATCTACACGGGGGCCAAGACTAGGCCCTTGAACACACATAATGCTATTGAGACGTTGGTGTTCAGTATGACCTGAGACTGGCTAGACTAGCTAGAGGGGCGAATTATGTGCCGGGGACCGAATATTAATAATATATGCAGGGGCAAAAGCGCTATCGCCGTCTAGGTAGACTGCGGTGCCACCGGACGTATTAGTATTAGTATGTACAGCATCTTTTTTTTTTTTTTTTTTTTTTTTTTTTTTTTTTTTTGCTTTAGCAAGATCTCTCTGGTCTAGGTAATTGCTTCTCTAGAGTGGCAACTTAGGCTTATGATCCACCGGACCTGTCAAAGATCAACCTTAAAAACTCGCCGTCCTTGGGTTTGCATTGATAGGCAGTCAGTTTTGTGTTTGCCGTACGACTTTAACGGCCGAGCACACGAATCAAAGCAGGAAGGTTGCTTTTGCCGGTTACCTCTCCCGTCCGGGTCGAACCCAAAAAAGCGATTGCGAGGCGCAGAAGCTAGAACGAGACCAGAAGGCTTCCCCGGAGACCCTTCAATCTCCGCTCCTACAGACTGGATGAGCATGGCAAGGCATGGGTTTGTTACGTGCTCCATTGATTTCTGATGGGGGGGGTCACAGGTTACAATGAGGAAAGGCGTCTCCAGCAGAAGTGGGGATATATTGGAACAACCCCAATGCACTGACTCGATATTTCCCTGGCATGGGTCTCCAGTTAACCCAAGAACTTGAATTTTGCCTCGCCGTTCAGATCATCCGTCGGCCAAAGGAGTGCATTGTAGCAACAGGTATGGAGAGCGGCCGAGCGCAGGGCTTTCGGAATGGCCCATATTAGTTCTTATAATGAACGTGATATATCATATATTAAAGTAGGAAGCTTCCTTTCTTCCAGCGGCGCACGGTTTGTTGATCCGACTATCCGAGGCGAACCCCGTCTGTGTGTTTTCTATGGGGCGATTAATACTTTAAATTGTACTTTGTACGTACTTGAAAAAGAAAGCTTTCTGTTCAAAATGTACAGTAAACGATTAAGTCTTTGCGGGGGGGTTTTTTTTTTCTTTGTTCGATCCAGCTAGGGTTGTGGAAAGGGTTGAAATCAATCGGTCTTTTATCGGGACCTGTTCCGAGATTTAATATCAATGGCGCGTGCATTCTTCACCTGGCTGTCCGGGGTTTGGCGTTCCCACGTGGCAAAAGAACCTGATAAGGTGTCTCTTCAGTTGTGCCCATCAACACCTACTACATGGTACTTTATACATCCTAGTTGGCTCGAATGATGGCTAGAACAAAGTGGTAGAACTTGACTGTGGGGGGGCAAGAATATCTGTTGATGAATTAAGCCTAGAGGCTGAGCAAAACCGAGGCACAACTTATAGCCGGACCCTGTTATTTATTACTTACGGCACAAATACTCCGTTCTGCCATAAGCGAAAAAGAATGCATGCGTGCCAAGGTACAGAGACGTGCCAAGAATGACAAGGTAACACAGACTACTGATTACCCCTTTTCCTGCCTCCCTCTGGGAACTGCCGGTACAGTAGCATAAATACGATAATAAATTACTTGCCAATCTGCCATGCATACGTGGTACAACTAGTTCGCTCTGCGATGGCCGGTAGCAGCTGCACTGCACCCCACTGACTTTGCCTTTACAGGTCTACATCTCCGGCCTGTTTCTTTACATGCCCCCGGTACTCCACCGGCCCCTGTGCCATGTGTGCTTCATCCATAGTTCCATACGAGGTAACTCATCGGTCAATCACCGGAGACAAACCCCTTGTAGAGCGACTGCACAAGTCTGGTTCTCAGGACGATGTACTTGCCAACATGGGCAGGTGTGCAGGGATATCCTAGGTGAAAGTAGTATGTAGGCAGTTGTGGCCGAAGCTATCTTGCATCTGCACATCGTGAGCGCACGGCCGATTACTGGGTTGCCCGGGTACACATTTCAACCTTGGTTTTTTTTTTTGTTCCCTCTGCTCATCGTTGCTCGCCACTCACTGCCTGGGGTTTCCGTTCGAGAAAGGAAAAAAAACTGCGGCGGGGCCGAATCGTCCCAGAGAGGGGTTGGCAAGGGTCCTTGAGAGTCTTAATCGAAATAGATGAACTGCCTTTGCTCGAGTATTAGAAGTCCCTGGACAACCCATATTTCGAGGCAGCATCCGGCCCTACGCCGATCGCTATTCATCTCCAGCCTTTGCCGTCTGCGCGATTCATAACGTTTTCCGCCAAGATTCAACGAAGATCGCGGCTATCATGGCCGAAGACGGCACATCCCCAGGTTTCCCACCGCCGATCTCGAATCCAGCAGATGATGAGGGTCCTAGGATTCTCGCCGCCACTCTTACAACCTGTATAGCGGCGTTCATCACCGTGTCGGCTCGGTGCTATGTGCGATGCTTCATGATTCGGAGTTTTGGTTGGGATGTAAGTTGTGCTCGACATCGGGAGGACAGACAGAAAGACTTTGGGATGCGACTCAGGGGGGACGCCGCTGACAGAGAGTACAGGATGCCTTGATGCTGTTTGCTCTGATTGTCTCGGTGGGTAGCCAAGGTGTTGTCATTTCAGAGGTTCACCATGGTGCTGGACGACACAACGGCGATATTCCGGCAGAAGACTTCGAGATCGGCATGATGCTCAATTACATCACGCAAATCACGTATCTGGTCGCCATCTGCTTCGTGAAGCTCTCTCTTGGGGCTTCGCTCCTTCGTATCGCCACCACCAAGTTCTATCGCTGGCTGATCCAGGGCTTGTTTGGTTTCACTGCCATATACACAGCCATCAGTGTGATTGTACGTTTCATCAGTCCGCCTTCCCACGATTCCAGCGGCGCAAAAGACTAAAATAGTTTCACTTGACTGACCCTCTTTGTTCTTTGTTTCGAAAACAGACGATTTTCGCTCAGTGCAGCGACATCCGAATGAACTGGGATTCGACAATTCCCCGCCAGTGTTGGGGACAGGACATCCTCAAGGGTCTCGGTTATACCAACTCCATCATTGGCATCATTACCGATCTCTGCTTTGCCCTCTTCATCCCGATCCCGATGCTTTGGAATCTCAACGTCACCCGCCGCACAAGACTTACGCTCTATGCCATCCTCGGCCTCGGAGCTTTTGCCTGCTCCGCAGCCGTGGTCAAGATCACATTCCTGGGTGATTACGGAAAGATGGGTGATTGGATGTACGACTCTGCGAACATCACCATCTGGTGGGTGGTCGAGTGCAACGTTGGTATCGCAGCTGGAAGTCTGCCGACGTTGCGTCCCTTGTTCTCGCGCTTCCTTGGCAGCGTCTACGGGGCCAACTCCAGGATGTCAGGAAACAAGGGAAGTACCATCGCTACCGATAAGGGGAAGTCGTTAGCCAGCGCCACCCGCCCCGGCAGGAACTGGCAGCCGCTCGGAAGCTCCGTGTCGGGGCCTGCCGAGACGGGTAGCCAAAGTGACTTGCACTTTGCTAAAGATGAAGACACGTTCGAGATGAGCAACAAGTATGGCTTCGGGGGGACGACCTTTGCTGCTCGGGATAGCAGCGTAGAGTCGGTTGACGGTGATGGAATACGAAAGACCACTGTAACAGAGGTCTCGTACTCTCGGCCCCATTAGGGAGTGATTTTGGACAAACTGGGAGAAGGAAACAGTCGATTTTATGATATATATATTTTTTTTGGACGATACCCAGGCGAGACGGCAGTGTATTAGTACTTTTTTTTTTTTTTCTTTGTTTTTTGTTAGTTGACCATCGTCCCGGTCATCTGGGACAACCAGATAATCAGTCGTTGGGGATCCAGATACTGTAAATAGTTGATCAAGGAACAATACATACTTCCATCATCAATGTCCTGACACGTGTGGAGTATTTTGATTCCATGTAAGTACTGGAGCTTGGGATATATTTAGGTAGATACTGTAAAGGTTAATGGGTACCCAGAGGCAGGGTAGGGATGTTGAGTGGCGCCATTGGCACGACGTCAAAGACAAACAAGGCTGAAGCATGGAGGTTGCGCCCGATATAAATGGGACAACATAAATTTGGTAACTGCGGTGTCACTGATTCATGGTAATGGGGCGAATTAAAAATAGAAGTCGCACATGGCTGGTGATTTTTGAGGGCAACATAGAGTAGAGTACATTGGATACCACAAACATTTGTTAACCAAAACTTGTTTGAGTTGGTTCTGTTTGGGTAGGATGGATATCATCAACCAACAGGCAAGCATCTTGGCAGAAAAAAGTTCTTAGGGTGCATTTCCCCCCCTAACGTCCAGGTACCTGTACCGCAATTAGATCCCTGATGGCTGCATAAGGTACGGGAACTCCAGTACTGTGTCGTAGGGCAGATCCTCAAGGTTAGTGGGGTGGGGATGGGACCTGCAGTGGAGGTCCACGCTGATTGGTCATTCAGACAAAGTGAACAGGTCGCCGGATCTAAGTGCCGGCGCAGTCGCGCTTCAGCTAAAAGTACCCTCAACGTGTCACTGGCTTTTTGCCCTCAACTTGAGCAGTTTATTTTTTGTCGTTATAAAGTGCCACCTCTGAAATAAACCTCATTTCCTTAATCAAATTCAGCCGAACTCTGCCAAACACAACCCCCCCAACACACGATATAACAACAAGCCGCTCTTTTAATCCCATCCACAAAGCATATTCCCCAATGTCGGAGCCCCAGCAAGGCCAGATGCCTCCGGGCATGGTCAGGCCAACCCCCGAGCAGATTGCTGCCATGCAGCGCCAAATCGCTGCTGATGCGGAACGAGCTGGCATGACGGTTCCAGAGTTCATTGAGCACATAAAGAAACAGCAGATGGAGATGATGCGACAGCAACAGCAACAGCAGCAGCAGCAGCAGCAACAGCAGCAACAGGGTCATGATGATGATTCTGACAATGACCAGCAGCAGCAGCAGCAGCAGGGTGGTCAGGGTCAGCCTATCACTCCAGGCCCTCCAAATCCCCTTGCGATTGCGTTGGCCAACTTCTTGAGAAGCCAAGATCTCAAACCCCGCACCTGCATTCTCAATGGCGAACGGAAGGACATTTTTAGAGGTATATATGTCTTAAACCCAGCTACGTGTTCCATCATACAGCGAGTCAATGTTTACTAACTCGGCCTTACCAAAAAACAAAGTCAAACGTGCACTCCGCGCCATCCAATCTCCCGCATATGAGAATGCCCGCAAGAAGAATCCTGGGCTCCCCGAGATCACAGACCGCGCATCGCTTGAGAACTGCTTCAAGCTGTTACCCCTTTCCATGCTGGCACTACGTGTAAACAAGGTTGACCCTCACGAGGGACACGACCACCCACCGAAGAAGGGAAAGCGCGTCAAGGGCTTGTGGACGGTGAGCATCGAGCCTCAGCAGGAGGCCGGCGATGATATGTACTATGTGTGGCTGTATGAAGGCAGCCAGATCATGCGCAAGGTGTACGCTGCTCTTGCCCTGGTCGTCATCTTCGCCATCGTTCTGTATCCTCTGTGGCCTTTGTTTATGCGCCAGGGCGTCTACTACCTCAGTTGGGGTTTCCTGATGCTCCTTGGTCTCTTCTTCCTGATGGCCATTTTCAGGGTTATATTGTTTTGCGTTACATATTTCGTTCTGTCTCCTGGACTGTGGCTGTTCCCCAACCTCTGGGAAGACGTTAGTTTTGTCGACAGCTTCAAGCCTGTTTGGGCATGGCACGAGGTCAGTTTTTGTCTCCTTTTGACATCCTCAGCTCTACCCCTCTCACGAAATCACTTTCTGACCTGATCCATCACACAGACCGAGAAGAAGAAGAAGAAAAAGAAGTCCAAGTCGAGCACTTCAGGGGGGTCCTCCAAGGCGGGAGCCGCCTTTGCCGGCGCAACTGGTCAGCCTCTGCCTGCTTCAGCCACGACGACAGCAACAGAAACTATGGTCGCCACCAGCCCGGTCGAGAAACGTGGTTATACCGCACCGCAGGTCGAGGAACTGGACGATGACGAGTAGGCATTGGTTTCGTTTCCTTCTTCTCCTGCGTCAAGGGTTGGCTCACCCTGAAGACCATTTTGAGGTGCAGCTTTTCTCTGGCTGGCGTCATAGCAAGTAAGTTGTCGGCGCGCATGGTGAAATTGGGGGCGCTAGTTTGCTTGTCTCGTCTTCGAAGAATGTCGATCTGCCCAGCGGAACGACCATAATTTTCGCCGCCATCGTCTGGCTGTAACCTCAAGCATTGTATATTTTTAGAAATGGCCCAAATAGCTCTTCAAGGCAACAATGTCGGCTCTTTCATAAGAAATCATGCATTGCTGTGACGTGTTTTGAGGGCTTGAATTGTCTTTGACATGTCACAATCCCATCGGCCCATATCCTTGCGCCACTCATCGGATTTTTCTTTTCAACTGAACACAGATTGATTCTGCAATAGTATGCATCGATAGGGTTTACGGGCGGGACAGGTAGCTCTGCGGTGATAGACCACTACTACTGTAGTCAGTGGGACGTAGGTAAATAGGTAACTATCATCAGGTCAACAACGCATGCGATACAGGCTGGGAATTTTTAAGCTAGCACCCTCTGAGTACGTAACCGACGGGCTCGTTCCTACAGGCCCTCACATCGTCTTTGTACTCAAGATGTAAGCAGATCCTTGCAGAGAATTGTCTGATCCCTCTTGGTATGATCTGCTGGGCTGATGGCGTAATTGGGTATTCTGCCGACCTCCCTGAAGCCGAAATTCTTCAGGACTTGCTCGCCTACGCTTCCAGCCTCTGCACCGGCCGTCTTTGGTCGATGCCAACAGAACGTGTCAGCATTAAAGACTATAAGACTCGCGAAAGCTCGTAGTAACTCGATAGACCAGTGGCACAGCAGAAGAGAAGAAAAACAAAATACATACCAGCATTGTCCTGCTCATACAAATAGCCTGCGCCTGCAGGGCTTGAATCAACGTTCTGGCGCCCCCTTGCCTCCGGAAGCGCGGGAGTACGAGGATGTTGTCCACAGTGGCACGGAACGGGCTCGTCTCGGCCTCAGGGATGCGCAGGAGGGCAGCACCGACGAGCTCGTGGCCCCTCGCACGAGTGCCGGGCTCCGATTCGTTCAGCAGGAGGATGATGACGAGGTTTGTGTCGGCGATCTTGGACTTCCACCAGCCGAGCAGCTTATCGTTGTTCAAGGGTGGGAGGAAGACATCTATCAGGTGATCATGCGTGATGCAGGTGCCGTGGAGGGCGGCAAGGTAAGGGGTGAGGTGGCTGTGAGCAGGTGCGGAGAAGATGTATGTTGATAGTGGCATTTTGTCGGTTGTGTTCTTTTGACTCTGTGCTTAGTCCATATGAGGTGAATCTGTTTGTTTAGCATTGTGACTGTTGTTTTTATCTTGTATTTTTTCACTCTCCTCTTTTCCCTCCCAGAAATTGACTTGTGAGGTATCACTCACTATCAGCCGTCAGAGGTAAGGTATCTCACTGTCGTTCCCAGAACAGAACAGAACAGTATCTAGCACCTGTGTGATGCCAGAGGAGGGGGCCTGATCTTGCACGTGACAAGCCAGCGAGTTTTTAAATTTTTGTGTAACGCAGTAAAAAAGAACGTCGTACTTGGGGTTCGCGATTCGAGTGCAACACTGTCTTAATTAAGCCTGACAGAAAGATATCATCAAAGTGGTCATTGAACTCGGATTCCTCAACTGCTGCGTCCTTATTAATGACGAGGACTTTGCTGGTGATGTATATCTTGAGCCCGCTAGAGGGGTGCTCAACCAGCTGTGAGGAAAGAGTTAACGAGATGATGAGTGGGGGGATGCGGATTAATAGACACCAAGTGCCGGGTACTTTCCCGTTCGCGACAAATAGCCTAGGTGGCTCATTACAACTGGTAGCAAAACAAGTACCGAGTACTTGGCTGACTCGTGGCCGATTTAGATTATGGGGCTGAATTACTCGTCCCGTTACCAAGGTCGGTCAGCGGCTCCAAGGGAGCACAGAGAAAATTCGCCCAGTCACACTTTGCGAATACCCAAAGCCCCATCCATCCTTATCAAAAAGCCGATGATGCTGAAGCAGGCTGGCTGCCAACCTATCCGTAAATTGCCCCCAAGAACAAGGCTTTCGACTTCTATGGCTGTTTGAAAATCCATGACGCCGGAAAGGACGTGGCTAGCTACATTTTCTAGCTGACACGTCCATGGAAATACAAAGCCCATAACAAAATGTTGCCGCTGAAGTTCCGCAGTCCTTCCTCCCTTTTGCCGGGACGGGAATCTTGGGCATTGTCCTCATAGCAAGACCGTTGCACCACAAAGGATACCCAACCTTACTTATAACTGGAATGGGGCATCAGTGACGTTAGGCATGGGTTATGGCGAACTGGGTGTGGCAAATCTTTAATTGGTTCCCCAGATCTCGCTCGCCAACGCTTGGCAAACGATGCCAACGCCTCGACTAATCCACCTCTGCTCCAGTTCTTAGTCCAAAACTGGAAGAAGATGGTTTCTTTTTTCAACCCCGGCCTCGGCTCCGGGACCATTTCCGGCTTCCGGACTTGACGACATGTCGACCCTGAACGTTTTGGGCCTGGATTGTGTATGTGCCACGTGGAACGCCTTCAAGGTATATTAACTGCTGTGACTACTCACACAGACTTGAGCCGATGGATGTCCTCCGCCTTTTACGTGCCCGATCGAAATTCCGACTTTCAATGGTCAGCTTTGAGTTGAGGCCCTCTTACATGCCCGGGATCCCGTCTTGCCTCGAGCATGAAAGCAGATTCCCGTGTCGGTTGGATATCCCTCGACTTGTTTGTATATCATCCGGGCTTCGCGGATGAAACAATCATAATATTTGCTCCCGTACGGCCAGTCTGGAAAGCTACATTGCGGGCGGCATCCTTGATGTTAACAGTGATGACTCTGTAAATACTGACGAAGTGCTTCCTTCTAATCGGACGGATAAGTGCATGCAACACATCATGATGATGGTAGCAAATTAAAATGTCCCGAAACGCGAGGATGACCAACTTCGTTTGTCGGCTACCTATGTTGTTATTCATAACCGACAAAAATGACCCATCATGAAGTCTGTCTAGACTTGAAGTGGCGACGAGTGCGACTCGGGGACGTGACATGCACGGTTAGCGAAACCCACAGGCATTGGTAAAAAGCGAAAGTTTCCCTGAATTTACCTGCTTTGTTTTGATGGCGTCCCGCTGTCGCATTGAGTTTGCTGGCGGGGTCAATGAGGCAAGGGACCATTGATCAAGATAAGATCATAGCTGAAGGTCCTTCCTTACCTTGTCTCACATGTACGTACCTTCCTGACCTTACCAACTAGAACCTAGCTCTGGCACTGTCAGTGCGCATCCTATCACAGGCTGCCGCTACTTACATTGAATCCAATGGAAGAGAGGTGAGGGAGGTTACATCACCGAAGGAACCAAAAATTACCCCTCACAATCATACATTCAACGCTTCCAACTTCCTGGTTAGAACGGATTTTGTCCACCTACTCCGTTCCCGGGATAGAGCTAGATCTTAGCATTTCTTACCACCATCAGGCAAGACACAGTTTCGTTAGAATTTCAACACTGAGCCCTGTCAAATCATCATCATCTTCTCCTTCTTCCTCATTGTCGATCCTAAAGATCATTCCATCAATTCCCGATTGGCCACAAGGAATAACAAGGACATCTACCGCGAGTCGGCGTTTGCTCCAGCAAAGATGCATAAATTCCTACAGAAGCTCGAAGATAAAGTCGACGAGCTACTGGGCCAGGAGCAAGAGGAGCACTCCCACACTAATGAGGGGGCATGCGACAATTCTCATCCTGTGGAACACACCAACAATCGTTATCACTCGTTCAGCCCTCAGACGTCAGGAATCCCCAAGTGGTACGTTGACGGCGCGTCGTATTTCTGGGCCGTCTCTCATGCTCTAGAAGGTAGGTAATTGTCTAAAGTCGGAGTGTCTCTCAAGCCTACATGGTTATTGAACTTGCTGCTCTAATGCTGACTTTGTAATACAGAGGCAAGAGAAAGTATCTATATTTTAGACTGGTGGCTGAGCCCTGAGCTCTACTTGCGTCGACCCCCTGCACGCAATGAGCAGTATCGCCTGGACCGTATGCTTCATGCTGCGGCCGAACGGGGCGTGCAAATAAGGATTGTCGTTTACAAGGAAGTGCCCCAGGCGTTGACATGTAGGAGCCCTCCATTTTGACTCTCCAGTCTCATAGTCTAGTGTAATACTGCTTGGGCTTTTGTAACCGTGGCTAACCCGCTAAAATCGCTCAGTGAACTCGGCAGTAAGTTTGGAAAACAGTAGTTGCTATATGCACCAATGAAACTCTGAGCCTTGACATACTGATACCTTCCTAACCTACTCAACAAAAACCTAGCACACCAAACATTGGCTGGAAGGACTACATCCCAATATTAAAGTTTTCCGTCACCCTGATCACACCCCAAATGCCAACGACGTCCGCACTGAGCTTGCAGACTCGTTCCAGAACATTTCTTTGGGCTCATTCAAACTTTCTACCCTACCCATAGACACCCTCAAGAGTCTATATGGCACAGCAGATGACATTGTCCTTTACTGGGCACACCATGAAAAGCTTCTGATTGTGGACAATCATGTTGCATTCATGGGAGGGCTAGATATGTGCTTCGGCAGATATGATACCAACAGCCACCCCATCGCCGATGTTCACCCCGGAGATCTGGAGAAGATCGTCTTCCCCGGACAAGACTGTAAGTATGGTATTCTTTGTGGAAATGCCCGTTGTGGTTCCAGGGAGTAAAAGTCCTCCCCCACCTCCCTTTACCTCCGGGGATAACCAGCAAGTTTCCAATGGCTGACCCTTGGTTTCGACAGACAACAATGCCAGGGTAAGTTTTGAATTTCTTGCCGAGTCTCCGTCTAGCGATGTGAAGCAGAGGGAGGCTATCCTTATTGATCACCACTCGAATAACCAAACCTGACCATTGCTCTTTTTATACCGATAGGTCTATGACTTTGAAAATGTAGACAGGTGGGAGAACAACAAACTGGATCGCACTAAAAACTCCAGGATGGGCTGGTCCGATATTTCCATCAGTTTGAGCGGCAATATTGTCGGCAGTCTCCTTATCCATTTTGCAGAGCGCTGGTGAGTCGATATCAGCATAATTTGATTGTACACGATGTATGCCCTACTAACCTAGGTTTCTTTATGATAGGAACTATCTCTACGAAAAGAAGTACAGAACCAGGACTGATCGTGACTATAAGCTCATTGATGTACCTGGGGCGCACGCACCTCCGGCACCAGGTCTTCTGCCTGAGGGTGAGCACTTATTTGGTGGTCTCCATCGCCACTTCCGCCGCCACTTTGACCGTTACCTCCAGGGCCAAGACTCCCCACAGGAGCACCATAATCGGAGCGCCGGTGAAGGTCGGGATGCCGGTAACGGCAATGAAGCCCATATACAGCTCACTAGGAGGCGAGTATCATTCCATGTCAACGTTTACCGGACGACTACAAATCTGCACTTGCGCTAACGGCCATGAAACATTGCAGCGCCACCCAATGGAGCTCTGGGCTAGCAACAGAGCACTCGATAGCTAACGCCTACATCGACGCCATTACTAACGCCCAGCATTTTGTCTACATTGAGAACCAGTTCTTCATCACGGCTACGGGTAACAACCAGCGACCAGTAGAGAACCAACTTGGTGCGGCGATTGTGAATCGTATAGTGCGGGCCCACCAGAACAACGAGGCGTTCCACATCTTCGTCTTGATGCCTGCTGTGCCTGCCTTCGCGGGTGATCTGAAGTCGGATGGTGCCCTGGGGACTCGTGCAATCATGGAGTATCAATACAATAGTATCTCCCGGGGTGGTCACAGTATCATGGAGGTGGCACGACAGCAAGGCGTTGACGATCCCAGCCGCTATATAACGTTCTACAACCTGCGGAACTATGACCGTATCAACACAAGCGAAACGATGCAACGGGCGGAATCGCAGAGTGGCGTCCAGTATGAAGCTGCTCGCCGGGAGTTTGACGACAACGCCGAGAGGCATCACGATATGCGTGAACAGAACGAGGGACGCTATGGTGAACAGTACCGTCGATACCAGGATGCTGCTTCAAAGACGGAGGATCGAAGCGTAGGTGTCCCTGCTGAGAAGTGAATCAGTGCCCACCCACGGACCCAGACCAGGCTAACAATGGACATCGACAAAACATCCAGTGGGACACCATAAGCGCCTGCTACATGGACGGCGGCCCGGATATTCACAGTATCCCCTGGCATGGTAGTCCTGAATCCGAACTGGACGCCTTTGTCTCAGAGGAGCTGTACATTCACTCCAAGGTTCTCATTGCTGATGACCGTCTCGTCATATGCGGCTCTGCCAACCTCAACGATCGCTCACAGCTGGGCAACCACGATTCGGAAATCGCCGTTGTCATCGAGGATCCCACACCTGTGCGTTCCCGTATGAACGACCAGGACTTTATAGCCTCGCGATTTGCCACTTCACTGCGCCGCCAACTCTTTCGCAAACACCTAGGCCTTCTTCCCGATCAAAAGTGCGACAGACCCGATGCCAACTGGACCCCAGTGACCAGGGACCCCAACCGATACGATTGGGGCTCGCCCGCCGACGCCCTGGTGCAAGACCCAATGAGCCCACGATTCCTGGAGCTTTGGCGAAACACAGCGCGCACCAACACCGAGGTCTTCAGCAAAGCGTTCCACAACGTTCCCAACAACGCTGTGCGAACTTGGGAAGAATACGACAATTTCTTCTCGCGGCACTTCATCATCCCCGGCGCCGAGGCCAAGGAGGGAGACGAGCATCACGACGTGGACAACTCAGGCAAGGTAAACTACGGCCACGTCGTGCGGGACGAGTTCCCTGGTGGTGTGGTGGAGCTCAAGGATTGGCTCTCCCGCATCAGGGGCTCCCTGGTTGAGATGCCACTGGATTTTCTTGTCGATGTTCCCGAGATGGCCAAGCAAGGTCTATCTCTGAATGCCTTCACAGACGAGCTGTACACCTAAGCCGAGAGTTGTCCAAGGTTATGCGTGTGCTGTTTTTTTTTTTTTTGATATTTGAGTAAATTGCTCTCTTAGCTACTTCCGCCATCCTGCCGCGTTGGAATAGATACACGCTTTTTGTATTGGTACAGCTTTACACAAACATACCTGGTATGTTCATAAATAGTCGCGAATCCTGGACGACATTCCTTGTGTCACCAAACCAACATGATGGACTGTGACAAGAGTAAATGAGAACGTAGTCTATTCAGTACCCCAGTGCCCAAGAAATTAAGTGGCGCAATCGAAGGCGCCCAGTGACTACCCCAAAGTTATCGTTGACTGACTCTTTGAAAAAGTAACTGCCCATTTCCCAGACAGGTTATCACTTCCCCACCAGCCCCTATAATTCCAGACCAAAGCCCCATGACAGGGCGCCAATGTCGCCGGACGCATGAGCTGAACTGGTCAGAAAGAGCAACCGGGCCAGAGTCCTCAGCATGACATATGACACGGACTGCAGAGAAATATTATACAAGCGTATTTCATATCAATTGGTTTGAATATGGAGTCCGAGGCTCTCGTTGCCGGATCCTGCAAACCGTTCGTCGTTCGACTCCGCTGTACAAAGGAAAGGAAAGCAAGAAAACGAGAAAAAAAGAAGAAAAAAAAAAGATTCCCAACTTCGTTCGTATCCAGGATGGCTCCCCAGATCGTCCCCATATGCGTGGATAGTGGCGTTGCTGTTTTTTTTTTTTTTTTTTGTTTTTAATCGACCTTGCCGTTGGCGTTGGCACCAAGAAGAGGAGCCTTGACCTCATTCCTACCCAGGTTGTCATCAAGTCGGAAGTGGCCACGGGTGCGTCGGAGACGTCCACGGAACCAGGAGGCGCCGCCGAGGACAAGACCAAGAATGCAACCGGCGGTCAGGTAAGGGTGTTCCTGGAATGTCATGCGAATATCGAAGAAGATCTTCTCGAAGCTTGAAATGGTCAACTTGGGCTTGATCTTGTTAGGATTCCTGGTAACCTGGCCGATGGTCTCAAGAATAGATGTCCGAGACGGCAAGATGTAGTTTCCAGTGATAGTCTGGTCCCAATAGCGGCGGTTCTGCAGGCACAGTTTGTTAGCGACTCTGTATGCAAACCTGACGGTAACCCGGTGTTGTGGGAGAAAAAAAGAAGAAAAGAAGAAAAAAAAAAACTTACATCTTCATCGTTGATTATGACGCGCTCTCCATCCTTGACATCAACACCAAAGGTTGTGCGGATCCACCTCTGCCAGAATACGCCGTCGACCCAGGCAAATCCAACCTCCTTGCGGTCCGACTTATCCATGTTGATCCTGATGGCCTTGGCTGCCCGCAGAGCCCGCTGGTCGCCGCGGTCCTCAGCCTCCTCGACACGAAGCTGTTTGGCATCACGCAGCTCCTTGCGTTCCTGCTGGAAGGCGACAATCATCTTATCCATCCACTCGTTGGCTGCGCTCTTCATTTCACGGATAGCGCTGGTGTACGAATCCTGGTTCTGACGATCGAGTATGGCAAGCACAACGAGTCTTCCATCCATGATCTCGCGCGCGTTGGATGCAGTCAGCTCTGGCACGATAGGGAGCCAGACAGACTTCATCCACGTCAGCACCTGGTTGACATCGCGCATCCTGTCGGGGGTCAGAGGCGTGTAGTAAGTGGGACGTCCCTCACGAGAGACCAAAAGACGAGGCCAGGTAGTGATCTTGAACCTGTCATAAAGCCTACGATCTCTTGTCCTGACCAGCTTTGCCTTACCAATGAGGTTGAGAGGAAGACGCTCCAGGGCCAAGAAATCCTCGCTCGTGGTGGCATGGTCGTAGAAGTAAACAAAAATGACCTCCTCCTTCTTTTCAAGGGCCTCAAAAGACTCCAAATCGACATCTTGTACGCCGCTCGAGATGTCAATTGCCTTTTCGGCATAGTGGATCAAGTCGCCCAAGCCGCGAAGACCATCGTACTCGACGCGCTCGCCGCCCTTGAAAAACATGATGGTGGGGAAGCCGCGAATAGGAGCATCCTTGCAGAGGCGAGCCTCGACATCGCAGTTAACTTCACCAATGTTGAGCCGGCCCTTCATGTCCTTGGCTAGCTGTTGCCAGCTGGCTGCCATCGCCCGACAGTGACTGCACCAAGGGGCGTAGAATTTGACGAGCCAAGGCTCCTGCGTCATCGTGACCAAAGATTGGAATGTCTCAGCCGTCAGGGACACCGAGAGACCGTTCGGGTTCGGGTCAACAGGCTTCGCGGGCTTCCTCACAGGCGGCGTGAACTCGGGCCACCACTCGACAGCGTCGGTCTTAGAGCTCGATTTAGTCTTGTCGGCATCGTCCTTCTTATCTTCCGTAGTTGTGGATGATTTTTCGGTCGCTGAAGCGGGCTTGCTGTGTTTATCGGCAGCCTTTGCGTCCTTTGTGGTGTCTTTTGTGGTGTCCTTCGTGGTGTCCTTGGCGGTGTCTTTCTCAGATGCCGAGGAATCGTTGTCGGTCACCGGTGCAGACTTGGCGCCAGGCTCCGGAAGAGCGATCTTCTTAGGCCGGCTACCCGGTTTGGCAGCCTCCAACGTCTTCTCAATCGTCTCACTAAGAACATCCATCTCCTTGACTCCCTTGAACGTCTCTGCAGCCTCACCGTTTTTGTAGAGAATAGTAGTAGGGTATGAGCCAACGCCATTTTCGTGGCAAAGGTCAAAGTATGCTATGCAGTTTACGGTCGCAAAGTGAAAGTCGTAATAATCGGTGAAGTCAGAGGTAGTGCCTTTGGGCTTGGACGTGTAGTAAAACTCGTAGAGAGTCTGGAAGGTGGGCGCAAAAGTCTGGCAGTGAGGACAGTATGGACTGAGTGGCTAGTCAGCGCTGGGATCCAAGAACAATTTATTGACAAAAGATAAAAATAAAAAAAAAAAAAAAAAACCCTGATCATACCTGTAGTTTTTAACCATCATGAACTTGTGAGCCTTGATCTCCTTGTGAAAATTCTCTGGTGTAAGCTCGATCGCCGCGGGCACAGTCTTGCCGTTGAAAACTGTAGATTCTGTAGAATCCGATCCGGCGCCAGCTACGGCGCTCACCAATGTGAGGCCGAGCCATAGCGATAAGGCGAAAGGCCTCATCGTGGCAAGACTCGAGCGAACAAGCCGCCAGACGACGTAATCTTGGAGAGCCCGGGATAACTCAAGCAATCGAGATGGTTCGGTGAGAGGTGAATAGATGTCGGGGTGGTAGTCTTTAAACACAAGTCTTTGACGAGTCGGGTGTCGAGATGCTGCTGTTGGAGAGGCAGGTGTCGTAGACAGAATTTGTTCGCTTCCGCGGCGCGTGTTAACTTTATCTTCTACCGTGACATGGGCGCCACACAAAAGTCAATCCAATGCGCAGTAACCGATGAGGGCGATGTGTACGGATTAGGTTGCAGCGTCGTGCGTAGAAGCGCGGCGACTCGGGATTATTGGGCAAATCAAAGGTGATGAATGTCGCGCGCAGGATGCGTTCAGGAGTAGCAAAGTTGTAAAATGGCCACAGAGTACGCCAAGAGTTGGGTCCTTGGTAATAAAAGTCCACTCAGGAGGTGCTTGATAAACCCGCCGAACACCTCACGGGCATTGGCTGATTGGATTTCGCTGTTGCAGTGGATGCTGCCCTGCCCCGTATCTCCAAGCCTCACTAACGGGGTAGGGATTACCTAAGAAATTTTTATTGGAGCCATGCCATACTTGCTTGTACCTTTGCCAAGCCTCCAGGTTGCTACACCATATCTAAGGTACCTACTTTCTACTTTACTTTAAATGCCTACCTTACCTAGGATACCTACTCAGTACCTAAATGAGACAAACAAGTCCTATTTTGGTCAGAGGCATAAAATAACTGTGTCGCAGTTTTTAATGCGATGATCGTATCTATTTTTTGTCAATATCTTTTTGACTCTGGAAATAACAAAGATTAACCCAGCGCTATAGCACCTTCCACAAGTGACAAGTCTCAAAGTCAATTACCTCACCTACCTGTCACTGTCAGGTCGGTAGGCACACCTACACGTTGGCTCGCTCACCATACAACCACAGATACACACATCCACAAAAAGCATGTGTCCTGATCCGACATGACCTCAATTACCTATTGACTACACCCTTGCATGCCCATGGGCAATTGATCAATGTCGGTTTATTTTGAGAATTCACCTGGACGATTATGAGTCGTTCTAATCCTGGTGCATCATCCCCGTGAAGGTCCAAGTTCAATTTGCAGTGGGAAAGACGCATTGATACTGCAGGTTAAGACAACCCTGCCACCTAGGCGCTTTCGGCATGGACGGCATTGATAAAGAGGTTGGGATTGGCCCCCGATCATTGACGCGTCCAATCAGTCCCCCGAGAAAGAGACAAAAGACGGACAATGAAAGGCACGCCAGGCCAGACCCTTTGCTCAAGAACGAACAGGGTAGCACAGAGAGCGGCCCCGCCAGCGAGACCGCATCTGAGCCAGATGTTGACTCTGGAAGCAGAGGCGCTGAGCAAGCGCGCTCAAAGATGCCTTCACCAGCGATATTCAGCTCACCCTTTCGCCTGACTCATATTCGTGACCTCGGAGAGGAGGACAATGTCGATACTCTCAGCCTAAACGACATCATTGGTGATCCTCTGATTGCTGAATGCTGGGATTTTAATTACCTCCACGATATCGAGTTTCTTCTCGATGCCCTAGACCAAGACGTTCGCGACCTTGTCAGAGTGCATGTAGTCCATGGATTTTGGAAGAAAGACGATCCTAACCGGATTCTTCTTCAGGTATGACATCTTGAGCTTCAAATCTATCTGCTCAGGCTAAACGTTGACGACGTATCGTAGGATGATGCCGAAAAGCACAAAAATGTCGTGCTACACACGGCCTTTCTCCCTGAAATATTTGGCACTCATCACTCCAAGATGCTGGTCCTCTTGCGTCACGACGACACGGCGCAGGTTGTGATACACACCGCCAACATGATTCCGAAGGACTGGACCAATATGACCAACAGAATATGGCTCTCGCCTCGCCTTCCTCTTCTCCAAAGCCAGGATCCTGCAAATGGCTGCGAGTACGAAAGTTTGACCGAGGGCACTGGTGTCAAGTTTAAGGTGGATCTACTCAACTATCTGAAGGCATATGATGACAAACGTGTTGTCTGTCGAGACCTCGTAACAAATCTGGAAAAATATGACTTTTCCAGCATCCGCGGTACCCTCATCGCCAGCGTGCCGGGACGACATGATTTTACCGACTTGTCCACGAGTGCTTGGGGATGGGCAGCTATCAGGAGGGCGCTTCGGTCTGTGCCACTGCAAGTCGGTAAATCTGAAGTCGTGGTACAGGTTTCGTCCATCGCAACGCTCGGCCCAACAGACACTTGGCTCCAAAGAACACTCTTTGATTCCATGTGCCGAGGAAAGGCCGCCGTTGTTACACCAAGGCCGCAATTCAAGATCATGTTTCCCACTGCCGACGAGATTCGGCGCTCGTTGGATGGCTATGGTTCTGGTGGCTCCATACACACCAAGATACAGTCATCCCAGCAAGCAAAGCAGCTGATATATCAAAAACACCTACTTTGCCACTGGGCCAACGATTCGCCACATGGAAAAGGTACGTCTGTTGTGATTTCTCAACCTTTTTATTTCGGGGCGTAAAAGCTAAAACATGAGCTCAACTGTGCAGATCTTGACCAAAACGTTTCTATATTAGATGCGGGCCGGAACCGAGCTGCACCGCATATTAAGACTTACATCAGATATGGAGCTAATTCAATCGATTGGGCGCTGTTGTCTTCAGCCAACCTGTCAAAGCAAGCCTGGGGTGACGCGACAGGCGCGGGGGGCCAGACAAGGATATCATCATGGGAGATCGGAGTTCTTGTGTGGCCCGAGTTGTTCGCCAAAGATGCATTGATGACCGCCGTTGTCAAAAGAGACACACCCTCGACAGAAACGACGAATCCAGGCCTGGGTCGTCCTGTGGTAGGCCTGCGTTCCCCATACAGCATGCCGGTACAGAGATACGGACAAGGTGAAGCTCCTTGGGTGGCAACCTTGTCATATCCAGAACCTGACTGGGCAGGTAACACTTGGTGAATTGGCGAGCGATATTGGAAGAAGCGAAGAAGGAAAGAAAAAAAACCACCAGGATACCCATCGAGGGAACTGTGAAAACTGTACAAAATTCGGTCTTCATGAGGCATGTTTTCATTGGTCGCGTTCTCTTATTGAGTTGTGTCATGGCAGTCTGTGGTTTGAATGAACACAAAACACAAGGTTGCCGACTTATGATACTCATGAGCCAAGACGAAACGAAAGGACGCACTATGACGCCGTTGCTTTTTCATGTCATGGCCATGGACCTGCCACTTCGTCTGCGTTCTATCCATCAATTGACCCCCACGATATCTTGATTTCTTTCTCCTAAGCGCCAACAGCTTCAGGTTCCTTGGCTTCGTCAAAGCCATAGGTGGCCTTCAGCTTCTCGACGAGCGCAACGTACTTCTCTTGAGCTTGCTCGGGAGTAACACCCTCGTCGACGATCTTTTGCCAGGCGGCCTTCTTGGCCTTGGCCTACATGATAGAGAATCCATTTCTGTGTCAATATACTCGAACAGGCAGTAAAAGGGGCCAGGGTGTGGGCGGGTGAGAGCGGGGCTTACCTTGAGTTCGAACATGCCGGGAACCTCGGCCTTGGAGATGTCCTCGAAGGTACCGACCTTGAAAAGACCTGTCGCAACAGTGGTTAGCATGGAATGGAGGAGATGTTGCATGTCTGTTTTTTTTGTTGCCCAGAAAGCTAGCTAGGTAGCTGTGTCAAGAGTGCGACTTACCGTAGAGCTCGAGCAGCTCCTCGTTAGAAGGCTTCTTGAGCAGCTTCTTGGAGTCGACAATAGCCTTCTGGAAGGCCGCAGACTGTTCTTGAGCCATGTTTTGGTGATGTGTGTGTTTTTATTCTCGAAAGGACAATAGTTTGTGAGAGATAATAATTGGAATGAAGACGAGATTGATCTCTTTTTAATTAAGAAGATCTGGCGGGGTCGTAGTTTGTTGAGGAACTGAAGGAGTCTTGGTACCAATGTGACGGATGACATCTTCAGCGGGGGTGAGGCATGATGGCAAGTCATGTGGGGCAGCTAAAAGAGCCAGTTCGGGTGGGGAGCTCTTTACCGCTCCTGGACCGAAACATTGCACCGGGGCCCCTGAGCTGCCTCTTCCTGTGAACTACTGTACAACCCGCAGCCCGAAGGTGGCAGGTGCTCGGGCTCGTGACAAATTGTTTTCGGCTGTCACTAACGCCTTCCTGGCCAAAGGCTAAAGAATACCTTACCTACCTAGGTAAAGTAAGGTATAAGGTACCTACCTACTGTATCTACTACGTGGCCCGGCTACGCAGCCCAAGACCGATTTCGGCCCGACATAAAAAAATAAAAAGAATTATGGCAGTCCGTCTGCACATGGTGAGAAACAACCCGGCGTGCGTGCTTATCGTCCTCGTCCTGGCTGCCTAGGTAGGTAAGATAAGCTACAAAGTATGTAGGTACCTACAGTAGGCGGATAGTGTACGGGTACTTTGCCAAGCTTGCCTTGCTACCTTCTCGAGAAATGCGTGCAAGCTACTTTTTTGGTGAATCGGAGAAAGTTCTGAAAATATGTCGGGATGCAACCTTGATCAATGCGCTTGTGTTCCCGCAACAGTTTGTTTCAAGGTTGCATGTATGTTTTGTTTTGTACAAGACTAGTCGAACAAACAACGCCAGAGGAATATTCCACATTGTCCCTCCCTGTAAGAGGTCTATTCCGACGCCTGTGCAACATCCCGCTCGTACTTTTCTCTGAGATTCCTAAGTCCCTCGCCCAGCTTCAGCACCTCGCGAAGGAAGATGGTCTCTAATTCCTCTTTTGTGATCTTTTCTGGCAACCAGTCCTCTGAGGGTAGTGTTGACATGTCGGTCGGTTTTGAAGTCATGCTGCCATCCGCAGCAATGTTTTCTTCGAGAGAGGAGAGACTCTGCGATGTAAAGTCGATCAATCTCTTGGCGTAAAGAGCCGGCAGCTGGAGCGCGACCATTGACATGATCTTTTCAAATTGCTTGAGCTCCGGCATCTTGTCATCCAGATGTCTGTAAGAGCCCTCGATTTTAGGAGACACATCAAGAAGCTCAGTGACATCTGGCACACCCGAGTATCATGCACACTATGTTAGCATACAGCAGTAATTAAACCGGGATTTGCACTCTGCTGGACAGCTTACCTTGCCTGCACCGGACAGTGACGGAGCACAACCGACTGAGGATGATCTTGATTTGATTCCTCGGCCATGCTCTTAGGGCCAAAAATGCAGCTGCCATGGGAAGTTCATAGTCGTCAAAAAGCAATGCGATGTTGACGGCCATATCCAACTCTTGGGTGGACATGTCACGTCCTGAGCTGCGAAGCCATCTTTGCCTTTTGAGAACCACCCAGTTTGCCAGTCCCATCCCTTGATTGAGAGCTAGTCCCAGTTTCAGGAGCCCTGCCTGCTCCATCTCCTTGGCAGATACTGCGCAGCCTCTGTCTTGGACTTTGAGGGCACCCTGGGAAAAGTACTCGCCAAAGTAAAACTCGCTCGAGGAGTGAGTCTCATTCAAGTCTCCCAGCGTATCCCCGGGCCCTGCATCGAATTCTGCGTATCGAGCGTAGAGATAGGCGTCTCGGACAAAGGTGCCGCTTGGAAACTTGCTCGTATCAACCACATGGAGCCAAATGTCTTCCAGTTTGGAGCCATCCCGGCTGCTTCGATGTCGAAAGTATATCATGCGTAGTGCAAAGAGAAGCGAGCTCGTCCACGATACAAGATTGCACTTTTCCGTTCGACGTGCCCGCGCCCGAGTCCTGGGCCACCAACGGGCGTGTCGGTTTAGGTCTGCGGCCACCTTGTCGCCGCTTCGGAGGAGGATATCGGTCCGGTTTGTGGCCGCGGCGGGCCGCTCTGCTGCGTCTTTGGAAGCCACCCAGATGTCGTCGTTTCGGCCTTGCGACTTGCGTGAATAGGTCCGGTATAGAAATCTAGGGACGTCATCCAAGCAAATTTCCCCATTGGACAAGCCAGGCGCCGATCCAGGAACAAAAGGTACACCCTCTGGCGATGGGTCATGTATATTAGTAGTATTGGAGGCCTGCAACGAGCCTAGCTCCTCAATAAGTACAGATATTGTGGACTTCATTGCGGTACCAGCAGATTCTGCAAACTACCTAGACACACGATATGTAGGTAACAGGAAGCAAGTATAAGGGCCGGCCTAGCTTTCCCATGATGAATGTGGGGTGCCACATTCTCCCCTCATATTCTTATATGTCTAGGAAAGAATCCTGAAGGATAGACAGAGTTTTGCAAGTCGGCGCCTCCGCATTCTGGTTCTTGACTCACGGATCACCCTTCATCTGAAGACACCTTTTGTGAGCTCGTGCGGTCCGGGATCGGGTTATATATAGGCAATTTAGCTACCTTACCTAGGTAGGTAAGGTTTGGTCATTAGGGCCACAGATTTGCAAGAGATATTCGGCGGCAAGTGATACTGAGTGGCGATTTAATCGTAACCTCAGTGTGAGCTGAGCACATATGGTTTCAAGCCGAGGCACCCCGTCTGCAGCTTTCTCCTCAAGTTGTCTCTACCCTTTTTTCCTTGCTGGGCCACCTGCGGGTACGAGAGCGGAAGCGACTTCAATAGAAAAGTAACATTGATCTGTTCTTGTTAGCAGCTTCAGAAGAGTCTAGAAAAGATCCATAACGTCGGCCGAGATCAAACATCTGGTAGCCTAATTACCTCAGGTTCGTCGCGATTTGATCTGGTAATGGATTGGGCAAAGATTGGCAAAGAAGAGCCACGACACTGGCTTAAAATAAGCGCAGAGATAGACGATGATCGCCAATTAATCTCGGTTTACTTTGTTTGTCATTTGAACCCCCATTTGATATACGCGTAATCCATTTGACGTATACAGGGTTAATAAGGTTATCAACGACAGCTGTGCAATTGATTGATGCGTTCGTTTCCGGGCCGCTATTGAATGGATAAAAGGCAGTGGAGGTTTGAGACTTGACTAAGGTAAGGTTCAATTATCATTACCTTTGGCGTACGTAGTCTTGTATCCACTTCCCAAGAAAGCAATCCCACAGTCAAGTCCAGCCCCCATGCTTACCTTCCCTTATGGCTGCGTAAGGTGCATGCCTGTTTTTCTTCTTCTTACTTTTTTTTTTCAACTCGATTCCCTTGCCGGATCGTTTAGCCTAACAAGCCAATCGCCGTCAGCAGCTGATGAGTGACAACCTTTTGTTTTGTTCCGAACAAGCAAACCGTGGTTTTGTAATCCTCAAACCACCAGTCCCCTGACTTGTGCCACAGACGCAATCGTGCTTCTACTCCTGACTACCTACCTGCTTGATCCATGTATCATGGGCCCATACGCCCTGTCACCCAAGGGCCTGTAGGCTCCATTCACTCACTTCCTTCGGCTTCTCTGCGGGAGCTAATCTGGGACGCCGAACGGACCGCACGTACTAGAGACCTACCGTAACCTATCTAGCTTTTTTTTTTTTTTTTTTTTTTTTTTTTTTTTTTTTTTTTTTGGGTACTTGATTCCTGGATATATCAATCGCACTTGCTGTCGATTTTGTCATTGTATCCATTGCTTCGAAGGCTTCTGCGTCGTTTTGTCACCCCTGCTCTCCCTACAAAGTTTTTAGCGGATTGCTTTTGCTCTCTTCTACCCTCTGGTATACCTACTCTACAGGCTTTAGACAGTAACCAAAAGACAAACTCTTCACAAAATGAGCAACCCAAAAACCATCGTCATTCTTGGCGGCTCTTACGCTGGTGTGTTGGTTGCACACACTCTGTTGAAAAAGCATAAAACATGCAAAGTCATACTGGTCTCCAAGGTCAGTTTGAGATGTGAATGGGATGGACTGGTTAGAAGTGGGAAGGCCGAGATATCTTGAAACTCTTAAGCTTCGATCACCTTTTTTTTTCTGGATATCAAAAGAGGGCCAACCGAGATATCAACTCTTTGCAGGACAACTGGAAAAAATGCTTTCATTTTCACCACCACAAAAAAAAAAAAAAAAAGGCTAACATCTGCCATAGAACAGCCACTTCTACTGGAACATTGCTTCAGTGCGCGCCATCATCCCCGGCGTAATCAAGGATGAGGAGATCCTGCAGCCCCTGACCAAGGCCCTCTCCCACTACCCCGAGGATCGCTGGGAGGTGGTCGTCGGCAGCGCCGAGGCCTCCGACTTTGCCGCAAAGACCGTCACAGTCGCGCTGGGCGATGGCGGGGATAGCCGCACGCTGACGTACGACCACCTCGTGCTGGCCACGGGTGCCAACAACGCCGGCGACCAGAGCGTGCCGTGGAAGGCGAACGGCACGCACGAGGAGCTGGTCCAGAGCCTGCGCGACACGGCCGAGCGCGTCAAGAACGCCTCGGTGGTCGTCATCGCCGGCGGCGGTTCCACCGGCGTCGAGCTCGCAGGCGAGATCGGTTACGAGTACGGCAAGACCAAGGAGATCTACCTCGTAACGGGGGACAAGGAGCTGCTGGGCGGCGACAGCACCGCCTCCTCGGCCCTCTCCGAGCTCGCCAAGCTCAACGTAAAGGTCCGCACCGAATCTCGCGTCCAGTCCACCGAAAACACCGAGGACGGCAAGACCAAGGTCACATTTGTCGGCGGTGGCGAGCCCATCATGACGGACGTATACCTGCCGACCATGGGCATGGTTCCCAACACTCAGTACATCGACCCCAAGTTCCTGAACGAGAACAAGTATGTCGCCGTGGACGAGTTCTACCGCATCAAGGGAGGTGGTGCCGAAGGGGTTTGGGCTGCCGGAGATATCGTGTCCTCGCCCAGGGCGAGTTTCCTGATCACAGAGAAACAGGTAAGTAATGCACAACCGTTGCACAATTGCCAATATTACAGCTTAAAAACCGCATAGACTCGTTTTGCTGACGGTCAACCTGCTTGTGAATTATTATTAGGCGGCCGGCGTTGCCAACAACATCCTCAACGCCCTTGCCGGCTCGCCGCCTGCCGTTGTGAAACCACTGCCGGTCGACATCTTCGCCATGTCGGTCGGTCGTAGCCGGGGTGTTGGCCGGATGGGCCCCATCAAGCTGTTGTCCTTCATGGTCTGGCTGGCAAAGGGCAGGAATTTGTCCTTACCTAAAATGGCGGGCTACATGGAAGGAAGCGTCGCATAGATTGGGTTGGCTTGCGACGAGAAGGAATGCGGGTGTACGAGTAGAACGGTATGTAGATAGTCCACGAGAGCAAATATCTGCCCGGATGGATAGACACAAAATTACCCTAATAAATTATACAGCCATGTCAGAACGGTATGTGCGCAGTCAAAGCCTGGAAATGCTAGCAAGAGATGTTCAAGACCATATACAGCAAATCGTACCCAAAATCATCATGAACCAACTCGGGGCGTGATCAACCCCTTTAGTCTGAGCTTTAGTGGGTAGCCAACCCTTGAGATGATTTTTTTTTTCTTTTTTTTTTTTTTTTTAAAAAAAAAAAAAAAGAAAAGAAAAACTCCATCACAAGACAGCTTCCCAAGGAGTCACTGAAGCCAAGCGAGTAAAAATAAAACCTGGCTCTCCCCTATCAAAGGTAACATCTCCGCTCACCTGCCGGCCTTCTCGTCCTCGATTTGCCGACGCAATTCTTCGAGGTGTTTTTGCCTCGACCTCAGGTGCGACGCCAGGCCATCGGTCTGCTCACGAACTGTCTGCAAATCATCTTGTATCCCGTTGAGGCTTCCACCACCCTGACCCTTGGTGTTGCCCTCTTCTATCTCCCGCAGTTGCTTCCGCTTGTAATCAAGAAGCTGCTCCAGCTCCCGTTTGACAAGCGCCGGCTTCGAATCGCGCTTGCCACCCTTCCGCCTCTCAGCATCAGCCTCCACCCTCGCCATCTTGGCATCCAGCTCAGCGAGCTGTTTCTTCAGTCGCACCTCCTCCCATTCAGAATCCGCCTGGGCGCTGGAAAAGTCGGTTCCAGAAGTCTTGAAGCTGCCACGCCCCAGACGGGTCAGGTACTGATCACCGAACTTGGCCTTGCGGCCCGTGGAGGTCTCATCATCGGCCTTGGTTGCCCACCGCGAGGCTCCCTGCTTGTCAACCTGGTAATCGATCTTGTTGCGCTCGAAAGAAGCGCGGAGAGACGCAGGAACCGTCCTGGGAATCCGGTAGCCTTCGTGGCGGTAGTTGAGAATGTGAAGAAAGGCGAGGCAGGCGTCTTTGTTGATCGTAGGGCCAGCTGAAGGGTTGATCAGGTTCCAGGCCGACCTAATGTCTGTATCTGGGACATCGAGTGATTCGTAAAGGTCCTCGAGGGCGCCGACTGAATGTTGCCAAGTTATTATGTGTTAGCTAACAACCTTCTGAGGTAGACATGGACACGAGTACTGGTTTGACTTACACGACACTTCTCCCCGCATGTCCCTATTCTCCTGGTATATGGATTCGTACTTGGACTTATCCGCCGGGCTCATATACCAGTCGAACCCATCCTTGAGGCCCGGGGAGTCGGGGTCATCGTCCACGCGCTCGAATTGTACTTGCTTTCCTGTCAGAGCTCGGTTGGCTTGGACAAGGTGTGCCTTGGATTCTGGGACGAGCCAATCCGGGAGTGTAGTCGGGACGTCGGCGTGTTCCTGAGAGAGGGGTCGCCAAGTTAGTAAAAAATAATTGATAGAGAGAACAACCAGCATCACGACCGAGTAGAGACGGGCGGCGCCACATCCATCATGGCCTTCCGCCCGCCGCTGGTTCAATCAGCATCCTACGCACCCCGTTAAGTATGTCAAAGATGACACGCATGGCCACGCAAAACTCCTCAAAGTCCAGGTTTCCATCATTGTCGACGTCGGCAAGATCCCACACCCTCTCGAGCTGATCATCGCGAAGCCCCGAGTTCTTGAGCACGGGTGCCGCCTGCTCTCCCGTCAGGAACTTGGAGCCATTCGTCCTCGCGCTGAAGATGTTCCAGTACGTCTCAATCTCCTGAGCCTCTATGCGAGGTGCCATCTTGAATTACTGAATGCGCAAAGGCGCAGGGCTTTTGTCCGCTGTTGCGAAGCGCTGGGGGGGATGTTCTGGAGTGGATCGGGACGTATCGAGGTAGCGAAGCTAATTGTCGGTGTCCGTGTTCAGTTCCAGGGCGCGACAACGTACAGGCGTGTGGTGGTATTCGGTGCTTATAAATTATTCTTCTAGTAGATTTTATAGCTTCGCAATTCACCAGTGATTAAGCTCGAATACTGCGCACTCACTGAGTGCATCAAGTCAAGTAATCTCAATGATAGTGTCGGCAGCCCGATGACGATGCAGTTGGCAGTGGAGCGCCCCGACGTTGCCAGGTACCGAGGGGATGCTAATGCTATCATTGGGCAGGCGCTGAGGTGGGCTGGTCTTGGCTTGGAGCTCATTGACCTGGAAAGGTTTCGGTGCTTTGGCTTGCGCGTACTCGGATCTCTAGGGTTCGGGTTCTCAGGGGCCTCGCCAATTTCGGATTGACCCCCTTTTTTTTCATCTTCTTTCACGTCGCCTGCTTGCTCTACAAACTCAACACGCAACACAGCCATGTTTTTGTGTCGGTCTTTGTTTTCCCTTGGGATTGAAAGTCCGTGAAATCTGCGAGAATCTACTTGAGCTATGTGATCTCAAATTCCCTAAAGAGTCAATCTACGCTTCTTGTTGTCCTGCCTGATAAAGCTCTCAAATCAATATATCATCTGAGATAATTGGAGTCTGACGCTGCCACCAACTACTACACTGCCAGTTCTCCTCCTGGTTCCTGAATACCGAAAATTCCCCATGTCCAAATTCAATATCTCCCGACACCCGTCTCGAGATGAAGAATATCATTTGCAAGATAGATTGTCCTGCTACTTTCAACTTGGTAGCCTCACCATCCCCATCCAAGTAGCCTGATTGACCAAAGGCGATCAATAGGCTCTCAGGTATTATTTCTTTCCTGGAAAACCCCCCTTACGGACAGCTGACTAACTGTTATGCGTTTCTTGCTGTTGCTCATCAGGCCTGTAGTTCCCTCTGAATAGTTGGCTTTGGTACCGGGTCTGCAGCTCTTTTGAGTCTGGCTGCGTTGATGGTCGGCGGGACTTCCGCTTCCCTGGAAACTGCCTTGACAATAGCATTCGGCTGGTTTTGGTTCTTGTGCTGCTTGTCTTGACACTCAAGACCAGCAGACCTGGATTGCTTGACCACCTGTCCCTGTGTTATGCGGACCTTCTTCTGAGGACCAGATAATTCCTCCGGTGCGTCACGCTTGCCCCTTCCGACGGACGTTTTGAGGACAATTTTTGTAGGGGTGGTTGGATGTTGTGTTGAGACTGGAGGAGCAGTAGCCGTGATAATGGGCATGCCATTGTGCTTTTTGTCTAAAGTTTTCAATGCGCCATCGACATCGTCCGTCCTCATGGTAACAGCTGACTGTTGCATAACCATACCTTCCCGCTTATCAGACCGCTTGAGCGTTGCTCCTTTTGACACATCATCGGAACTCGAATTGGAGACTGGCGTCAGCCTGCTGAATGAACTAACTCCTGGTTGGTTCTTAAGGGGCTTGTGCTGCAGGTTGCCTCCCACTGGTTCATGTGGCCTGTTATTCTGGCGCCTTCGCTCAATATCCGTCCCTCTACTCATGGACTTCTTTAAAGACAGACTCGAATAGTGCAAGTGCACAGGATTCACGTTAGGATTCAACTCGTCCTGGTCCCGCTTCAAATGCATCCAACCATGGGATACAGGCTTCTGTCGGGCTTCAGTGTTGGCCCTAGAGCATATTAGCCCCTCTTCCACGGTCAAGTTCCAATCGAGCTCGAACTGGAAAGGTTGGACTCCAACTTCTCCCGACAACTGAAATTCGATCTCGAACATCGGTCCTGTCGAAACACCTTCGAATCCTTCGAGCATGACACCAAAGTCAGATAGGCCGATATTCTGAAGGAATGTCTTCCCAGCAATCACATCCTCTGATGTGACCTTGTCGATCACTAGGCTATATTCCTCGGCTTGCTCTGAACGTAGCAGCTCGATGTCGGCAGAGGCCTCCCTCCCAGCACGTCTGAGAGTTTCGACAAGTGCCTCCTTGCTCTCGAGGCCCTTCATGACGGCTTCAGTGTATCCGAGACATTTGTTTCGCTCTCGAATGTACAAACTCTCAAAATCTTGGATTTCTGCAAAGTCAAGCATTAACAGTCTTTGGGCTTCCCAAATGGCACCGACATGTCCGCTCATCAATTTCATAATACAGAGGCGAATGTTCTCGGGTAGGTCGGACCATTGGTGATAAACTGTATTGTGACTGTGACCTTGAGAATGTTCTTGGCTCTTCTTTGGCTACGCATCCAGTGTTGATGGGTCAGTTGACGTGTACGGACGAGTGTTTTAATCCTACAACCGAGCCAAGTATGGGATGACATTCTTACCAACAGTTCAAGGTCGAAAGATGCATCGATTTCAATACTTGGAAGTGGCACGTCAGCAGCAGAGTCTAGGGCTGCTACTTCTGATACCCCAAGCCTCGATTCACTCAGCATGGGGTCGTGGTCTTGTTTGCTTGATCCCGAAGTAGACGAAGTAGAAGCCTTGGTGGATTGTCGCTGCCATTCTGCCCCTGGCGACTTACTCCGGCCGTGCGCCCTATCCAGCATCCTGAGTTCGTACGCTTGCCATTCCTTTTGCAAGAGCCTGCTGGCTTTGTCGATCATGCGGACCACCTAGGCCTGCTTGTCCCGACTGGTCAGCCCGGGCAGTTGATGATAAGTTTCCCCAAAGGCGCTGTCAAGCTCGTATGGCGGGGTGTAGCTCTTTTCCGGGTCGCACCGTGGATCCCGGTGCTGAGAATAGAGGACGAAATTGGTCCGTCTTGAGAACCTGGACAAGGCCGCGGAGGGTGTACGCCTCTTGTCATCCATGGCGAGTGATTTCAGCTTGGGGAGCAGGCGTGTGAGATGCGGGTTGAATGGGATATCCGGGTGAACGAAGGATGGACGAATGTCTGCTGGCTCTTCTAGTTCAGCATACAGGCCCGCTGGCTGCCTGGTGGTTGTTCTGCGACGTCTTTCCATGGCCATTGTTCTGGTGTTGCTGCCGTGCAAGATATTTTTTTTGGTTATGGCATGCGATATCGAAGGAAAGCGGGGTAACAAACTGGACCATTCATTCGTCATAATCTTTGCACTAGCGAAACGTGGGGCAAAATCGAAGTAAACCGCCCTGTTCCTCAACGCTCAAACGTAGGTAAGGTAGGTAGTAAGCGCAAAAGAAAACGCGGAAGATCATGAAGTGACCATAGGTATAGATTATCTGCCTGGTTTCTTTCTGGCACCTTCTGCTTCACTAGACTATTTTTTTTTTTTTTTTGACGAAATTTAGTCTGATTTAATCGTGATATCAGGTATGGCTCGAAGTTGGTGGTCATCAGGGGAGCACGTGACTGGAAGCTGGCATGAAAACAACAGCAGCTTGCCGTCCTGGTAGAAATGTAATTGCCGAGGCGTGTCTGACAAGATCCAGAGTGTAGTCAGATGAAGATGAGAAACTCGATGTTGTGACGGAAGCTATGGCCAAACTCGGGTTTATTTTGAAATCTAGATATCAGATTGCAAACAGCTTATCTATCAATCCTAACCCCTCAATTTTGCTGGGTTCATCAAACAATGCCCCGAGCACCTAACTCTACAAATTCATTGAAAACCGTAACTTCTTAAACCTAAGCCAAGGTGAATCAAATACACGATCAAGCAAAGCACCTCCCTGTACTTACTGGGTGCAACCTGTGCCACGACTCCCACCGGCAATGAGGAGTATAGTATAGTATTATCAGTATAAGAAACCACGTATTCTACCTGATGTACAGGATGGAGATCGCATAATGGAAGCCATTCTCGAAATACTTAATTCCGCAGACATCATCTACCCCGATTACAAATGTGATAAGTGATGAGCGGCTCGAATCCCTACCCGCGCTTAGGTACATCTTGCGTCATGCATCACCGGGCGGGGTTAGTTGCTTGAATAGGTACGGTAAGGTAAGGTAGGTTCGGGCAGTACGTGCACGACATAGGATGTCGTTCACCGGCAGCTTCCGAAAAGGAGCTCCTAAAACAACGGTTTCGGCTGTACAGTACTTTATGAAGCTACCTGACCATTGTTCGGTCAATTTTCTATTCCCGCCGAAATACACATATTCTCTAGGCGTTGCAGATAGTGGGGGTTGGAAACCAACCGGCATATGTACTGTACTGTATGTTTGAACTCCTTGATTAGTTCCACGTTCAAGAGCATTTTGGCAAGTCCATGCATGATGCCCGGTTGGTTGGCTCGATAAGCTAGATGAATTCGTACTAAGCAACCCAGCTATGATATGCTAAGGCAAGGTAGTGGAGGTGTGTGGAAACCATGGGAGCTTTCCGACCTCCAAGTCTCCAGAACGGCCGGATTTAAGCAGCGGGGCGACCGCATAACGGGACTCGGGTCCACGACATTTCGCCGCTTCTCCCATCCCATTGGAAAATGCAATGTGGTACAGCAGTTGGGTAGGCACAAAACCCCCACTCATCACTTAACTTGATACGGCAGAAGAAGTCCTTCCGCTTGCGTCCGATGCACATGTACCTATGAGGCTGTCATGCTGTCATGGAAACCCCGCCAAAGACCCTCTCTTCCCCGAAGCCATGTAACTCTAGCTGCAACAAAGGGTTTAATTAATATACTTACTTGATCTCACTTGGGATGAACGGGTCATTTAATGTGGCGGGGTCCCCATATTTGATTCACATTTAATAGCGTGCTGTACATACTTGTTCATCTACTAGAGAGCTAAGCTACTATTCGAAACTATATATTTTACTGCAGCTGTTCAACCAAGGAGGCACATCCGAGCTCCTGATATTATTGTACAATATCCAGCTTAACTGTCAACAGAATTCATCATGTCCAAGCCTACCGATCTGCCAAAGATGGAGTACCGCTTCTTGGGAAGGTCTGGTCTCAAAGTTTCTGCCATTTCTCTAGGCGGTTGGCTCAGTATGTCTTAAGAACAAGCTGTCTTCCTCATATCTACACATAAGAATGTGACCGCTGATGACAGATATACACCTACGTTCCGTCTCACAGCATACGGTGGTCACGTCGATGAGGAGGCCACATTTGCCTGTATGAAGGCTGCGTATGATTCCGGTGTCAACTTCTTCGACTGTGCCGAGGGTAAGAGATTCGCCCGTACTTCTGGGTAAACCTTGTTTGTATGTGTACTGACAACAGTAGGTTATGCCGGTGGTGAGAGTGAGATTGTTATGGGAAAGGCCATCAAAAAGTATGGCTGGAAACGCAACGACTTGGTAACCGACCTCTCTCCTTTCTTGGATTCACTTATACATCGTCGCCGTTGTTATCATGTACTGACATGCCAATTCATCTCAACAGGTCATCTCAACCAAGGTAAGGCCTATTGAAGACAACTGATCAATAACACCTTTATCTTGTTTCGTTGTAACCGACTGACGTGACCGTCCAAAACCAGATATACTGGGGAGCCGCAAATGGTGACAACCCGGTGAACAATGTCGCCTTATCTCGCAAGCACATCATTGAGGGCACAGAGTCCTCGCTGGAGCGACTACAGCTCGCATACGTAGATCTGCTCTACGCACACAGGCCTGATCGGCAGACTCCGATGGAGGAGACCGTTCGCGCCTTCAACTATCTGATAAACTCGGGCAAGGCAATGTACTGGGGCACTAGCGAGTGGAGTGCCGACGAGATTATGAACGCACATCGTGTGGCCGACCGTCTTGGACTTATTGCCCCAGTCATGGAGCAGCCTTGCTACAACATGATTGATCGCCTCAAGGTTGAGCAAGAATATGCTCACCTGTACCGTGAGGTACAACTGGGCCTTACAGTCTTTAGCCCCCTGAAGCGTTAGTTTCTCCCCGCATATGAATCAGGCGTCTTCCAATGCAGCTAACAAATAGATATTGAACAGAGGGTATCCTTTCGGGCAAGTACAAGGACGGCATCCCGGACGACTCCAGGTTTGCACAGCAGCAGGTTGAGTTCATCAAGGGTTACTGGAAGCGAACCGGCAAGGAGCAGTGGGACGGCACGGTTCAGAAGGTTAACAAGCTGGCCCCAATCGCCGAGCGCCTGGGCACAACACAAGCTGCACTGGCTCTCGCTTGGGTCTTGAAGAACCCCAATGTCAGCTCGGCCATTACTGGCGCAAGCAGCGCTGAGCAGGTGTTTAGCAACATCAAGGCTCTGGATGTTGTTGAGAAGCTTACTCCTGAGATCATCAAAGAGATAGATGATATCCTGGAGAACAAGCCTCCCGCTATGACCATGAGGTATGCTTGAAGGCTTTTCCATGGATTTGGAAATGAGGGTGGGGGTGAAACACAAGTTGTATGTACAAGATAGATACAAGCACAGCATAAAAAGGCCCAAATAAAATTTGATACATAAATCTCAAATTACGGTTGGCAAGATTGGACGTAGGCAAGTATGTATGTATGTATGTATGTTGGAAGGAATTTGAGTTTTATTTTCTTAATTTTCTCTTCTTCTTTTCTTCAAGACTTGACAGACACAGAGGACACAAGAGGGCTAAAACGTCTTGCTAATTTGCTACCGAAATCCAGAACACAAAAAAAAAGCGCGCCCCTGATTTCTCTTCCCCCCGTTGGCCAAGCTCGAATTTAATTGGTCGTGTTGTTGCATGGACGATCTTCCCCGCAAAAGTGGCTCCGCTATCCCACATACAAGCTCCTTCACCGCCCGATAAACGTGTTTTCACGTCTGTCGATAAGGCGATTTTTTATTATGCCTGTCCACTTTTTCAAACCACTTTTTGAGAAATTTCCCATGGGCTCTCTTGGAGGGTGATCGACTGGCTGGACCCCTATTCTTCGCCCCCTATCCCTTGTAAGGTCGTTTTGGAATGTGGACCTCTTTAAACAGCGCCACGTCCAGAACTTCACCACGCGACGAGTTAGTTCATGCATGTCGTTGAAATAAATCAACGGGAGAGAAACGACATCCGACACCAAAACCAACAATCATTTTTGTTGCGTTGCCGTCAGGTTCCTTCCATCGAAGCACAATGGCGCCCTCTTCAGTAACGGTGACGGCCGCTGCCAAGTCCAAAAGCAAATCCAAGACCAGCTCCTCCAAGTCGGTCCCGCCACCGCCGCCGCCGTCTGTCCCCACGGTCAAAGAGCGCGAGGCCATCGAGACCGAGCACAAAGATTTCTTTTGGACTTACACAGAAGAGCCGCACCGGACGCGACGCCTCGCAATCATCAAGGCCCACCCAGAGGTGAGTGAGGATTCTATGGCACATACAAGTTGGCGAGACCGCGGGGCATGCGGTGACGTTTGAGATTTGGGACCATTCGTTCCTCTTTGAACAGGACTGATGGCTGACACCATGCGATTCTTAGGTCACCAAACTTTGTGGCCCCGAGCCATTGACCAAATATGTCGTTGTTGGCGTAGTGGCCTTGCAGGTTTTCCTGGCTTGGATGCTTCGGAACACATCCTTCTTCTCCATCAAATTCTGGGCCGTGGCCTATATCTTCGGCGCCACCGCCAACCAAAACCTCTTCCTGGCCATCCATGAGGTCTCACACAACCTTGCGTTCCGGTCACCGACTGCCAACCGCCTGCTGGCCATAGTAGCCAACCTGCCCATTGGCATTCCGTACAGCGCATCGTTTAGGGTGCGTCCATCTCCCCCGGCACTGTCTCGCCCATAAATTATAAACTGAATGATCCTGTCAACTAACAAAATCACGCTAATATCCAGCCATACCACTTGACGCACCACAAATCCCTCGGTGTCGACGGTCTCGATACGGACCTTCCGACCGCATTGGAGGCCGTCTTCCTGGACTCAATCCTTGGCAAGGCCTTCTTCTGCACGTTCCAGATCTTGTTCTATGCCCTGCGGCCCATGTTCATCTTCCGCGTGCCCTTCACCTGGGTGTCGCTTGTCAACGTTTTGGTGCAGTTCACATTCGACTACTTCCTCGTCACACGCATCGGATCTGGTCAATCTCTGCTCTACCTCATCTTCTCTTCTTTCCTCGCCGGCTCTCTCCACCCTCTGGCCGGCCACTTCATCGCAGAGCATTACGTCTATGAGACTGTTGCACCCGAGGCTCGCGACCCCAAGAACAACGTCCCCGTTCCGGAGACCTTCAGCTACTACGGGCCCCTCAACTTCCTGACTTACAACGTTGGGCTGCACAACGAGCACCATGATTTCCCCGCCGTGCCCTGGACTAGGCTGCACAAGCTGAACGAGATAGCGAGCGAGTTCTACGACGACCTGCCCCGCCACGAGAGCTGGGTCTATGCCATCTGGCGCTTCATCTGGGACGAGCAGGTCGGTATGCGCTGCCGCGTCAAGCGCAAGGACGGCGGCCGTCTTGTCGGTAGCGGTGGGAAGAAGAAGGGGGACAGAGTGGCGGCTGTGGCCGATTGGAAGCAAGACGAGCTGGAATCATGATGGTTGCGTTGATTTTATGGGCGACCTGCTGGTGTCAACGGGCGTTTCGTGAGGATTTATAGATGACATCTGAGAGCGATAGAAACTAGAAGTCTCGATTGGGGATTATTGCTGACAGGCCAGATCGCAAGGGGGGAAAGGGATGGATTGCGTACCTAGAGCATAGAAACAAAAGCATGTGTGGCTTGCATAATATATGATAAATTCAGTTCAGCTGATGCCGCGGGAGCCCTTGTCATCTCAATCTCCTTCATTAAAACCGTACTCTACAACCGCTCGAGGTTTATTTCTTCCTTTCTGCGTCACTGCTATATAGGGAAATAGCACAAGAGTGCTATCGCTCGCAATGCTTGATACACGATACCACAACCCATTCTATCGAGGTTAACGACAGTACCAGAGCAGATGTTACGAACAAAAGAAATTCTCGTGCTTTGAAGGTACAACCTATAAGTACATTTCTCTGGGCCAATCTGCTCCAGTTTCAGGTCTCCATATGTACAGCAACCAATGCTCATGAGCTGCTGCCGTGATGCGACACTGCAGACCAAGTCATTCAACATTTCAGTGTACCTGGTAGGCAGGCGACGTTCCTTCACAATCATGCCCCATTGCCACATTAACCACCAGCTGTGATTTCTCACCAACCCCCACTATCTATAGCCTAGCACAACGCCCTCCTAGCCGATCTCGCGGTACAGTCGTGCAGGGCACAATACAAATTGTAGCACGACCAGCCCACCCTCTCGTCGTACCAAAAAGAAAGAAAAGAAAAACAAGACATCGGATTAAAGCATGCAAGCCAATCAGATATGCAGGGCCTCTCATTCGCATAACTCAAATCAACAGCTCGAAAGCATCCAGTCACGAGCTCTGGAGCACACAGGATATCGCCCGCGCTAGCTTTGCACAACTGAGGTTCCTTACCTTACTAGAAGAAGAAATAAGCAAGCAGGAAGCTCACAAGACACAAGGCAGCCACCATGTGTACAGGAACGCCCTGAGGCGCCTGCTGAGCTGCGGGGTGCACCTTTGTTACTGGCGCCGAGGCTGTAGTTTGACGTTTGACAGTCGTAGTGCCCGAGCTCTTGCGCTGCTTCAGCCCACTATCCTCGACCGTCGAGGCTACTGCGCTCTTGACCTCTGCGACTTTCTCTTTGACTTGCTCCACTGGCTTTGATTGTGCAACCTGCGCGGTGGCGGCAGAAATAGATGAAGAGATGTTGGAAGGAGACTCTGGCTCGGCCCTGACCTTGTTTGTGTCGACCGAGGGGCTGCTAGCTGGCTGCGCAGCAGCCGAGGATTGTTCTGGAGACGAATAAGACGGGGGCGGGACATCAGGCGTAGCGTCGACCTATTCGGTGGAGTCAGTATGAAGACAACTCACAACTCAAAAGAGATTGTTTCAACCATACCGCATTGTCAGCCGTGTCCCTTTTGGCCGGGGTCGCTACGGCTTCGGTAGCAGAATAAGCAGGTAGGAAGGTCACCCGGATTTTCCTCTCCACAATAGCGGATTTCTCTACCGAATCCCACTGTAAAAGGACTCATGAAATTAGCACTCGGTTACCATCACCTAATTCACAATATTCGATCAGGTAACGGGGCAACTTACAATGTCGGCTACCGTAGCGAACTCCTTATCGCCGCTAATAGGCACAGCCTGAACCAAAAACTTGTCTCGGCATTTGGCATCGGCGGGAGGATCCTGCTTCATAGCCTGGAGAAGAACTGCGAGATGCGTAAGGTGAGCAAGTCGTCTTCTGCAGACCGCCAAGTTATTTGCAGGGGAAATAGCCCACCTTGTACCTCGACCTCATGATCCGGCTCTATGCGACCAGAGTTCGGTCGTACGCAATACCTTCACCGTACGGTGAGCATATATGCCTTTGAAGCCCTACTACCTAGGGACTGGCTGACGACTTACTGCTTGGGGGCTGTTGTCTTGACCTGTTTTCGAAGCGGGTTAGCGTTCAGTTCACGGGATTTCGTGTATAGATATGGGCATCGCAGTACCTTGAAAGCAACCGGGTGGTTATTGGGGTTCCGGATCTTCAGTATCTGAGCAACTTCCGAGGTGAATGGCCCTTTTAGACGCTCAAGGTTAGTCTAAAAAGTCTCGATGTTGCTCCCACATAAACTTGTGCGTCGAAATTTGGCTTTTGAGAGAACATACTGCGGAAGCCAAGCTCCGTGGGATCCAGCTCCACAGACATTGTCACCGGCGTGGTGGTTTGGTGAGGGTGTTGGGCTGTTTGCGTGCAAGCTGCAGAGCGGTGGTGCTATTGCGCGGGTTCGGTTTCGGCGGACTGGACAGGTAGTCAAATGTTGGCGAAAGTTGCCCGCACTATGGGCTCGTAAACGACCAGGCTCGATAAATCGCAAGTGCAAACCAGGGGGGCAAGAAAATGAGAAGCTTTACAGCTAATTATTATGAAGTTTGGTATTGGCGTCAAGGATATCAGGCTTTCGCGGTGGTTGTCGCAGGGTAGAAAAGTGGTGTGCTCTGCTTGCGATCCTGGGGACAACCTCAGCTGGGGAAATGCAAAGGCAGGATGACATAACACATGTTAACAGGGAAGGAGGTCGGATCAAGTAAAGTGGGTGGTGACACCGTCCACCGATGCGACGCTCTACAAGCTGCCGATTGAGCAGTCCGTGCACGCTAGATGCTGCTTTGATTCGCCAGCGCGCTGTGAGCTTGATTAGTAGTAACTGTCGACTCTTCTCGAAGAGATTGTGCAGGACCGACCAGATGAAAGTTTTTGCTGCTTTGTAATTCCCTATCTGAGCAACTAATGAATAGCCTAACAAAGCTTAGGTAAGGTACCTAGCTAGAAACAAAGTGGACAACAGCCCAGCGATGCTCCTGAAGTGACTGGAAATTTTCAACGGCGAACTCCAACGGTTCGTTAGATCAGCAAAGTGACGTGAGGTGTTGATATCAAAGAGCAACTTTCATAAGGTAGGTAAGGTATGGTGCTTGGCCGCGGCCCGCCTTGACCCACTCAACGTCGGTGCAGATGCACACACACTTCTGATAACCTCATCATTGTAGGTCTAAACTCAGCGCTAAGGTAGCAGCACACAACAAACGTGATTGAGCAACAAAATTTTCTTCCCCAACTTGGAAACCGACGTAAACCTGATCGAGAGAATTCCTCCCTCTCTAAAAGTTCAGAGAGATAGAGCCAGCAATTTCAGTTGGATACTGTGCACCCCGCCCCACCAAATTCCGACGCCCTCCTTACATACCGTATTTACGCTAGGGTACCAGCACGCAACTTTTACAGGGTGCTCCAGGAGAAAACCCCGCTAATCAGAGGTACGTACCGCCGGCTGTACCCTGCACGCAACAAAGGTGCTGGGGCAGGCAGCAAAAGATGACGTCCATGTGTGTACTAGCGTCGGAAACCTATCGACCTAGGTAGCTTGCTAGGTACAAATCGATTATTCCATGTACCTACCTACCCAAGCGACCTGAGGAATAGAAGCAACAAGGGCCATCTGTTTGTTTGTTGTATTCATTAATTCACGGCATATTATTCCTGGCTTTTGGTGTACTGCTTTCACTCCAGAACCCAGAATAAACCGACACCACTTATTATCAGAGCACCACTGATCCAATAACTTAGCCTCTAGCACCCCATAAATATCTATATCTTACTGGAACTCTCGGGCCTTACGCACAACATCACCATCAACATGACGCAGTCAGATTTGGACCTGTTGCTGGACATGGGCTTTGACAAGTCACGTGCCGAGTTAGCAATCAAGAGGACTGGCGGACGTAGGTGGATGGCCAAATCACATTCGTCACAGAAATTACAAGGCTATGCTAACAATCCTCTTGACATACTTTAGTTCAAGGTGCTCTCGAGTGGCTCGAGAAGAACCAGGACACCTCTCTGGAGGATCTCAAAGATGACGCTGAGGAAGAGGCCCAAGGCGGACCCAACATCGCCCCTGTTGATGATGGCCAATCAGCAAATTCCTTGGTCTGCAACGAATGTGGAAAGAAGTTCAGAAACAGCGACTCTGCTACTTTTCATGCTACAAAGTCGTGAGTAATTGATCTGTATTTGCTCAACAGTATCGGTGGTTGATCAAAGTTTCGCTCGGGCCTCCACTGCTCACACCGTAAATCACAGGGGCCACACCGATTTCTCCGAATCGACAGAGGCCATTGCCCACTTGACTGAGGAGCAGAAGAAGGAACGACTGGCAGAGCTCCGTGAGCAACTCAAGGCCAAGAAGGCGGCTCAGTCTGAGGCGGACAAGGAGGATGCCAAGCGCAATGAGAAGATTCGTCAAAAGGCCACCAGGGAGACTCAAGACCTGAAAGAGGAAATTGCACGCAAGGAGCAGATCAAAGAGGCTGCCAAGAAGCGTCAAGAGAAACTTGACGACCTCGAGGCCAAAAGACGCATCAAGGCCAAGATCGAAGCCGACAAGGCAGAGCGCAAGCGCAAGGCTGACGAAGCCAAGGCTGCTCGAGATGGCACGACAGTCGCTTCATCCTCGGCATCCCCCGCCCCTACTTCCTCTGCACCTGCAGCCCCCAAGCCCTCTGTGTCTCATAACGAGGCCAGGCTGCGTCTACAACTGCCTGTAGGGGGCAACGTACAGAAGACGTTTCCTGCGGAGACTACACTGTTCGAAGTTGCGCAGGCGATCGAGGCGGAACACGGTATCTCGGTGGATAACTTCAGCTTGACATTTCCCCGCAAGACATTTTCCGGGAGTGAGGACTTCAGCAAGACTCTCCGAGAGGCTGGCTTAGTCCCTAGTGCTGTCCTAATTGTGAAGTCGGCTTAACTGTATTGATGATGGTTGGACATTGGGCTGCCGGGGGCTTTAACTGGGGATCTTGAGATGTTCACATGTTTCAAGGAAGAGGGCGGATGACGACAGAAGCCGATGAAGGATCTCTAGTGCATTTATGGTCGTCAAGATTGCCAAAACCCAAGTCGTCTCCCTACACCAGCGTACTGGAACTGCATCTGGTTGTGCATATGGGCATTTTCAGACTCGAACAGGCAAGCATCTACTTAGATAGATACCCTGAACCAGCATCCTGATACAATAATGGGCTGGTGAGGTCATCCCCTGATTTAACGTGCAGTCAAGGGCATCTAGTCATCACTTGAAATCTCAGTGCCGGCAGGGGATGTGCCCCTCAGTGTGACCGAGGCACTTAAGAGATCAACCTGATCTACAGCGGTAATCATGGGGGTGCGAGGTAGAGTAATTTGAAGTTCATCAATATTGCAGGCAAAAGCTTGCACGCATCCCAATTTTTGATCTAAGACGCCAGTAGTCCCAAGAGAGAGCTCCGATTCATACGTAAGCCATGAGAGGGCTGATCCATCCAGATAGCCGAAAATCAATGGCTCCCAACCGACTAACCGAGGACGCCTATGGTATTCGTCGCCATCGTTGCCGCAATAGTAGTAGCTGTGTGAAAAACCCTCCGGTCGCCGCCGTCCATGCTGATTTGGAAGTACAAAAGGGAAAGTGAAGTCGTAGGCTTGAAAGCCGTTTAGTCGAAGAGACCGAAGCCCATGTCCTCGTCGGACTCCTCCTTCTCTGTTGTCGCAGGAATTTATGGGTCAGTAGTCGGTCCACTTCATAATTGACATGATCTGGTTGTTGAGGAAGCAAGACGGCTGAAAATGACTTACCCTCCTCCTTCTCCTCAACCTTGGCCTCCTCAGCAGCACCACCAGCGGCGGCAGCGCCACCGGCAGCGGGGGCGGCAGCGCCACCACCCGAGCCGACGTTGGAGAGCAGGTCCTTCACGTCCTTGCCCTCAAGAGCCTGTGTACGTCAAGACACAGACCTCGTTAGTATGAAATTCCTACTCAATCCAATCAATGTGCGGGAAATCGAGTGCTGCAGGGTTTCAAGACAAGCGCACACAAGACGGCATTGCGCTGTCTCTGAAGCCCAGCTTGTAGTCGGTTGCGGTCGTCGAAGTGGTTATCGTACCTTGGCGAAAAGTTGAGCCCAGATGGGCTCGATGTCGGGAACACCGGCAGCCTTGATGAGTGTTTGCAACTTGTCGGACTATTTGTCACAAGAGCGCGATGTCAGCCTTCTGCCCGAGATTTTACAATTGCTTCCAACCACCACGTCCGCATTTTCCTCATCCTTCGCCAGGTCGGTTCGGATGCGTCCATGGGAGCGCGGGGTTGTCGCAATTTCGTTAAAAATAAGGGCCTTTGCTCACAGTGATCTCAACACCATCGTCGGCGAGAATGAGCGCCGCGTACGACGTAGCCAGCTCGGAGGTAGACATTTTGATTGTGTGTGATTGTGATGTGAGGCGCGAATATCACAGTCTTTGGGAAGCGTGGGGACGATGAGGTTGCAGATGTTCACTTTGAGGACGACGAAATTAATTTGGTGCGGCGTGAAATTGTGCCCTGTCTGGTCCCGATAGCAATTGCACAGCCTCAGGTCAAGCCACACACTTTTACAGGGAAATTGAAAACTACACGCCCGATTACTCCCAAGTATCACGTGATAGCCCGCCGACAACTGGCGACCCCGCTCTTTCTTGGAGCTGGCAACGTCTGTGCTCGAGTTGCCCGCTTTCGGAAACGTACCCATGTTTGTGATGCAAGTCCAGCCAACCCCACGTTGTGTCTTTCTGCATGTGTTGTTGAAGCTTCTAGTGTGTTGGCGATCGAAGCATCTACATAACTCACTTAAATTGTACTCAACTGGAACCAGGTTTCCCCAACCCACTCACATATACACATACCCCCGCATAACGTTGCTTCCACCTGGGTCGACTGGTCCCGTGGGCATGGTGGATGGGGTACCTGTGCCAGGCCATAGCAGTCTCTTGTGTTAGTTTCTTGGCGACCTGTCGTTGCTTTCTCAACAATACCTGTTGTAGCTGCATGCGTCAGGCTATATTCCATTGTGTTAAACGAAAGGAGAACACACTTTATTGGAAGCATTCCTGCCGGTTTTCCTGAGACTCAATTTACACCGAGCCCCGCAGGTCTGGGTCGGGCAAGACTGCACTATCTTGCGGCATACAGGAAATCCACCTCGTCGTTATGGATACGCCGGCATTACCTGCGCCAAGAGATGCGCGCGAGAAGGAGATTTTGGAGAGGTTGACGGCAACCCGTGATCAACTACTTCTGCTGAAACAGGACCGCGCTCATTATATCAGGAGCCAGGATGTCATGGTGTTGTACGACCAAGTCATCGAGAACGTCAGGCAGTTGAACGAGATTCGACATGGAGAACACGGAGGGGAAACCCAGTGTAAGTCTCTTGGTTGGTCTCGCCTGTTTTCCACGGGCCGAAATGCTCACTCACTTGCGACACACAGTGGACAAGGTGCTTGAAAGCTGCTTTCAGCTTATAAGCTTGTTCTTCATGACTATTGGTCGAACCAGTGAGGCGCCTGCAGCCTACGCCCTCACCTCCACCATCAAACGTTTGCTTGACCACCTTGCGGAAGCCGAGTTGTTTTCGGCCAAGGATCTCGAAAGCATGTCTGAGACCTTGCAAAAGATTTCTGGTATCGTCAGGAGCACAGAGTCGCGCCACTCACCCTACTTGGTCGAGCTACTTTCAAATCGATTGGAGCTCTGTCAGAGAAATTTGGAAAGCCTACAAAGACGGCTTGACCATCTCGACGGCCCGCTACCTGCCATTCACGGGAAGCTCATCTCAATATTGCGTTCCATGTCTTTGGCGAATACAAGGTCCAAGGTAAATCATGCAAAACAAAAAGAATCATCTATGAATGCTGGCTTCTCATATTACTGTTCGAGATCAGTTGAACGCTAGCACTCGGTGCAGATTTGAGTGTAACTAACACGCAAGATGACTACCTAGTTTTCTTCTTCAGAAGTACTAAAGCTCCAAGCAGAGCTCAAAGAAATAGACGCCAAACGAGTCGATGGCAATTTTGTTGACGACAACGGCAAGGTGGCTCGAGGCAACGATGCTGTTTCGACTTTACTGAAGCGTTGCCTTGAGTGGACCGAAATTGTGCTTGACCGGTATTTGCACCTTATCATTGTTACATGGTTGAATTGCAAGGTCATGTCACTGATAGATACCATTGATATAGAAAAGGAAAGGTCCCCGAAAATTTCAAGAATATTTACGATGTCCTCGTCAGCATTCGCAACAAGCTAGACAGCCTCTCCCTGACGCAGGCTTGGTCGCTGCGCGAGACTGACTTGTATGATTTCCAGCGGACACTCGACAAGATTGACGAGAAGCGGGTCAATGGAAATTTCATCGACGAGGAAGGAAGACCTGCGGAGCTCTATGTACAGAGGGTACGTTTTGATTATAGCCATCGATTTGGCCCAAGATTCAATGCCAACGGTGACTGACGAAATTACAGACTCTTCTGTACCTTATCAGACGCAGCTACGGTCTGATCTACTCACTCATGATTCTTTCAGAGCCTGTCTCCGAGGCACTCATCCCAATCTATAATCAGCTTCAGACTTTAAAGCGTATCCTTATTGAAGTAAAGGATTCTGGTGGAGTAAGCTCCGTTAGGGAATTGTATCCCTACAGTATGAAGGTAAGCTCAGGAAATTCTGTTGTTTTTCATATGGTTTTTTTTATTTTCTTTCTCTCTTTGGAGTATTCAATTCCAGACTTCTTACTATGGCAACGTAGAAGCTGACTTGGTACATCGTGGTTCCCAGTTGAACATGATCGATAATATGCGGGTTGATGGTCGTTTTATGCATGGAGACGACATACCTGAAGGCCAAGGCGCCCTCAACGAACTGTTGGCGGATTGTTACGAACTAGCATACGAACTGAGAGTCGTCGCCGAAGCAAAGGCCGAGGAAACCCAGACTGAGGACGAACCAAGGCCTGATGACGGGCCGGGAGCTAATGATGGCAGCACAGTGGGATCCAGAATTACGCGGGATGAGGTGTTGACGTGAGCTGACAGTCTCTGCATGTCGCGGGTGTTATCTTCCTGGGTCTCTAATCTCGTCTGATTTATGGGCTGGGCTTGTCGATTCACATTTCCAACCCCGGCTCTATTTTCCATGCTCGAAATGAAGGTCTTACCTGCTTGCTTTCTATTTTATTCTCATGATTCTTGTATTTTTCCCTGTAATTTGAAATCTGTAGGGATCATCTACGTCGATGGGAGTGGCGGGACTTTTGGTAGCATGCGCTCTTCACGGGATACAGCACACCAAGGGGGTACTCCAAACGAGGCAAGCTCAAAAAAAAAAAAAAAAAAAAAAAAGATACAAGTATGCGGCCGCGGAAGATGATCCAGATTAAGTAAGTGAGCTCAACCTGCTAAAAGAATCCATGGCCTGAGATATCTGGCCAGCCGAACGTGGACAGCATTCATGGCATGTTCACGCCTATCCATCCGACCGTCCTTCACCGTCGGACTTTTCCCAATCTCTACCTCTCTATCGTGCTTAAGGGTTCCGGAAAGCACACTTGAATGGCCACATCTGCACCTATGGTGACGCAGAGACTCCTGGTAAGTACCTTATCTAACCACCACGTGTAGTTTCTTTCTCGAGACATAAAACCCCCTGTTTGTCATCATGACTTGTGATTTTTGTGAGACTTACTTTTTCCAAGTCCCATACCCCTTCCTTTGCGTAAGGGTCGGCCTTGAGCACTTCCATGAGCTCTTCTCTGGACGAAGCGATGGCCACCATCGTGCTGCCACTCATTTTCAGACTGGCAGGATCATCATCCTTGGGGATCTCATCCAGAAGAGCCCCTGTGAACTGCCTGTCAGCAACCGTAGCAGCAAGAAGTGAATAAGTCGAGGAAAAAAGAAAGAGAAGAAAAAAGCTCACCACCCATCTTCCATTGGCCGGATTCAACAAATGGTTTCATGCCTTCAAAGTGCTTTCTATATAAGGCGGCAACCAAAAGAGAGAGAGAAAAAATAAGGTTTGATCAATCCTCGGTTACAAATATTAGCGGCTCTACAACGGGATTGATAACTTACGGGCGAACGATACGCCTCTGATCCAACACGCCAGGGCGGTCGGGGATGACGACAAGCCATTCGTACTTCCTGGGAGCAGCCTCTGAGGTCATGTTGCGGGATGCACCAAACTTTGGTGGAAGGAAAGAGACTGGTGCTAGGGGTCGAAAAGGGGAAGGAAGTGCTGGGTTCAAAGAGAAGAGTTTGAGAGTTGCGCGGCGAGAAGCCATGGAGCTTGTCAGTAGAAAACACGTGGTGAAAGCCAGATGTGTAGGCAAGTATATATACGTGTGAGGGATGCTAGTTGTACTGAACGGGTTTCCCAAATTATACGTGTAACTAGGTAGGTATCTACCTGGGCAATGTAATACTAGCGTCGTAAGGTAGTATCGCCAGCATCGTGTCCGGTCTCGGATGTACCCAGCCTAGAAGGTACCTCCACTTTACTGGGGAAGCCAAGGGCACTAGGTATATTCTATACCTAGACTCGCATGTTCATGTCCATGCAGGGCGCGCCCTTCATCACAACCTGCCGAAAAAAAAGGCTTAATCGGAGCAATTGGATAGCATTTTTGTTTACAAATCAAGGCTGCCAGCTTGGATGACATTGTTGAGAAATGGCCTTGATATTGTGAGGTACCATTTGAACCAGGTAAGATACCTTAGGTACTTAAAAGTACCTGTCGAGAAGGTGCCGTACGTGCTAGGCTGAGGTACCGGTACACAAGCAACAGAATTGCCTTCCTTGTAAGGGTTTGAAGCTCCACCAAATACCCCCCCACTTTATTTGGCCTGCATTTGACCTCCACTCGAACTTCCATGCCATGGATCCATCGATGCGAACAACGATTCTGAGTTTCTGATGGTTGCTTTCACCTCCCATTATCACAATTGTTTCTCCTTTCACGACAAACTCCTGTACCAGGCTTGCCAGGAACAGACCCTCAAAGAACTGCGGGTTCAGCTAACGGCAAACAAGCTCCCCGCTCGAATTGTAATCATGTCTGGCGGCGCACCGCCCAAGCCTCCGCCCTCGGGCGCCATGTCCCTCTACGCGAACCTGCTCGCCCCAAAGGCCGCCGCGGGCGACTCGACCACACCCAACGCGCGCACGCCGGCCAAGACTGGCGATGAGGCCGGCGGCGACAAGAAACCCTTGGATCCAGGTACATCCTAGAGCAGAAAGCCATGCACCCGCACAATATCGAGGGTCGCCCTCCTCGTTCTCTTCTTTGTGTGGGAGACGCCATGTTAATTTTGCGAAACTGAAATCAAAACCTATCCCCCTCTTGAAGCCATGCTCCGCTTCCAGCCTATGCGACGACCCCAGCAGGGTCAAAAACCGAAGCCTAAAGGTGCCTTTCTCAAAATCGGGGCTATCACTGCACCCGCAAGTACAACTACGACTACGGCAGCGGCGGCAGCCACAGCAGCGTCAGCATCAACAACAACAGCAGCAGCAACTTCCAACTCGGCAGATTCATCAGTCGCTTCGGCGACCATACAGCAGCCACCTCGAAGCAAGTTGGCCGATTGGGCCGCAACCGAGGATGACGAATACACTTACGGGCTAGGCAAGAGGCACCGAGGTGGCCGCAAGGCTAAGAAGAAGAACAACCGCGACGACAGAGACAGACAAACCGACTGGGACGAGCTCTACGATCCGGCGCGCCCAACAAATGTAGAGGAGTACCTGCGCAGCGATGAACGCATTGCTGAGATCAGGGAATGGAAGGGCGTACTGTACGCGCACCGTCGACGCAGAGAACAAAACCGCACCAGGTCTAGGTCCCGTGGTAGTTGTGGAAGTAGCAGCGGTTCCGAGGCGGCTAGAGCTCCTCCTACGAGTAGGCACATACCCAGAAGACCTCCCCTTCATAATTGTTAGACTTGGCTAACGAAAAGGTCCCTACCGCAGACCAGTTTGCTCCTCCGCCGCAGTATTCGTTTGCACCTCCCCAAATATCACCCCCTCGCGTCCAACAAGATTCGGCTGCGCCTGTCATCCCTGACGATGCCACCGGTGATGATGCATACGCACGCCGTTTAGCCCTCTCCAAAGGCTCGGAAGTTGGCGCGCCACCCACACAACCTGACGCTGTTCCCGCCGCAACCATATCACGGGCCCCAGTCCGTTACGAGCCAACGGCTCTGCCCAACGAGGATGGTGATGAGATGGACATTGACGAGGACGAAGATGAGTGCCCTGGCCTTGGCTCGGCCAAAACCAACGATTCGGACCCTGTGCGCTCCAACCGGCCTGGCCAGGCTGGCTTTGCAGCGCGCATGATGGAGAAGATGGGTTGGGAGAAGGGCAAAGGACTTGGCGCTGAGGAAACAGGCATCACCTCTGGCTTGAGCGTCAAGGTCGAGAAGCGCAAGAAGCGCCCCGACGCCGAAGGTGGCGGATTCGCTGCCCCCGGGAACATGGCCCGTGTTGTAGGTGGCAAGCGTGGGGTTCAGGACGTGGGCAAATTTGGTTCCATGAGCGAGGTTGTCGCCTTGGGTGGAATGCTCGAGGGCATGGAGGATGTGGCCGGCGAGGTTGCCGAGGGCTTGGCCCAAGAGATCGGCGAAGAATGTGGCGAGAAGGTACGTCGGAATGCTGCCCCTTTAATACGATTCGCAGCTTTTTGCCGTCTCCAGAAAAAATCTTATGATGTAGCCAAGCTAACCTCGGGGCGATCCATCGGTCTACAGTACGGTCGTGTTGAAAGGCTGTACATCGACGTCGACACCAGGCAGGTGTTTATCAAGTTTACAGACCAGGTTTCAGCTCTAAGGGTAAGTTTCAAAGGATTCCGACCCATTTGATACTCGGTAACAAATTTACTCTGGTTCTAATTCGTTCGATACATGATAGGCTGTCAACGCTCTAGATGGTCGCATATTCAACGGTAACGAGATCAAACCCAAGTTCTACGATTCGGAAAAGTTTGAACAGGGAGTTTATCATTGATAAGGTTGTCTTGAGCATGGCTATTCAGGATTTAGGGCTGTGTCCATATGAACTCTGTGAATTCTGTTCTAGCTTTTAGGAGTATATTTCTGCCACAACCCATCCGACGATCAAATCTGTAGGGTTAGGCTGGTTTCTGCAAGTGCTCTCACAGTATCAGGATGATGCCTGTTTGATTTCTCGTGTCGAGTGGAGTTGAGATGACGGGGCGACCGTGATCACCACATCCACGAAGTCGATCCATGGCAATTTTTAGTTACCGGTACAATGGGTAGCTCGCTAAATAGGTAATAGTTGCTGAACTCGTAGTCATGAACAATAAATAGATGAATCACCACCTGCATTTCATGCTTGATTTACATCGCCTGAGCAAACAAATTAGTACTTTTATAATTCACCTCGAGTTGGCTACCAGAGCGCGCGGGAAAACAATGTGACTACAAACACCTGTCTCTGTTGATTGTGATATTAAAGTCCAATGGATCATGACAGTAGCAGGCCCCACTGAGATTGTGTGTAGCAAAGTGCCCAGAGATGTTCCGAGATAGGAAAGACTGAAAGACGCGCGCGGGCAAACAAAGGACAAAAGAGTGCTTGAAGACAAAAAAAAAGAGAAAACGCCACCAAAATTCCAAGCTTTAACTTTACAATTCTGCTGCGCCGCCCTCAAATTTACACCGTCACGGACCGGCAAATGACAACATCAACATTTTACAAGAACGAAACGATAGCACCTCCAATGATGCACAGGCCGAGAAGGGCCATGTTCGTCGTGGTGCCAGTGGCCGAGTTCTTGTTGTTGTTGCTGCTACCGCTTCCACTACCAGCGGTGATGTCGTCGTTGGCCTTGGAGTTGTTCGACTCGCAGATGACCTTGCCCTGGATCTGACCGTTGCTGCCGGCCTTCTTGAAAACTTCACAAGAGCTGTCGATGTCGGTGGTGGACTGGGTGTCGAACACACCCTTGACGTCGTTGAGGGAGGGGAGGGAAACACTATAGATGGTTAGTCAGTGCATCACAAGGACAAGAGACCACATCTTATTTTGACTTACGACTTGAAGCTACCGCGCATGAGCACAGCGCCGCCAACATCCTTGAGCTTGGGAAGGCCATCAATGCTCTCCAGGGCAGTGTTGTTGGCAATAGTCAAGCCACCACCAATGCTGGTAAGCTGGGGAGCTGAGATGTTGGTGAGAGCCGAGTTACCAACGAAAGAGAAGTCCTTGCCAACGGCGGTCAGGTTAGGGAACGTTGCATCCTTGATAAAGTTGAAGTCGAAGTAGATCGAGTTGTTGACCTTGTTAAGCTGGGGAGCTGTGAACGAGGAAGCGTTGGCAATCGCCATCTCAGCAACCCACTTGAGGGCAGGGAACTCGAAGTTAGTTCCGAGACCGTTGACGGAAGCCTTGAAGCTGGTGCTGACGCTCTCGAGCTTGGAAGTGAACTTCTGCAGGCGCTGGTTGTTGTTGATGTCAATGTTGTCGACAGTGACGAGGTCGAGGCCATTCAAGTTCTCGATACGGGTGTCTGCAATCACGACGGTCGACGCCTTCTTGATTGCGGTACCCAGAGACGAAAGGGCGCTGAGAGTCACCCAGCTAATAGAGTTGACCTCGCTCAGATTAGGGAACCTCAGGTCGCTCAGGAGCTCGTCCCTCTCCAACGTCATCTTGCCGGTAATCTTCTTGAGCGAAGTGCTTGAAAATGACACAATCTTCTTGTTGTCGACCATAGTCAAGTCACCCTGGATCTCTTCCGGTCCATCAAGCGTCAGAGTGCTGTCGGTCTGGTTGCCGATGACAACGTTTCCCTTCAAGGTCTTGCAGCTTTTCAAGTTGCTCGCATCCCCGCTAGAGTTGATGGTGATGGTGCTCTGAGTGCATTGGCTTTGGGCTATTGAGTGAGGTCTTGGTTAGACAAGTTCGACTATTGGACAAAAATGGAGCCTCCATCTTCAACATACCTGAGGCAAGGCTCGCGGCCGCCAGAATAGTGACGAAGGACTTGGCGATCATCTTGTCTGATTATGGTCTATGAGCGTGGTTGATCGAATGTCAGTCAGAAGAACGAAAAATATAGTAGCCAGTGGGCAGGTTGGGCGTCGAGTTGAACGGCAGTTTTGTAAGCTCTATAAATGAGATGATAAAACCAAAGTCCAACCCGAACAAATTCAAAACTGAGTATGCTGAGAATGAGATGCGGTGGCAATGTCTGGGATTAAAAGGGCGATGTGATCTGATCTGCCCGGCTTCACTTGGTTCCTGGCCAGAGCTAGGGAAATGTTGGAAGGCCGTTTGGGTGTAAAGTGGGTTGGGAAGGCGAGGACGAGGCGAGAGAGGCGATCAAAGCCCCCAAGGGTCGTCCTGGCCGTTGTCGTAGTCGGTGCAAAAGACGACCGTTGGCTTTTTTTCCCTCGGGTTTCCATTCGATCTTTCGCATCCCAGTGCTTCAAGTCATGCGAAGCTCATATGCGGCACGACCTTTGGCCCAACAAGCTGCTTTGCCAGTCCCACAGACCAATCAATTCAAGGTTTGGCTGAACGTCCATGCACAGCGAAACCATAGTGATGTGGTGACGATAACAGAGGGTTCACAAACAAAATCCAGCTTCACATGTCCTTACCTGTATGTGGAGAAGATCCTGAAAAGATGTCGCTGATGTGTTGAAAGGCTGCTGTGGTGGTAGCAACTCTAATCAAGGTTTTTGTTGGCCGGGTTGGTGGGAAGCGAGGCCCTTTGGTGAAATAAGACTTCCTCCTCAAAAAGGCCTTGGAAATCGGGACAATTCAAATATTAAAGTATGTAGCGAGTGAACGTCGAAGTGGAAAGGAATGAGGAAAGAATGCCCGGCGAACGGTTTGGGGCTTGTTGACTTGTGTTTGTGGCTTACAAAAAGAGGAAGGAAAGGAAGAGGAGCGAGAAAAAAGGGCCAGAATCCAGCGGCGAAGGGGCACGTTAAAGTTGAATTGCGAGTTGCGCCTGTAGAAGGCACGAACCACGCTAGCATGTCTGGTAGCCAGGGGTAGAAGGCTCCATACGGCCACCCCCACTACCCGGCCAGCTTCCCTTGTCCACACGCCCCCCGTTTCCTTGGTCAGCTAACTTTCCTTAGTATGCGAGCCAAGGTAAGGTACGGTACCTTGCCCAGGTAGGTACCCCATTGTAGCACTGTTTTTATTACTTGCGGGCTTGCAATAGTCAGGGCAGGCCACTCGGCCGGTCAGGTAGTCCTAGTCTGATCAGCGGTTTATGGTTGTAATCCGAATTTTCTCTTTGTTTACCGTAGTACTTTTTTTTTTCTTTTACTTTTTTTTCCCTTTCTGCCTGAGTGTCCAATAATTTGACGGCTGTGGAATGCTTTGAGTTGACATGTTGATGGATCCCCGGGCCAAAGTCAATGCATTGTGTGCACGAGTTAGAAAAAGTACTAGCTGCGGTGTCGTCCGGTCTACATACATGGTTGAGAACGCCCGAGATGTGCTATCACAAGCCTGCCAAACTGCAAGCTACGGTAACGTCAATACATCCGATGGAAGTATAGTTTTACAAGTACAAACAGGTCGTGCTATGTTGGTATGCTGCGCTTTGCTAGTCTGGACTCTGGTGGTGTAGCGGGTCACAAGGTTTCGTCCCCATCAAATCCCTTCAGTCTGGGATTTTGTCACAATAAGGGGAGAGAGAAAAGAAGACCGACAATCAATCGGCATGACTCTCGCACTGCGGAGCAGCCACATGGGGATTCCGGCCGCTTTTGGCACCTGCAGTTGCTACAGCACGACAGTCGGCGAAGCCAATCAAACAAGCCGGATCGGTTACTGCTACTATTAACAACTTTCAAATACTAATTAAGTTCCCGCATCAATCACAGCAGCTAAAATTCGCACAATATTGGTCAAATGATTTTTTTAAAGGAGACTGAAGGCATTGCTTCCGACGTTTTGGTGGTAAATACACTGCACAAAATTAAGATAACGACCTACATACAATGTTAAACTGCCTTTCATCATCGATCCTGCGCGGGCGGGAGCAAGAGTGGGGCAGATTTTGATTGAACGAAATCTTGCGAATCAATTCTCTTCGCCAAAACTTCTCGGAGCATTTCCCTCGACTGGCGAGATTGGGTATCCACGCCAATTGAAAGTTAGCACAGCAGACACCCTCAATGTCCAATTACGGGTGAGATTTGATTGTCCAATCCGACCATCCCTGGATTGATATGCGGAGATAGTAGCTTGGACAACACTGCAAAAATGTAAACATTAAGGGGGGGGATGGAGCAAAAGTAATTGTCCAGTTCGAAATGATGCCTTTTACTCACAAGGACTTTGTTTCAACTAGGTATTTATTCAGTATCTATACTTACGCAATAAGGCGGATGAACCTTCCCAAGTGGCTTTATTCTCCGCTCGATTTTTCTATCTTTATCTCGCCGTCTGCGAGCGTGATAATGCATCCTCCGACCGGTCCATTTTCAGACCGAGAGGATTGAAGAGCAGCCTCATTCATGGGTGCACCCTCGGCATCACCGATACAATTTCCGTTTGTAGATGCCTGCTTTACCTGCCAAATGCGATTCGATAAGAATACTAAATAACCGGGACGTGTTACTGGTTTTTTCGTAGCTACCCTCGTCATTAAGAAGCAGGCGGTTATAACTGTGAACGCACTACAGTACTTTATGGTACCAGATGGACAGATTAAAAGCATCTGGGAACAAGGCCGCCTTGTCAGAAAGCAAAAGACAGTGCAGTTAGGAGAGTCAACCAACTTCGTACAGTAGGTACGGAGTAGTAGCGGAAGACCCCACCCCCCACCCGCCTTAAAAACACGCCCCCTTCAAACTTGGCGTGCAGATGTGCCCACCAAATGCCTCATCTCCTTGAATGCTACATGTTTCAAGGGAGTATCAATATGACGCAAAAACTTGATAAACCACCAAACAATAGCCACATACGTGAGTGGTAGTTGTTGATCATTGGAGACTTTGAGTGAACTCCTGGTCTCAATTACCGACGCGGACATCATGTAAAAGAAATACTCAAAAGACATGGTGATCAATCTCTTGGAGATAAATAATTGTTAAGATTTGTGTGTGTGTTTGTGTGTTTACCGTAAATATGCACTAGTCTAGAATACGGGGGATTTGCATGTGAGATGGATGGATGATGGATCAGGATGGACGGGGTGGTGTGTGGTTGGTTGGTGGTTCATCTCTGGGTCGGTCCCAGTTTTGCCCAAGAACAAACGAAAACCATACAGCAACAGTGAAAATGCGATGAGAAAATACGAGCCCGGATGGGGCCTTGCAACAAACAATCTCGACTCTACTACCGAAAAGGCTCCCCGCCTTGCCAGACGAGATACAACGGATGAGCAATTGCAGAGCCGAATTTCGGGCATCTTCAGGCTTGGCTTGCCCTGGTCTAACTAAGCCTTGCAAGAAGACATCTTAATGTGTTTCCCGCCATTTTTTCTCTCTTATATGTAATTCCCTTGTGTCGAGCAAGAATCCAATTCCCTGCCCGGATTGGTCCGAGGTGGCGGCCTGCTTCGGCACTGTCTCATTGATCTGCAAAGTTCGTTCCCGGTCGGGAGTGGCGTGACTCTGATGAGTAGATAGGCTTTGTTAGGTACCAAGAATCGCAGCATGAGGGGAGAGCAAAAAAAAAAAAAAAAAAAAAAGTATTCGATCGATACGGTCGGCCTAGTCTAAACTGTATAGTCTGTTTCCAGAAAGAATGTTCCTCCCATCGTAGAAACTCCAACTTTCGCCCTCCACATCCCCGACTTACGCGGCCTTTGCCTCCTCAGATGCGAGGCAACCCACAGCCAACCATTCCCATTGGGTTCGTTCGTGTTCGGTTGCCAAGGTAGCCAGTGCATACGTCCCTATCTTGGTCTTCTGAGGAGACAGCTGTCATGGTGGATGGGGGGAACGGCGAGGAGTTGCCACGGACAAAGAAAAAAAAAAAAACCTTCCGCGTCCAACGCGAGTGGGAATGGCGGCTATGTGCCAAACGGAACAGTTGAGCTGCATTCCCCCGCGCCAGACCTGATTTGATGTATTTGCCCGGCGGCGCTCGGTGGCTACCAATTAGTCAACATAGATCGAATCTCAATGATGCCTGCAACAAATCGCTAGGCTGATCCTCGGCCGGCCTATATCGCCTCCACCACTAGCGCGTTGCAGTCTTTGAGCATGGTGTTTAAGCCTAGCCTAGAGTGGCTTGGCCAAGATACGTTGGTTCCATTGGACGGCTAAAAGACCCTGACTACTACTTGATGATTGTGGACGTTGGATCTCCAGCTGCCGGTCTTCCGCTGAAATGGCGGCCCTCAACAGATGATATCAGGGGCGAATAAAATATCATTCAATACCTGGCAAGCTGGATTGAAGCCACAATTGATCCCGAACGTTCGATGGCCAGCAACTAATGCGCCAGCTCAACGGCTGACAGTGGTCTAGCTTCACGATATTATCATAGATTTAAGTTTTTTTGCTGCTTATTTTAGGTGATATGGATCATAGTAGCATTTTTTTTTCTTCTTCTTCCCCCTTCTCTGGTAAACAACACGCCCCTTTGTTTCTCCAATTAGTTCTAGTCTATCCATGTTTCGGGTTGCTGCCGTCATGCGCAGCATATACTGTACATGCAACAATAACATCTATATGTATAATCCCGATGTATATATGCACCTATATTCCAATACACAATTCCTGACACAAACAGTCACCAGTATGGTCCAGGTTTGACTCAAATAGGTAGACACGTAACATAACACGTACGGGCAACATTAAGTTGTTTACACAAATCAAGTCGTGCAAGCGAATCGTGATCGTAGCTTCCAGTCATGTTTATCTGTTCGGCTTACCTGGCCATGTTCATTCTTGCACGCCTCTTAAATGTTTCACGAAACGGTGTACACGATTTTCCAAACCACGGGTTGACCAAACCGAAACCTCATCAGCATTGTCTGACTTTCGAATAACCGCAGACGTGGGTCACTCACCAACGCACGCCAGCCACGAGATCTACTAGTTCTATGGTTTTATTGTATTTTATTTTCCCCGTCAAGCCTTGGGTTGAGAGATGGGCTGCACCAAACCTGGGGTCGGGCATCCCAATCTAGTAAGCCACATGGGAGTATCTCTTAGGACAGCGGGAATTGAGAGCCACATGGATATGGGTGGAGAAACGTGCAACAACCCCGTCAACTTAGGCAGTACAGACAAGCGATTGCACATGCCATACGGTATCACATGAACCCTTCACCAAGAGACCGGTATGCAGCTGAAGTCATTGTAGGTCCCCTCAAATCATCAAAGGGGCTCACTCAAGCAGAGCCACACGGACCAAGATGAGACGGATCCGTGATGCTCTTCCCCCGAACATCGGGTGAAACAAGTCGTCAGTCGGATCAATTGATTCGATGCCACGCATGAGATGGCATTGTGTCGGCAAGTCCATGACTATCCAAGCACTGAGCCTACTCCATTGTACTAATGTCTGTTTCTTCGACTCGCCACATGTACCACATGAACAAGCTCCTGTAAGGCTTAAATCGGTCTGAAAGCTCGGTCATATCTGTCAAAGCCGTTATCAGTAAAGCTTCAAACCATATATGGATATACATTGCTGTATTTCGGATGCACATGCTATACCTTTTTCGTTCATATATTTCCATTTCCCGGCCTTGCTGTTTTTCATCTTAGCTACGTCGCGGCCTGAAAACGCTGCCATTCCTCGTTGGACGCCAAGGTCCCCCAGGCTGAACACGTCCATGAACTTCAGCCCGAAGCAGGCAAACATTTCCACGCTCCAGCGTCCGAGACCCCGGACCGCGATAAGCTTCTCTAAAATCTGCTCGTAAGGGAGATCGGCAAACAGCTGCGCGCTCAGCTCACCCGAAGCAAACTTTTCCGCCAAGCCCTTGACGTACTCGGCTTTGCGCTGGGAGAGACCGGCGGTCCGAAGCTTCTCAATGGTCGCAGCCGCGACGCTGGACGGACTGGGGAAACGTTCGCCAGGCTTTTCATCGGCAAACATTGCTACAAACTTGGCCTTAATAGAGCGTGCCGCAGCTCCGGAGACTTGTTGACTTATAATGCCACTGCACAGACTCTCGAAAGGATCAATCTTCTCAGCCAGTCCCTCCGGGCTAAAAATGTGGCAATGGTGGGCTTCAATCAAAGGCTTCATGCGGGGGTCGACGCGGATGAGATGTGCACATGCCTCCTCGAGTAGGGTAGCGGTGGTAGTCAGCCCCTTGGTAGGTACTCCCACCTTTGATGGCGATGATGAAGCTTCCTGATCTGGTAGGTGACCCGCAGCGACAACGACGCGCGAAGTCTCTGGCGATAACAGCTGGGCATTTGCAACATGGGCGTCCGCGAGACGAGCTACAGCCTTGTTCTTCGGAGTGGTTGACGGTCGGCCCGGTTCAGAAATGAGGCCAATGGCACTGGGAGTGGGTGTCACTGGTGGTGGTAGAGGTGAGGCGGCAGGAGCAGCGGTACGACGCTTCTTTGGAGTGGTTGGTTCCTCTTGATTGACATGTCCTGGCGAGCCATCTGCTGGAGATTTACGTTTTTTGGTTGGCTCCTTTTTAGCGGCCACCTTGAAAGGTGGCGGTGGCATGCTGGCCGTCTTCGATGCCTCTATTGTGACCGAGCTCTTCTCCAAGGCTGTACTCAGCCGGGCAGATCTGCGAGTTGCTGCCATATTTGACAAACACTCAAAATGCCGTGTCGAGATTGATTTGATGTGTAAACCTGTAGAAATTACCTGCCGACAGACCTGTTGGCCAGAACCCTAGAAAGCGAGTTGAATTGACCAAGAGGGGCTACTCTCAACAGGGTTCGGTATAGAGTCGATGACGCCAGGGCGGAAGAAGGTGCGGTCCGCCTCAATCAAATACAATAACAATTGTGATAAGTCAAATTATCCCGTTGGATAAGTATGTGTGATTTTGAAAACATTTACGTTCAAGTTATTAAAATCGCAGCGATTATCGAGACGACGGTCACAAAATGAATATGATATGATATAGGTTGAGCACGAGGCCTTGCCCTGCAATGGATGTTTTAAAATGGCAGACGAAACGCGCCGCACTTGACTTTCCAAATGTCGATTTCCTGTAATGCGAACCAGGCGCCAGTTCACGTGGACGGCAATGGGTAGCAAGCAAAGGCTGCTTGCTTGCTCCTTCTGCTGCTTACCTACCGTACCTGGCTTGCTGACCGTCAATCGTCCCGACTTAGCCTTGGCAAACATTGGACTGGTCCTAGTACAGATTAGTCCAACTTGTAATCAACAAAATGTATTCTAGACCCGGCCCAGAAAAGAAAATAAGGTATAGGCTTGATGTACCTACGGAGTATGTAGGGAAAAGGCACAGGTTCCCCTGGATTGACAAGATATGAGATCATGGTCGTGCATTTCCGGATTTGGTGTAATTACTGTCCGACATCGAACCAAATGGAACAAGGTCATCATGCACATGGACCCGTAGGTAGGTAGGTAGGTACCTAAGCATTCTGCACTCAATTTTGCCCACGGACTGCAAAGCCCTCCAGTTGGGGCGCAGCAGCCACGAAATTATGGGGGGGATGATGAATGTTGGCTGGGCTAGGCACGTGCGAATCAATCGGTCGATACGAATCCATGCCTAGGGATGCGGGTCTGATAGGCATCAATGAGATGACAAGTGTCCCTGGGTTCATGCTGCCATGCCGAACCAAAAAAAAAAAAAAAAAAAAAAAAAAAAAAAAAAAAAAAAAAGGGCCAGTCACCACCACCACCCTACAAAACAGACAGGTGGCAGGCATATGATTTGCGTCGGTTAAAATTGATTAGGCGTTCTCAATCGATCGTCAAGATACATGATGTTTATTATGCACCTTGCTTTGTTGCAATCCATTGAATAAAATATTTTTATGCGACTGGTAAGGCTAGAAACTGAAGCGAACCATCAATTCTCATGTCGTGGCACTGTCAATTTTCCATCTACTGTGTGGTACATTGCAAAATCATTATCAGCCTTGTTTGGTCTGATGCTGGTCTAGTCCACACGGGTGTACAGTACAGTCCCATCTTGGTCTCAATCAACAATCTAACCTCGAAGGGAGTAAACAAAAAGGACTCGGAAATACTTCCCCTGGCTTGCATGTCCTGTCACTTGGTCATATTGTTCCCCACCATATATGAACAAATCAAATTACGGGTTCATACAGTTGCCTCGACCAAGTGTCAAAAATCGTAAATATTTACAAACAGCCACTGCGCGGCCGTGAGAATATTTGAAAGGGAGAGTTACCTAGGTACCTAGATTGATTACCTCTTACCATCCCGTCAGCTACCTACTCCGTACCTCCCTTACAGTACAAAGATACAGTGAAGGTCAAACGGCTGGCCGCACCCACTTGATCAGCAAAGCGGGAGGAGAACAGGGTGGCTCTTGGCAATGCATCCCCTAAATTAAGTCACCGAACAGCCCCACCCAGAACTGAAGTACACGGAACCTTGACATGCTTGGACCACAATCCCACGGCGCGCGCACACCCCGGCTCCTCCTGTTCTTCGCGCCAACTTTTTTTGCTCACTGCAAATTTTAATCATTTTGATAGGCCGGGGCCGCTCCAGTCTTGGCTTCCATCTTCCCTGGGCCCGGTTTTGCCAGTACTCCTGCTCCAGGCTCACCACTTGGCTTGCCCCTAATCTCGCATGTCGTGTTCTCCAGATGCTGTAGTCGATTCGCCGCAGACATCAATCAGATTTCCACTGAATCCATCCGTCCGCGAAGAGAAAATTATTCCGCGACGACCTCAAGCCTAGCGAACTTCCTGTGAAACTCGACCGCGACAGCATAGCGCATCTTCAATTGACCCGTGGGCCCCGGCAGTATCGTTACTTTTCGACCCTGGCTTATCGTCCAGACCTGCTCACGTCGTCGCCCTCGGGACTGCAACTACACAACACTCTCGTGTGCCGGTACGGTGCCATCACGAAGCTGGCTACGCAGGACCCTGGAAACTAGTCCTCGCCCTAGGAGCCTTTTTTTTATTTTATCTTTGTTATTTTGCTCATTCTGATCAGACCTTTGGTGACCTCGTATAGATCGGTGGTCTGCCGCCCTCGACGGTTTTTGCACCCGCCACGAAATACAAGATAGCCGGCCACTCTCGTTTATACTCTCTCGACTCTCTTGTTTCGCGCTCGCTCGACTCGGGTGGTGCTGAGGACCGCTCACACACCGCAAAAATGCTTCTTCCAAAGGGTGGCCTCAACTGGAAAGCCGCAAGAGGCTCACTCCCGCCGTCAAGGGCGATATGGACCTTTGTCACAAGAACCAGGTTCCTGTTACTCGTTGCCCTGTCAGGAGTCTTTCTATTACTATGGCGCGGCGTCAAATCTTCAGCTTCCGAGATGCAGAGGTTAGTTGGCTGGAATGCTGTTTCACTATGGGAGAAACCTCCCTGACGGATCTTTTGTATCAATCGAGACCTCAGCTGACATGGCATCTGTGCAATTAGCTTCTACTGTTGGGGACCATCAAAGCCTCCTATGGAAATGACGGTGAATGAGCAGGCAGCATGGAGCGCCCACATGCAAACTCCTGTCATCTTCAATCACCACACGCCTTTAGAAATTAACTCGTCCACCATCATTCACCACGACCTGAACCCTATCAAGTCGACGCCCAAGGCCGTCGCTAACGAGGAGCGTGTTCTCATCCTGACGCCGCTGAAGGATGCAGCACCTTACCTGTCCAAGTACTTTGAATTGATTGCTGAGCTTACATATCCCCACCACCTGATCGACCTCGCCTTCCTTGTTGGCGATTCTACCGACGATACTCTAGCTGTCCTCTCATCCGAGATTGACAGGATACAGAAGCGTTCCGACAATGTCCCTTTCCGCAGCGCCACAATCGTCGAGAAGGACTTCAACTTCAAGCTAAGCCAAGACGTTAAGGACCGCCATGGATTCGAGGCCCAGGCACCACGCCGCAAGAACATGGGGCGTGCTCGCAACTACCTGCTCTACACTGCGCTGAAGCCGGAACACTCCTGGGTCTACTGGCGCGATGTCGACATCGTTGACAGCCCTAAGGCTGTGCTGGAGGACTTTGTCGCCCACGACAAGGACATTCTTGTTCCTAATATTTGGTTCCACCGCTACAAGGATGACAAAGATATCGAGGGCCGATGTAAGTTATAGATCCTTTATTCAAACTCTTGGTTTGCGTCGTCAAAATTTTGCTAACCACCAGTCAATACAGTCGACTACAACTCCTGGATCGAGTCTGACAAGGGCCGTAAATTAGCAGCCAGCCTTGACAAGGATGTCGTCCTTGCAGAGGGTAAGCTTTTTTCCCGTTTTCTTTTTTTTTTTTTTTTTTTTTTTAGTACTCTAATGTAGATAGTGTACTGACAATACCACAGGCTATAAGCAGTACGACACTGGCCGTACCTATATGGCTAGGATGGGCGACTGGCGTGAAGACGCTACCAAAGAGATTGAGCTTGACGGCATTGGCGGCGTGAACATTGTTGTCAAGGCAGATGTTCACAGATCAGGTATGCTATCTTTAGAGTAATATCTGATGTTTCATGTTTGCATACGAGGCACCGATTCTAACTGAAATACTCCTCCACCACAACAGGCATCAACTTTCCTTGCTACGCTTTTGAGAACCAAGCCGAGACAGAAGGCTTCGCCAAGATGGCCAAGAGGGCAGGATACCAAGTCATTGGTCTCCCCAACTACGTGGTGTGGCACATCGACACTGATGAGAAGGCAGGCAATGCCTGAAGAGGCCACGGGACTATGAGCCACCATTGGCCCAGACGCAATGTTTTATGAGCTGGTGTCGAAATGACATCAGAGCCGTCCTTGTGACTGCGATCTTGGACACACCATTTTAGTGTCTATATTATTCCTCCTCACACCGTAATACTCACTTCTAGAGCCACAGTTGCTGGGGAGCCTCGCTGAAGCGGCGACAGAAGACATCATTATTGTACGACTTTATAAGAGACGGGAAAGATGAAGCGGGTCTCGAACGATGCGTACGGACATATTGCATTACATGTTGTTTCGAAAGTTCAAAACCAAGAGGAGTTTTCTTTTTACAGGGTTGGGTTTGGGAATGCTTCTTGTCTAATTCTATTCTCCTAGCTGTTCTATTCGTCCATATCTTCACTCAAGACAAGAATGTCACGCCATGAACCAGAGATTGAGGGAATTGGTGTGTATTACAGGCGCGCTAGACATATTTTTTCTTCTTCTTTTCTTTCTCGCTCCAGCGACATTGTTTCTTTCGCGGGTTTATTGTCAGAACAAAGATCCAGCATTCAGAAGCGACTATCTCAGTCGCGCTTTTTGAGTGAGTAATGAACCATCATAGCAAGTCCTTCATATATATATATATCAACCTGGGAAACAGTCCTGGACCTCCATGTTCATCACACTTATTCGAATTCGCGATGCTATGATGACTGATGGCTTGGAGGAGGCTAGATAAGGCACATGCCTTGCCACTGCGTTGCTCATCTTCCCGAGAAAACAATATGAAACGAGACGAGGGCAGCGGAGAAGCATGCTTTACTTACAGTCCAGAATATACCTTTGCGTGAAGTCTTCTCATGAGCAGCTCACCTACGTGGAAATAAATCACAATCCTAATATCTCACTGTTGCCTTGTCCAAAGCAGTCCACTCGTCAGATACCCATATGACATAAATATTTACCAATTATTGAAGACCAAGGTCTTTTTTACTCCCAAATTTGAGTTCACGGACTTTAATGTTTTAACATGACAACAGTCAAGCATTCATGGAACCAGAAAATTGCTGCGGAGTTACGAGTTTGCAGGTAGATAGTCTAATGTATGATATACAGGGTTTCCACAAGTAACGCGACTTTTGCTTGACCGTTTCCAGTCGTCTAAATTCAAACAGTCCCAGTCTGGAAGACCAAGAGGGAACACTGATATAAAAAAATGTGTTACGCTAGGATCAGCGTATTTGACCAAGCAATCCAAATTCTCTTTAATGGCTAGCAGATCAGCTAGTCGTCAGGAGAACTTGAAACTGCTCCAGGTTAAGGATTAACGGCATTGCTGAGACAGTCCCGCCTCCTCCACCGTTCAATGGTAATGGTGCGCCTTCCTCCATCGCAAAGGTCGTAATTAAATGGTTTCCGTTCTTTTTTTCTCTCTCTCGCTGTCGAATCAATGCTCTAGTGAGCGCTCTTAGGAAGGACCTCGGCGGCATCGAGGGCGGCCTTCTCGGCAAGCTCGGCCTCGACGCGCTTGATAATCGGGAGCAGGTACGGAACGTCCTGCTCTGGCTTAGTCCACTCGCTCTTGGGTAGCAATTGGTGCGATAAGCTGAGCTGTGCGGCACGACGGAGCCTGAAAATGCGGTCGTAGTTCTCCTTGGGGTCGAGGCGCTTGATAGCAGCCTGGACGGTCTCGCTCTCCTCGGGGATCAGATCATCGGCCCTGTGTGATGTTAAATGACTTGGTCAGACTGGTTCACCCAGTAGCTTCTAGAGTGAGCAAGCAGGGCGTGGATTTGCCCCAAAGCAGCAGAGAAAGTGCCAATACAAGCAAAATTTGTAAACTAAACACTTTCATAGGCTGCAAACGGGGATATCAAAAAGGGGGAAAATATTTGGCCAGCATCTTACCTGAGACCCATCTGACGGTAACCAGCAGCATTTGCGTGCCACTCAGCAACGGGCATGAGCAGCTTCTTGAGCCACGGCCGCCTGAGAATAAAGGGAGCTGCTGAAGGATACGACATTTTCGGAGTACGATTGATCGATAGACACGTTCGGGGGGTTCGATGCGGTGCGGCGATGTTTTGTCGTCGGGTCGTTGTGGCGATTCAATACAGGACGGAATCTTTCGCAATTCAATTCCCGCGGTTGCCAGGCGTGTCGAATCAGGTTGGGCCAGTTTCGAAGCTCCATGCACCAAAGGGGGCGGTTGTAAGTCACGTGAATATCCGCGTGACAAGAAGAAAGAAAAAATAATGCCTGAGGCTCTGCAGGCTTGAGCGGCTCGAGCCGGGTTCAAAGAATTGGCAACCATGCGCACGTGCTCAAGCTATTATCGTTCGTTTACTGCGTGACATCGTAAACAACCGCATGCCAGCCAAGCCTTTTAGTTTCCTTATCCGTGGTGATTTGGTATTCTCAGTTCAACGGCTTTGATCCGGTATTTTAACCGGCTTCTAGGTATCATCTACTATCTAAGCCCAAGATCCAGAAAGAAACAAGAAGGAAGAAAAAAAAAGATAGATAAAACAAGCACCCAACTTGTAGTTTTGATCCTAAACTAGGTCCTTAGACATCTTGTTAATTCCATATGAGACCTGGCTGGCCTTGTTTTTGGATCTCGGTACTTACAGGTAATCGAACGTCTGCGCGGTTTTAACTGATGTACCCATTCTTGCCAGTAAATACTTGGATGCGTCATTGCGACAAGGGGACGGACAGACATTCTCCCCACGGAACCAACCAACAAAGGACTGGATTGACCTCACGGATCCAGAAATCTTTATCTGACGTAAACGTAGACGGAACCCCTACAGTACCTAAGCAATTGATACGATTCGCGATAACCACCTGATGACATTGTGTGGTTTGATTTGCAATGGTTATCTTTTGCCATGAAAACAGGTGGACAAAGTTCCGAGGCAGGATTTAGAGGCTGGCTTTTGCAAACAAAAAATCTGGAAAAAGAAAGACAAAATCAGTAAAATCTTACACTGGTCCCAGCAAACAGGGGCCAACTTGTAACGCGTTGCACATAGTAGCAAAATCGACCGATTGATTGCTCACTACCTTGACCCCTCTGCCTCCTCTGCCTGGTTTCCGAACCGAGCGGTCCGAATGGCGTGCCGGTGCTGGTGCTGGTGCTACTAAGACTACATACAGTCTTGCGAGCGGTCGGTGTTCACTGCTCACGCGGCTTTGGGCAATCGCTTCCCCGCACACACCGAGCTGTCGTGATCCCGCCAAGTCTTTTTGTTGTATCCTTCGCTCTCTCTCTCTCTCTACTCTTTTTTTTTTTTGTCAAGATTTTGGCCGTTTCCCATCGGACAAGCTCATTACTCGCCGTTGAACACTTGGTTCTTTGCCGTTACGGGGCTTCTTGTTCAGTTTCCAATTGTCCCACCCCCCGACCAAGCCCCATTATATACCTGCACACCAGAATACAACCTACGAGGGACATTATCCACCCAGCCAAGGTACCCTACAGTACCTACATTGACCTCTGGCGCCTCCATTGATTTCGCTTTAAACTACCCGCCAATTCGCAGCTTACCACCCACCAACCCACCGAAGACAAAGAGAAAAGAAGAGCACAGCAAAGCGAGCTGCAGGATAACCAACCATACATAACCCAGGCGGGATCGGGCTCTCTCGGGACGCATCTCGCCGCCCCAAAGAGCCCCTCCTGCTCGTGGTTACAAAACCCAGGGTTGTGAAGAGCACGCGCTTTTTGAAAGGGGGGGAGTGGAATGTCATCACACGACCGACGACACCAACTTCCTCCGCCAGGGAGCTTTGATTCCGAGGCCGACGCCACCGCTGCGGGAGGAGACCATGGGCCGTTGACCTCACCTACTGAATTCTACCCGCCGCCGCCACCGCCGACCGCGGAGTCTGTCGGGATCTCGGTTCCCGAACCCCTCGAGGCCATGCCGGACAGCCCACGTACCATCTCACCGCTGGAGAAGTGGGCTGCACACGCGACCTCGTCCCAGTTCAACGCCCTCTCCGGGGCCATCGGTGGCTTCACCTCGGGCATCGTGGTCTGCCCGCTAGATGTGATCAAGACAAAGCTGCAAGCGCAGGGTGGATTCGCCGCAGTCCAAAAGGGGCGCCATGTCGGACACCACCGGGTATACTCGGGGCTTCTGGGCACCGGAAAGATAATATGGCGGGAAGAGGGCATCCGTGGCATGTATAGGGGCCTCGGACCGATAATATTAGGCTACCTGCCGACGTGGGCAGTCTGGTTCACAGTTTACAACAAGAGCAAAGAGTTCCTCGGGGAACATCACAGTATGCTAAGCTTCTTCTGCCTTTGATATTCCGCCATCATCACAAAGCCGTACCTAGCAAATTTGCTGACTTGAACCTTTGGATTCCCCTCTGCAGAAAACTCATTCATTGTCAACTTCTGGTCCTCGGTCGTGGCCGGCGCGAGCAGCACGATCGTGACGAATCCCATATGGGTCATCAAGACACGGCTCATGTCACAATCGGCACGCGACCACATAAGAACGAGCTATTCACAGTTCCCAAAGGGTGCGAACACACCGACGTCGCGCCCGACGCTGCACTCTCCATGGCACTACAAGTCAACACTGGACGCGGCACGCAAGATGTATACGACCGAAGGCATCACCTCATTCTACTCGGGCTTGACCCCAGCCCTTCTCGGCCTCACCCACGTCGCCGTGCAGTTCCCAGCATACGAATACCTCAAAACAGAATTTACCGGCCAGGGCATGGGCGTCGTGGCGGTAGACAAGGAAGGGCACCAGGCGGCCAACCAGTGGATGGGTGTCCTTGCCGCCACGATATTATCCAAAGTTCTGGCCAGCAGCGCGACGTATCCGCACGAGGTTATCCGCACCCGGCTGCAGACGCAGCAAAAGCCCATGGTCGGCAACGGAAGCAGCAACGGAGGCGCGGGGGTGCCGAGATATCAGGGCATCGTCCGGACGTTTAGAACTATTCTTCGCGAGGAGGGCTGGCGTGCCTTTTACGCCGGGATGGGCACCAACCTCATGAGAGCAGTCCCGGCGGCCACGGTGACGATGCTGACATACGAGTATGTTATGCGAATGTTAAACCAAGCCAAGATTGATGGGAAAATACTTCTTGGTGAGGCCGAGGGTGACCTTAGGTGATTAACATAGCGGGTATCTTCATGTTATGCACGTTAGCATGGCAAGAGATTTTGGACTCTCCGTCACGGCTCCCCATAATTGATTCGCACATGGATTTTTTTTTTTTGGGGGGGGCCGCCTAGCCATATAGTATTATGTCCAAGGAGCACTTGTGTATATATCATCATGTTTCGCATGGGCCTCTATATGCGCCAGACATCAAATCCCCCCATTCCCATCCCTTGTCTCTATGGCACCATTATAAAGACTTTTTTTTTTATGTATCTCGGGACGGACACAGGCCAGTCGAAGCTCTGCCGATGTCAGTTGAGATTAGGTTATCTGTTGTCACAGCTCGAGAGCGAAGGAAGGCCTAAGAAATAAGCAGGCTTTTCTTTTAAGGGGCTAGGGTGTATGTGTTCAACCCTTCAGGATGTTTTGGCCCCAGTAAAACAAGTAACAGCATCTCCTAAGTTCTAGAAAATAGAGAAGAAGAAGAAAAGAGTCTATCCAAGTGTGAACCAAAGAAACAGCAACCAAACATATTGACCTTTTGGCCTACTTCTCAGTCGGCGTTGGCTCATCTGGGTAGGACGGGCGATTTCTAAGTTGGGCATCGCGGTTCGATTTCTGTGACGGGGGGGATGCGGTTCCAGGGGTTAGTCTGTCTTTGAAAGCAGAGTGGCGATGGCTTGTGATACAAAAAATAATTTATAGCCATTCAAGGGGGTGAACATGAGAGGCATCAAGAGCTACGGCCCTGATTTGTAACTTACAGCATTTGCTTTGGCCTGACGAATGGATGAGCGGGTATATCTGGAGATGTGCAATCGGTCCAGTTAGACAAAAGCTGATTGGGCCAACAAAAAGATGTATACTGCCGGCTACGACGGAGCTATGCAGCATTTTGTTGGCTTGCTGGTTATTGACCCTTACGTGAATAGGAGACAGGCCATAGTGAAGGCGGCTGCAGGTGCCACGATAGTCTGAGCGCGGCAAGGTTAGAGAGGTCTGTATCCAGTTACTCCTAATTTCATTTTTGGACATGATCAAGTAAAACATACTCTCGGTGTAATGTTTGCCATGTTCTGGCCAGTTAATTTAGTTTGGCTGCTCGTGATTCGATTCGGAGCCTTACTCGATTGAACAAGTAAAGTAATACCAGTCACATAAATCCAACTAGTACCACTCGTTTGCGAATTTATAAAAATGTGCAGTCAGTAACAGACAGGCCAATCCTGTTCCTTTTTATATCAGAAAGCTTTCCTGCAGTTTGGTGGCGTTGTAAAGGATCATGCATCCGTAACTTGGTCGCCAAATGCAATGCGTATCGTACGATTTCGAGTGTGGGTTGCACGTGCTTCCCTCATTGTCACCACTCACTCCCCCACCAAAAATACGGAATCGAAACAAAGACCTGATCAACTAACCTCCATGCATGTTGAGAAAAAAAAAGTCAACCGCCGAGTATCATTATCTTGACATTAGTAATTCGTTATCATAACATTTGTTCAAGATCAATACAATTAACCAATGAAAATCGCCATAGTCTGGAGTCATTTAGCTGTAATGAAAAGAAAGGAACCAAGCCGAGATCATATCTAGAAGAGTGCATATCTTTGAGCACTTGGAACAAAGGTCGAAAAAAAGCCAAACAAGAAAAAAATAACACAGAAAAACCAAGCCAAACTAAACCAAACATATCCGTCCAAGTCATTAGTCGTTAAATGTGGAAAAAGACATCATGAGATCAGTCGTAACCTCTCCTCCTTCGCCTCTGCCCGCGGTGATCCTCTCTCCAGTCCCCGGCTCCATACTCCACTGCCGCACTGCCAACTTCTGATTCATCATCATCGTCATCGTGCCGAGACCGCCGATCTCGTTCGCGTCTACGATCTCTCCGGCCTTCCCCGCCGCCGCCGCCACCAGCTGCCTCACCAATCAGTCCCTGACGACCATCGCCCATGCCGAGGGTGGCACCAAGTATACCACCCAGAATGCCCAACCAACCTCCTCTCCCGTCGAGCATGCTAGTGATTTGCCTTGCTACACGCTCGACGGTCTCATTGTCCGTGCCGCCAACAGCCCACTGACCTTGCATTTCCAGACCTCGACGTCGAGGGCTACGGTATTCAAACTCTCCTCGGCGTGAGCTCCACCGTGGTGGGCGAGGGCCATCATCGTAGATGGGACGACCTTGTGAGTCAAAACGGTCAGGTAATACTTCAACCAAATCATCGTCTTCCGTGTCAGAGTAACGATCCTGACGAACACGGGGCCGGTGAACCATGGCACCTTCCGAGTTAGAACGGTGCCGTCGGGGCCTTGGTTCAACATCCACAGAGTTAGAATCATTGTCGTCGTCCTTCTTGCCACGATACGAAGGATGCGGTACCAGCTGTTGCTGATCCGCAGTCGGTTCGTCGCCCAGGTCGCTATGCTCGGTCGTAGCCTTATCACCTCCATGATCCTCGTGGAGTTTTCTAAGGGTCTGAGAAGACTTTGGACTGAGAGGAACAAAGACTACAGATTTTGAATGCTCGTGCCCCGAGCCAAGAGTTTCTCGGGATGGAGCAGCGATTGTGGTGTCACTGAAGAAAGACGATGACGACGATCGGGACAGGGACTTGGCACGAGGTTTTACACCATCTGCAAATGATTTGCAAAGCACGTCAGTCGAGGGTTACAAGGCAGATCGAGAACCACAGAAGCACAGAGTCGAGCTTATTCAAATGGTCATAACGCACCGGGGCGTTCAGTGTCCTTGGACAGGGGAGCTTGACTCACGTGGTCGCCATGGGGGTTCATGCCCGAAGGTGGAGGACCGGGAGGGAACCCCATGGGCGGCGGTCCTGATGCATTGTTGGGAGGGCGCGGATCCATGGGGTATGGCGGCGCTGTCGGAGGCATCCCGGCAGGGGGCGGTGGCATGCCTGTCGGGGTGGGCGCCGAGTTTGGGGGATAGCCGCCATAGTCAGCTGGATGGTAGCCGCCGTAGTCGTTGAGGTTGGTCGAGGCAATGTTTGGATGGCTGGTGAAGCCAGGACCTGCCGCGCCTGACATTGCTGGTCGGATATATGCACCGCCAGACGCGTGTGGTGGTGATGGCGGATGACTTCGGCCATGGTAACGATCATCGTAGCTATCGTAGCCATCATCGATTTCATCCTCATATCCTGCGCCCAGTGCATATTAGTTTTCGTTAGTTCACCCACGGGCACATTTTTCGCCGGGCATCAAGCTGATCAGCCAGCAGCAATCACACCAAGCATATTTATCCGCCCTATTGATGGAATATCCCAGAATTTATGATGTGGGGGCGAGGGAGAAAAGAGACCAAAAAAAAAAAAAAAAAGATGTGCAATATCGATGGGGCCCAGGGTTACTCACGTCTACGTTCCCGGTCTCTAGCCCTCTCTTCTCTCTCCCTGTTTCGATCACGCTCTGGGCTCATGTGTCGGTCGTCAAAGCCAACGCGACTCCTGTTGCGGTGTCTATCCCTGTCTCTGTCTCGTTCTCGTTCTCGCCTCTCGTCCTCTTGCCGGCGCTCCTCTTCCTCCTCACGCTCCTTCGACTTATCTCTCCGCTTCTGCACCCCCTTCAGGCCAATGGCAGCAGCCGCGGCACCAGCCCCGGCAGCAGCCATCTCCCTCAGGCGGCTCTTACTCCTCTTCTTCTCGGGCTTCTTTTCGTCTTGGTCGCTATCGGAGTAACTCGATCGACGGCCGCGACGACGCCGCCGGCCGTCGTAATCCTCGGTCGCCGAGTCATAGCCGTCGCCGCCAGCCCCTCTGCGGCGCGCTTCCGGCGCGACCGGGTTGTTGCCGTACTCAACCATACCTAGCTCGGAGTCAGCTCTCGAGGAGTCGTTGTGGGGGAGGGGGGGCAGTCTGGCGCGGGCGTTGGACCTGCTGTGAGACCGTGAACGCCGTCTGCGGTCGCGGTCATATGACCAATCCGAGCTTAAGCTTCGGCTTCGGCTCCTGCGGTTCCCTGCCGCGACAGATCGCGAACGCTCGCGCTCCTTCTTCTCCTGGTGCTTGTCGTATATCTTCTTGGCTGCTCCGCCAGCGAGCCCCGCTGCCACAATCTCCGCACCGGTGCGCAGGCGCGAACGGGACCGGCGACGAGGCGATTTGCTGTTGCTTCGGCTTCGACTGCGGCTTCGTCCACCGCTGCGGGCGCGTGACTTGTCTCGCAAATGCTTGACTAAACCTGCAACTGCGGCAGTACCGGCCGCGGCTTTGGCAACGCTTGCTGCACGACTGCGGCTGCGCGATCGGGTGCGAGATCGCGAGCGAGACGAGTAGTACTCCTCAGAGTAGCCACGGCGAAGGCTGCGTCCGCGGCTGGCTTCTTCCTTCTCAACCTTGGAAGTCTGGTAGTACTTTGCAGCTCCCGCGACAGCCAGGGCGGCTGCCGCAAGACCAAGGCCTGTCTTGAGCTTGGAGTGGCGATCGTCATCCCGACCTCGCGAGCGTGAGCGAGACCGAGATCGTCCACGACCATCTTCACCGTAATGCTCCTGGTACGCGCTTCGCGCACGCTTGAAGACTTCAGTGCCGAGCGCTCCGAGCGCAGCGCCGGCAATGACCTTGCGACCCCGATTCTCCTGGAGCCCGCCATCACCAGATCGCCTAGTGGCAAGAAGCGCGGCGGCACCGGCACCAGCCAGGGCGCCTTCGGCTAGATGACGCTTGCGGTGGTGGTCTGCGCTCTGGCTACGCTCACGGATGATAGTCTTCTTCTTCACGTAGTACTCCTCGTCGTCGTCGCTGTACTCGCGGCGATCTCGTTCCCTGCGACGATCGTAGCGCTCCATGGCGTAATCCTCCTGGCGTTCACGGCCGCGGTACAGACCGACCTCGCGACGGCGGTAGTACTCATCATCATCCCTCCAGCGCCGCTCGTCGCGGATGACCAAGGGCGCCGGAGAAGGAGCCTCCTGAACGATGATCTTCTGCTCTGGTGCGCGCTGACGTATTACGATAGGAGGCATCGCCGGCGCTGGCTCGTAATATTCTGTTTCCTTACGGTAACGCTCAACCTCTCCATAGGGCTCGTCTCTCCGCTCTTCCACGTGGCGCTCGAGGCGCATCTCGCCTTCTTCGCGGCGTTCGATACGCTTCTCGACGCGGACGTCGGTCTCGTCCCGATCCCAGCCGGCGCGCGACTGTCTATCCCAGTCGCGCTCGCGCGGGGAAAGCGGCATGTCGTCGCCACGCTCAACGACCTTCTTCTCGACGCGCGACCTGACCTCAGGGCCTAGGGGGTCGCCCGGCTCTCGCTCGATGCGCTCGACGACCTGGCGGCTGGTCCGGTCACCGCGGTCCCTGTCGTATTCATGGGACTCCTTGTAAATCTCAATGTCGTCTGGCACCCCGTCCCCATCGTAATCGCGCTTGGTAACATGCTTGTGCTCGACCGTGGTATTGCGCGGACTCGGCTCAAATGCTGAGCGGGGTCGCTCGGGGACGTATGAGCGGCCACGCGGTCCGTCGATGTCGAGCAAATCTCGCTCCGATCGTCCCGCATAGCCAGAAAAGCGCGAGCGCCGGTCGTCATCCATGTCCTCAATGCGCTCTATCCGCTCTACGCGCTCTAGGCGGGAGCCAGGGTTCACCTTGTAACGGTGCACCGTCGTCCTGCTGCCATAGTGCCTTTCATCAAACTCGTCGTCCGAGGGCGACCGGTCCCGCACATGATATGTGCGGGACTCTTTGTAGACTCCTTCAGGAGCCATCTGTGTTTGTTTTTGTCGCCGCCGCTCTCAACTGTATCGTGCTCCAAGTGAAGTTGTTAGACCCAAAGTTGTTGAGGTGATGATCGACGTAAGCAATGCAGGTAAAATAATTACGCACTCGAACGCGGGGAAAATAAAAGAAGGTGTTCCTCACACAATGACAAAAAAAGAATAAAATAAAGAATCGCTGGATTTCGAAACCTCAGGAAAATATCACAAGTATGTATGTATACACCTTTAGTGTATAAATTAAAGAGTATCGTCACTAACGGGAACGGTTAGAAGAGGACGGACGTGACTGCTCGAAAGCTACAGTGACGTGATGGAGGGGGGACGACTGGAGCAGGCAGGCGGAGACGAGAGGAATTTCAAGAGAGTCAGGAGGGGGTGGGTTGGCGATGGAGACAAAACCCAAAAGTCCCCCGGCCAAGATTTCATGGACAGTGAGCATGGGTATGTACGGTATGATGGTGGCAGGGCATGCAGAGCCTATTAAGGTACGACATTCATGATGGGGGCAGGGGCAGGACACGGGACTACTGTACATGTAAGTAGGTACATACCTACACATACAGTACACAGCCGGGCTGATTGATGAGCCAGCGACCCAACCATTCAGCCAGGCATTCAGGTCAAGTGCGGTGCATGTCGGCTGGTCTGGCGCCAGGTCAGAGCAAAGTCAGGCTGTCAACCTAAGTATCCATGTCTTTTTTGTACATAGGTCATCATTGCGAACAAGGTGTGTAATCCTAAACCAGGTCTCCTCTACAGACAAAGACATTGCTCTTCTCTTCAAAAAAAAAAAAAAAAAAAAAAAAAAAAAAAAAAAAAAAAAAAAAAGACGGGTCCATCTCATATGCTTTACTAGGTATTAGGTACAATCCCTTTAAACCGTTCATCCCGTACCCGCTGTCTTCCACATTTGCTGAGACGGAATGAAAGAATTGGACGGAACCGTACATGGAGATCATCCGAGTCTGTGGGTGATTTTACTTTGTACTATTTCAGCACAACGGCGGGGCGAACTGGTTGTGCTGTTTTGCTTAAGGTAGGTATCTAGGTTTCTAGGATACCTACCGGACGCAGTAGGTACCTCAAGCTGTGCAGAAGTAAGCTAACTCTAGGTCTAGACCAGAGCTCACTGAGGTACCTGTTGTTGCCCCACCTCCATCCATTGTGTACCATACCGAGTTGTTCTGCTTATTAGCAGCCCAAAGCAAAGTAAACTGGTCGCGCACACTGCCAGAAAATCCTGTTCTATTTGTTCTATCTACTAGCCTGGACTAGTCCGAGTGACTGACTTTAATCGCTGCAGTAGCATCAATAACATCACATTGCATCCCATGCGTGTCTCTCTTCTGAACACAGGTTTTTTTTTTTTTTTTCTAATATTTTTTATCTTCTTCCGCCTTCTTTTCAAACCCCCGTCGTTGGGTCGTTTCGAGGAGCTTCTACCATGTTTGGAACTCGGCATGTCATCGATTTATTCTTTTTCTTGGGTTTTGAGACAGGGAAACCCCACCATTGCGACGCCCTCGTGTCATTCCGAAAACTGGATCGGACAAATTATTACCGCTGTACCGTAGTAGAGTTCGCATCGATGGGGGAATGAATACCAGAGTACTACTTAGTAAATGTTGAGATGGCAGGCAGTGTTCTGTGACATCCAAGGCATCCTAAGAATAGACGTGGGCTTTCCGGAAGAATACCACTGCACAACTTGGCCCTCGTTCATGCAAAGGTCAGGAGCCAAAGGTGACCAACCGCCTCAGATGCCTGTCGCCGTGTGGCATGCGTCTGACCCTCACGCAACCCACACGCAAGTCCAGAATGTCCCCATTCATTTACCTAGGTGAGGTCAATCAACTTTTTTTTTTTTTTTTTTTTTTTTTTTTTTTTTTACCTACCAACCTGGGCAAGTATTGCACCTGAATTGTTCGCAAAAAGCTGGGTACAGTTCGCACGAATCGGTAATCCCGTAGCCACAAAGCATTGCGCTCTACAGAATAGGGCGTACCCAATCCCGACTTTGCCCATTTTCTTCAAGTCATTTTTTTGCCGCTTCCATCCATACGATGACAAGAGTCATCAAAGGTACCCAACCTCGCCATAGAATAGCAATATTGAGCGCTATTATACTCTTTCTTCACTGCTGTTGTTTGCTTTTTTTTTTGTCTCCTCTTCTCAACAAGTTGGGTTGTAAACTTTAACGCTGACAGTTCCCAAATTACGTCAGTGTGGATTGTATTCAACTTGATCAAGAGACTTAGGCTGTGCTTTACCCAGGCCAGGTATTAAGTTGCACGTAGAACTCGAGTGATTGGCGAGAAGACAAAGCAGCTGCCCGGTTTTGTCTTACTTTCTTTGTCACGCGAACCAGAAATCAAACCACCTCCTTTTCCTTTAGGAAATAATTTAACTCGCGATATATTTCAGGCAACACGTGTCTTTCGGTCGCCCATAGTCTACATCTCTGGGAAGTCGTACATCTTAGAGGAGTCAAGACCAACTATGAATCGTGATAATGTATCCTAAGTAGTGACGATTTAGGTGACTGTCGCTTAACGGTTGATTATTCTTCTGATTAATAAAAAAAAAAGAAAAGAAACACGAAACAGAAACGCAATGACTTCGTTGACTTCATCACAACTAGCAGATGGTACTAGAGAAATTAAAATCCAACCCGTGAAATATCAAGACCAGCAGATTACAGCCCAATCCGAACCTGGCTAAACTATCACACAAACAAAAAAACGCGCTGTACAATGTGACATGTTATATAACAAAATAAAACTTCCACAAAAAATCACTCATCACTACGCATACCCGCCGGCTTGTCTTTGGCGAGAGACTTGGCTTCCTCTTTAGGCTCCATCTCCGTCGTACCTGTGTCCTGCCGGGTCAAATGGGAGTTATCGGAGCCAGCAGAGCCATAGACCAGTCTGTCTTCACTCTTCTCATCCCTCGTTGAATTGTTCTCGTTAGATCTGGGCGAGTACGGAGGAGAAGGTGACCGAGATACTACGGGGGGTACTGAAGAAAGGGGCCCAAACATGGGCACATGAATCGAGCCAAGTGATGTCGGAGTTGTCAGGTTGGAGTACGCATTAGGTTGTGGGGGAGGCGGCCCATAAGATGACAGTGGGGGAGAGAAATGACGATAGGAGCTTGGAGACGGCGGCCATGACGCGGACGGAGGGTTCTGCTGTAGAGAAAGGAAGGCATCGAAATGATTGAGCAGCGGCGATGGTCGAAAGCTCCCAAACATTGTTGGGGGATGGGGCATTGGCCCAGGCCCATGTCCGGGTGGCGTGGGTGTTGCGCGGTATGTCGGTGGTGGCCCAGGATGCCAGCATCGTGGACGAGCCGGGACTGGCGGAGGAGGAAGATTGGGGAGTGAACAAGGTGCTTGGTGTGGTGCAAACCAAGTATCTTGCTGGAGCCCGCTTTCCCATGGTTGCGGCAAAAGAGACTCCGAAGGCGGTTGAATGGTGAAAGCATCGAACCGAGGGGGCTGTGAGAGGAATGGTGCTGAGGGTACCGGCGGCGATGGATCACGGTGTCTGATCACGGGACGGGGAAAAGACCTGCGGCTCCCTCTGTTGGATTGAGGGGAGGCAAAAAAGTCATCACCTCGTTCTCTAGAGAGAGCCTCTTTCTCCTGCATTGCCTGCTCATCGTCGACGGCACGCCATGGGTTCGTGTACCGCGCGTATAGAGGAATACCGCCGGGCTCGTGTCTCGTCTCGCGGCCAAGTATGACGACGAAAAATTCAGTCTCGCGGCTACGGGCGTTGTCCTTCCACCACCTCAGGCGGTGGCGTCTAGCAGGAGTAGGCTTTGTAGAAGCAAAGCGAGGGCAAAGCTGTTCCTGCAACATAGCCACAGTCCATATGCGCTCGCGCTCGCACGAACTGGAATGACGGCTTCTGTCCTGAAGAAGATACGAGAGCTCATCCTGGAGAGACTGTCGACATTTCGCAATGCGACTATCGATATGCTCATCGTAGCTTGGCCGCCAAGTGGCTCGCCTCAAGATGCGACGTATGGGGAGGCAGCCGGTGCTGCTACGATGTGCGCCATGGTACTGATCCAGCGCAGCAAGATGCATCTCTGCAAGCTCCTGCTGTGAATGGCTAGTTGGTGCAACACGGACGTTGCGAGAATCGTTCTCGTCCTGAGGAACATACACAGTCCATCCCTCGTAGACCGCTTGGGTAGGATCCATGTCTTGTGGCAGGCGGCTTATAACGAACGAGTTAGTCGGGGATTGACCGAGTTGAGGCGCGGCAGCAAGGAAAAAGGTATTGCTTTCTATGTAGATGCAAAGTGGAATTCCAGGCTTACAAGGGTGATCGACGCTGAACTGGGTCGCGGTAGAAACTTCCCATCCGAAATGGTGAATAAGAGGACCTCAGACTTGATTGATTGATACCACTGGCATCAGACTCGTCGTCACTGCTATCAGAGTCGACGTATGCCCGGCGGAACCTGTCGCCTTCTGAGTAAAATTGTATACTTTCCCCATCCCGGCTGTTCTGGCGATCCTCTGAGTTTCTGATGCTTTGTTCCATCTTGTACGGCTTGGCTTTGTAGGTCAGTCAACCTTGACAAGAAAAGGAATCGGACAATAGCTGTCCAGAAGCTATAGGGGCAGCGAATTGAGTATAACAAGCTTCCTCTGATCAGCCGGATATGGAAGTTACTTTGATAAACAGGGGTAGCAAGAAGAAGAAAAAAAGAACTACAAAATATCAAAAGCAGATGATCGCGAAAAAGTAGCCAGAGAAAGAATCCTCCAGTCTTGCTGACAGGGAGAATGAAGGAACATCCCCAACCCTAAGTTGTTTGATTTTCCTGAGGCATGTAGAAGTCGAGCGTAGGGGTGAGCAGGAGAGCGGGGGGGAAACGAGAGGCAGCCGATTGATGGTGGGCAATATGGATCCTTATGGTAGCTATCAAGTGAGTTTCCGGACGAGGATGGCTAGACGGACAGCCAGCCTTACTGCATCAGGAGCTGTTATCGCCTTGTTTACAAGGTCAGGCACCTTAACATTACCTTACCTTACCTAACCTAACCTACCTACATGTACCTTAAAACTCCCCAAAGTAACAGTAGTATGGAAGTAGTAGAAGTCTAAGCCCCAAATGTTCGTTGCCTAATACGGGGTCGAGACGCGCCGACCAATCGACTTGTGATTGGACCCCTGCGCTTCTGCTGCACATACTGAATGCCATGCTGACGCGCGGCCTGGTGTAGCAGCTGCCGACACCTGTCCATCTGCACAGCGTAGGTAGGTATGTAAGGTAAGGTACGTAGTTAAAAATGTCTGACCGACCAGGCAGCCATCAGCCACACTCTGCTCGCTTCCTTCATGGGAAGTTCCACAAAGTGCTGGTGGTTTGTTTAGTTGTGACCTGAGTCTCAATGATGCCTGCCAACCGCAGTTCAATTCCTCAACTCCTTGGCCCCTAGCCCCCCCCCCCCCCCCCCCCCCCCCCCCCCCCCCCCCCCCCCCCCCCCCCCCCCCCCACCTTCAGCTGCCACTGTCACGACAACAATCTCACGGGTTAGGGTTGGGAATCATTAAGGCTAGCTGCCAAGACCGTAACATGATTTTGTACGAAGTACTTCGCAAAACATCATCGTTGCAGGGCTGATGATTGCGTTGCACTTGCAGGACCTACCTGGCTGCTGAGTAGGGTTGCGTTGCTGACCGAAGCGAGGAAGAGTCAGTCATCATTCACAGCGATATACCTACTGACAATAGTCCATTTATTACTTGCATACCTACCTAGTACCTAAGTACCTTACCTAGGTAAGGTAATCACCTGAGGCCCAAGGTAGCTTAGGAACCGAGGTAGGTACTATTTAAGGCACACCAGCAAAACTACTGTCGGTCTAGAATTGATGGATGCTCCAGTGTGCGGAAAGTCGGCAGGATCAAGGCACAGTGCATGGGTCTTGGCAGAATTGCATGGAATCGTACCCACTAAGCCAAGTGTAGCCATAAGAATAGACATGGATTAGCAGAGATTTTAGCTTTGGTGGAATCATCGGTTGAATTGAGGGTACCGGATTGGCCTACCACGTACTTTGGCAGCATGGCCATTTAATTCTCCAGCGACTTCCACTACCATCAGAAGGTAGGGAAAGCTTTCAGTGGTCAGATGAAAGTTTACGTGGTACGTCGGAAATGGGACTGACAAGGACCCATCAGCAAGCTCAGAATTTAAGGTGGTAGTGGCTGCCCAGGATCTCGGCAGTGTCCGCATGATATCACCACTTCCTCGCGGCGTCTCAGTGGTCTCGTACGGCACGTTCAGCTAAAACAACGATTGACGGGTCAATTTGCCCTTCCAAAGTATTCTTTGGGAAGGGTCTTGGCGGCAACGCAAGACCGCAATTTCCCCATTAGAAAGCTGGCATTGCCTCTTGGAAAAAAAAAAAAAAAAAAAAAAAAACTTTATTTGTACTGTTTAAGCTAAGGTAGCCAAACAAACATTCAATTCCTGTTCCATTGGTTCTTTTCGCGATATTACACTTTTACTTACCTACCTAGTTACCTTACCTACCTTAACCATAAAGCATTCAGCCCAGGTATTTCACTCATTGCAAGGCTACGAGCTGAACGTCGCTTTGTTGCCGCGTGCATTTCGCACCCTTGCAATCAATCCTTTTTTTTTTTTTTTCAAAAGATCGCCAGCCGATACAAAGGATCACGACGGGTGTGGATCTGACAGCAGTACCAATTATTTCTGCGGGCACCTTTCTGTTATGCAGTGTAAGCCCAAAATAGATAGAGAATATCCCTTAACTGACTCCCACCCTCGTCAAATCTTCTCTCCTCGTCTACCTAAAAAGGTGGATAGGGCTTGGACCACGCCCAGAGCGTTCTTCTCATACATTTGACTTTTATCATCACCATGGCGTACAGCAACCCAACTAACCACGGCTACATCAGGACTCAAGACACCGAACTAGAGCCTCTGAGAGCCATCGATCAGCGAGAAAACATGTCTTCGCAAGGCTATTATCAGCCGCAACAACAGCCATACTACGGCCCGCAGGCCGGGTATGGCGCACCACCCCCTCAACCGTCGCAACCGCCGTACGGATATGCTCCTCAACACAACCAAGGCCCGCCGCCACCTCCACAATACGTCCCGAATTACAACGCGAACGAGAAGCAGGACTTTGCGCAAACCTTCAAGGTCGAAAAGCCCAAGTGGAATGACCTATGGGCAGGCATCCTATTCATCATTTTTGTCTTGGGCTTCGCCGCCATCTCTGCCATCTCGCTCCGGGGTTACGCCTCGTCGCGCGGCACTCAGGGAGGAGGCATCTACGATGGCAGGAACAACTTTTCACTGTCGACGAGCACAATAATCTTGTTCGCTATTGTACTGGCAGTTGCGATTGTACTCAGCTACGCATACGTATGGCTTGCGCGCTTGTTCCCCAAGCAATTCATATGGGTCACGGGCATCCTGAACATTCTCATGGGGTTCGCGACGGCAGCATACTTCTTGTATCGGAAGCAATACGGAGCTGGTATAGTCTTCCTCATTTTCGTCATTCTTCTGGTCGTTGCGTTCATCACCTGGATCCCGCGTATCCCCTTCAGCGCCTTGATGCTGCGGACGGCCGTGGATATTGCCAAAAACCACGGCCATGTCTACCTCGTAAGCGCCCTGGGTGGTCTTCTTGGTGCAGCCTTTGGTGCGTGGTACTCGGTCACGCTGGTGGCCGTCTACGTGCGTTACCAGCCGGGCACGACAAACAGCCCCAACCCACAGTGCAGCGACGGTAGCTGTAGCCAAGGCCGTGTTATTGGTTTTATCGTTTTCTTGACTTTTACGGCATACTGGGTGTCTGAATGGATCAAGAATACCATACACACGACAATTGCCGGCGTCTATGGTAGTTGGTATGTCTCCCAGCGAAATAAAAGGCCCCCCTTTAACATACACGTACGTTTCATGTGCAGAAATTCGCTGCTGACACTTGTCCGCCCATTGAAGGTACTTCTGCTCGCGCAACTACCCTCAGCGCGTTACCCGAGGAGCGCTGAAGCGATCCTTGACGTACAGCTTTGGCAGTATTAGCTTGGGCAGCTTGATCGTGGCGATTATCAACTTCTTGCGCCAGCTTTGCTCTATGGCCAAGTCGCAAGCAGCCGCAGATGGTGACATTATCACGTGCCTCATCTTCGCTTGTCTTGGCTGTATCATTTCCATACTGCAGTGGGCGGTCGAGTTCGTCAACCGATACGCCTTCTGCCATATCGCGCTGTATGGAAAGAGCTACTTTGCTGCCGCAAAGGATACCTGGAAGTGAGTACATGACCGCTACTGCGCTGTTGATTTTTTTTTTTTTTTTTTTTTTTTTTAAAAAAAAAAAAAAAAAAAAAACACTCTCTTAGGTTATGGCGTTTTCTGATTCTGACCGAACCTCTACTTCAGGATGATCAAGGACCGCGGCATCGATGCCCTTATCAACGATTGCCTGATTGGTCCGGTTCTGGGCATGGGCGCCATGATGGTTGCCTTCGCGTGTGCCCTGCTTTCGTATGTGTACCTGGTAATAACCAACCCAGCGTACAACCGCGACGGCAGTTTCACTCCGGTGGTGGTTGCGTTCAGCTTCCTGATCGGTCTCCAAATCTGCAACGTTTTCACTACTCCCATCAGCAGTGGTATTGACACCATCTTTGTTGCTACGGCCTGGGATCCCGAGGTCCTCATGCGCGACCATCCAGATCTCTACCATCAGATGGTGGCTGTCTACCCCGAGGTTCAGCAAGCAATCCACGCTTAACGGTGTGTGTGTAGTAACTGCAAGGAAAGACAAGGGTGAGATGAGTAGCCAGTAATCTTTGCAGTCTTAGAATGTGTTTGGAAGCAAATATGTGTTGCAGAGTGCCAAGTACAAGCGTGGCTGTTCACATAGGCGGGAGGCACCAGTTTGGTAATTGGAGGAATTAATGGTCTATTTTCCCTACATGTTTGTTTCTTTTTTCTTCAGTTTCTTGTGTTATGGTAGAAGGGATACCCCAGTACTGCAGAAAAATAACTACCTATCAATTCGCAATAATTTCTTTTTTTTTCCTTTCTTTTACTGTGGTTTCTGTCTTCTTTGCGCCCTCTGTTGCTGGACTATGCAGTTGTGTAGAGTACAGGGTAGGTAGGCTTTACCCCAAAAAACCAATCAATCTATTATGATATCAATGAATGATAAAAACCCCACCTAAGCTCCAAGTTGTCACAGGTGGGCGACATCGGCCATGTATCTCGGATGCTTTCCGCGCCAGACGTAAAATCGCCACTAATAAAGACGATGCGGAGAGCACTGCGAACCACACGGCTTGCATCAACATCCATATTTTCCGCAATCAAATACAAGCAACCAACACAAGGCAGGTCCGTTCTGTTGTTGGGCATCAGAACAATGGCAAGCAGCACGGGGAAGACGCACGAGCCGGTGCTCAAGCAGCCCGTCAAGCTCGCCTGCATCCAACTGGCCAGCGGCGCCGACAAGGCCGCCAACCTGTCCCACGCCCGCGACAAGGTGGTCGAGGCCTCGCGCGCCGGTGCAAAAATCATCGTGCTGCCCGAGTGCTTCAACTCGCCCTACGGCTGCGACTATTTCCCCTCGTACGCCGAGGCTCTGCTCCCCTCCCCGCCGACCCGGGACCAGAGCCCGAGCTACCATGCCCTGTCCGACATGGCCAAGGAGACGGGAGCTTACCTCATCGCTGGCTCCATCCCGGAGCTGGTCAACGGCGCCGGCGGCGCCGACGACCAGGACAAGAAGTACTACAACACGGCGCTCGTCTTCTCCCCGTCGGGCGACCTGCTGGCCACGCACCGCAAGGTTCACCTCTTCGACATTGACATACCGGGCAAGATCACGTTCCGGGAGTCGGACGTGCTCTCCCCCGGCAACGACGTGACCATCGTGGACCTGCCGCCCTACGGCAAGGTCGGCGTGGCCATCTGCTACGACATACGGTTCCCGGAGCTGGCCACCATCGCGGCGCGCAGGGGCGCCTTTGCGCTGCTCTACCCGGGCGCCTTCAACATGACGACGGGCCCGCTGCACTGGGAGCTGCTGGCCCGCGCCAGGGCCGTCGACAACCAGCTCTACGTCGCCCTCTGCAGCCCGGCCAGGGACCTCAACGCCTCCTACCACGCCTGGGGCCACAGCCTCGTCGCCGACCCCATGGCCGAGGTCCTGAGCCAGGCAGACGACGTCGAGACCATCGTCTACGCCGATCTGGACCCCGAGGCTATAGAAGGGCCCCGGACGAGGATCCCTCTCAGGGATCAGAGGAGGTTCGATGTCTACCCGGATATCAGCCAGTCGTGAGTCGGAAATAAGGGGTGGGGGTTTGTGAAACCCAGTTATGCAGTGTATTCTAGCAAGCATGCTTCAATAATAATCAAAAGATGAGAAATGCATATGGTCCGAAACTTCTTTAGAATGAGATCATGGTGACAACGAAATTCGGTCAACGTTTTCTGGTGCCAGAGTCTGAATTATTGAATATACGAGCTGGTCATTGTCACTAATCGTTGCGAGCGGCAAATTTTTGTGCCTCTGAAGGCGAGGGCACCAAGTGCCACGGCTGTATTTACTGGGATATGTGCAACTATAATTTATGTGCAATGGTGAGACGTCTCATATCATCGACTTTTCAATCCCAGACCATGTTTACCAAGAACTTTTTTTGTACTCCCGGCCCCAACACATCCAACTCGGCTTCTCAATCCAACAACAACCCCCACTCTCGGCTTAATCCTGGAGAGCCTTGCGGGCAAAGTTGGGCAGCACGAAGCTGGCCTTGTGGATGTCTGAGCTGTAGTAGCGGCACTTCTCGAGCTCCTCCTCCTGGGTCCATGACCTCAGCGGCACCTTGACGTTGGCCTTGGGGTCCTTGCTGCAGACCATGAAGCCAATCTGTCCCGAGGGGTAGGTCGGGATAGTAGTGTAGGCGTACTCGGCCACAGGGAAGATCTCCTTGCAGTCCTTGCGAAGCTTGGTGATCAGGGGCAGGTGAAGCCATTGGTTCTCGGCTATAATAAGATAGAATCTTGTCAGTAACGATTGCACGAGGCTAAAAGGCTGGGGCGGGATACTGCGGGAGAGTAAAAAATAAAGCCTAGAAGCAGAATGTTCGGACGAAGTTCTCCGGTGTGCTACGAAGGTACGGGGTATCTTGAGCTGGAACAGAAAAAAAAAGGTCGCAGTAGCTGCAATCGCAAACCAGGCTAGAATAGCGGGAGAAAGCCTCCCGCTGCTCCAAAGAAAAAGAAAACAAGCAAGCCCGGTATCTCATCCGAGTGGTTGTAGCCCGCTCAGTCGAGTAAAAGCAAATGCCGTTTGGGAGGGAAAACTCTGTAGTAGTCCACTTGTCATTATCGGGGAAGGCCTCAAAAAAGTCGGTCTTTATGGTTGGTTTATATATATATATATATATATATATATATATATATATATATATATATATATATTTCTCCCCTTTGCGGACGTTTCAAGTGCTCTCGCAGGGGAGGAAATGGGAGGGGAAGGGGGGAGGAAACGAGGGCAGCTGGGCTCCTCGTCTTGAGTCGTAAGGGAACATACAACCTTGCGTGGTGATAACACCGCCCTCGGTGAGGGCATTGAAGAGAAGCTGGAAGTAAGGCTTCTGGAACAGGCTCTCGGCGGGGCCCTCGGGGTCGGAAGAGTCGGTGATGATGACGTCAAAGGTGTTCTGGTAGTCGGCAAGGAACTTGAAGCCGTCACCGACGTGAACCTTGACCTTGGGGTGGTTGAAGCCGGCCGCCATGTTGGGGAGGTACTCCTTGGACAGGCGGATGACGGCCTCATCAATGTCACAGAGGATGGCCTCCTCGACGCAGTCGTGCTTGACGACCTCGCGGAGAACACCACCGTCACCACCGCCGATGACGAGCACCTTCTTGGGGTTGGGGTGCGAGTTCATGGCGAGGTGAGTGATCATCTCCTGGTACGAGAACTCGTCACGCTCCGTGCACTGGATCACGTTGTCCAGGACCAGGACCTTGCCGTAGTCGGTCGACTGGAAGATGAGCACATCCTGGTACTTGCTCTTCTCGTGGTGCAAGACCTTCTCGACCTTAAGGGTCATGGCCTGGCCTGCAACAGAAAGTAGATTAGATATTGATCATGAGATGACTTGGCCGTGGGACAGACTTCAGACACCAAGCCATTGATAGATAGTTAGGAATGGCATATCCACCAGCTATCACTTACCCGGCCACATGTCCGAGATCTCGCGGAACCATCCCTCTGTAATCGCATGGTGATTGGAACCAGTTAGCCGTAACGTCCGCTGCGGATATGGGCTGCGAAGTGCTGGGAAGAATTGGCGTTTGTCAAGGAGGCCATAAATACACGATTTCCGGAAGCCGCCCGGGCAAAGTCTTGAAGGCATCCGGAAAAGCATGTGTTAAATCAGGTTACACTCCAAGCCCAGTCGCTTCGTGAACAGATTGAGCTACAGCAAAACTCCTCATCTAGCTAGATGCTTTTTTTGGAGTTTGTGGTAGCTTTTCGTTTCATTCCTTGTCAAACAAATAAGATTGGCACTACAAAAGTATCATGACAGGAGGCACCGGTTGTGAGGCGTATGCCTGTGAGATGTAGAATGCGGAAGAGTGAAGAAATGTGTGTGTGCAAGGGGGATGTTAGAGCCTGGGTAACAAGTAATTCAAACCTTTGATGGTTTCGTGGGTGATTTCGCCGCTCATTTTGCTTGTTTTGTTTGTGATGTTTCAACAAAAATTCTTTTTTTTATGAGAAATCGAGACTGAGAGAAGGCACTTGAACCAAAGACAAAAATTTGGCTGAAGAACACGACTGTGGCAGCCCAGGCACAAAGAAATTTTGAGCTCTGAAAGACGTTGGGCTTTATGTATGCCCAGCGGCTGCCGAACCACATTGTAGTAATTTTTTTTTTTTTTTTTTTTTTTCTCCTGCCCCTCGCCCGAACCACCAACCCCACTATTGCCAACTAAGTACCTAAATCCAGGCAAGTACCTACCTAGGTAGGTATCTACTCACGATTTGCTCTCATCTTCTCCGTCCCGTCTTTCAGTTGAGGTGATAGGATCTTAGTAAGGTTTCGCCTCGCTAGCTAAGCAAGAATGAAGCAGGCACAATGCTGGCTTTCAGACACATGAGTTCTTGGAAAGATGGCAGCTTGACTAAGAGAAACAATAGACTGTGGTTCGAACGTGGCCTGCACACCAAATCTACACTTGTCCGAACTGCCTTGACTCTCCTTCAATAAAAATCGAGCCAGGCAGTTTTCATGGAGATTGAAATCTAACCATGTCGTTGCTAACTTACCTCATCATACATACCTGTACTTTGCCTTACCTTTGGTCAAATACTTATGACCATGTGCTATATATACCTCGTATTCGACAAAACATATAACCAAATATGAGAGAGAAGTAAAGGCCCTGGACTCGTCATCCATGTGCATCTGCCTACATGGGGTGTAAATGTTTTTCTGCCCCTCTAATAAAGAATAAAAATAAAATAAATAAAATAAAAATCCCCCAACAACAAAGTCTTTGCCAGCCCCGCGCTATGTCATCATATTTAAAGGTACCTTACCTGCGGATCCGATGTGGTGCCCTTGTGGAGACAGCACCTATGTGGTAGAATATAGGATAGGGCTACCGAGTAATGCTACTCTCATTTGATCCAATATTCACGACCACTCGACTCGATGAGTTCTAGTTATGTACGTCTTTCAGGCCATTTAAAGGGAGATTGAAAGAAAGAAAAAGAAAAAGTCTATTTTGCAGACTATATATGCCTTAAACGAATGATGGCAGTTAAGTGGTTGGATGAGAAAGAAAAGTAGACACTGCCTAAGAGGGTGTGTCGTGCAACGGCTGCGACAGAAAAAGTCTGTAGCAAAAGTTTGGTCTTGACTCGGTTTCCCAGATGACAAAATGTGCGCGTCAACTTTGACCAGAGTTCGGACTTAGAGGAGCTTGTGCTCCAGAGTCATGTCCGATTCAGGGTCCAAGCCGAGGCACGCCCGGAAGATGTTGGTCAGAGCAGCGCGCTGCTTGGCCAGGGCGTTGACGACGGGCGTGCCAGGCGGAGTCAGCGGCGCCTTGAGCATGTAGCTCAGGACGGACAACACGCTGTGGAAGTTTCTGAAGCCATCTTCGGGATCCGATGCTGTCTTCCACTGGATTCGAGACATCATCTCAGTGATGAGCACAAGATCAATGATGAGCGGGGACGCCAGAAGCGAATCTTCGCAGACGTTGAAGAGTCTGATGGATGCAAGTCAGTTTCGGCCATCAACAATATTCCTTGGACCCGGCCCTTAGGCACAACGGTACTTACGAAATCGTCTGGCGACCACCCATAAAGATTTCACCATAGTATTCGTCCAACGCGCGCTTGCTATCCCCCACAGCCGGCATATACTTGATGACCACGGTGTGGTCCGGCTGCTCGCCTGGCTTGTACAGCACATTGTTCGCCTCCACCATGTCATCAACAACGGTGGATTTGGATATCTCTTTGGAGCGGAACTGCTTGTAAGAGCTCAAGTTCTTGCCATCGTTGTTTCCAAGGTGATTGTACGAGGCTATCGAGTTCAGTTTGATGCCAGCGTTGATCATAAAATCGACCAGCGCAGATTTCATCTTGGTCTGTCCCGATTTGAAGTCGTCGCCGCCGATGAAGACTTTGTGGATCCCCGCCAGTTCGATAACTCCCTTGACGAAGGTGTTCTGAGGGGAGCCGTTTATGAACGGGGCACCCTCCATAATGCTGGCTACTGCGAAAACAGTAGAGGGAGAGACCTCTAGCTCACCACCCTCGATCGACTTGAGAAGGTTGTCTGCAGTGTCATTGACTCCATTCAGCTCGGAAGCGTAGCGTTCAGTGTTGGCGGTCCACAAAACAATGACTTTGTCAAGCCCGTTCTTCGCCTTGAAGTCACTGTACATAGATAGGTTTTCGCCAAGATGTTAGCAGGGTTGCTCAATGCGTAAAAAAAAACAAGCAAAAATTCACAGCAATTTTTTTTAGCGGGAATCTGCCCACCGAATGTCTCTACGAAGCTGATCAACGTGACCGTTGCAAGCCTTCGAGCCTGGTAGCACGTTGTCCGCACGTGAGCCCTGGTTGGCAGCGATAAAGTCGGGATAGTAGATGCTAGGCAACGGCTTCATTGATGCCATCTCCTTGCGAACCTGCATCTTTAGCGAAGGTTCAAGAACGCCGGCCCGGTCCATGGCATCCGCCAGGTTCATGCCGCTGATGTCCCAGCCACCGATGACGAGGTCATTGGGGTGAACCATGGGCAGCACATCGTGGAAAGGGATATTGACGTCCTTGAGCGTGTTGGAATCCGTGCCGAGCTTTATGGTCGACCCCATAACAAGCGATCCATAGTAGTTGGGCTTCTGGACGCCTTCACGGGTCTCCCAGGAGAGCTCACGGCGGTTAGCCATGACTGCAGCCGTGATGGTTGACCCATTGTTGCCTCCCCATCCAACCAGCATCACGCCGACCTTGGGTACCTTCCGATCCACCTTGAAGTCGTAGGTCGTCTGCTTAGGCTGAGCAATGTATCTGCCATCATCGCCCCTAGCCACCATGGTGGTGCGGTAGGTGTACTTGGAGCGGATCTCATGCTCGGTATAAACCACGTTGGGCGAGTCCACGACGAAGACCTCCTTGGCAGCAACTGGTTGCACGGTGGCAGTTCGGTTGGTGCCATCGCCATTTCCGTTGGGGGCTTTGCCTTCCATATCAGCGTGAGGAGACATGTTGGCGCTATGGCAGGATCGAAGACTGTGAAAGGTGATGAAGAGTCCTCTATCGGCTGCGTATACGATTTTTTTTTCTTTTCTTTTTTCGGGAATCAGGAGACAACAATAAAAACAACAAAAAGCAGCTGCAAGTGCAGAAGACAGAGATGAGGCCAGAATGCGAGCAATATCTTAGAGGGTATGAGCAAAATCCCCTGCACCACCGGGAGAGGCAGAGCAATGGCCTCCGGCGTAAGGATGGTGCACGCTGAAGGATATATCATTCTCTACGTTAGCATTTTGCATCTTGCGTGGTTATCATGCGCGGTGTACAGCCGCAACGAAGGACTTACGAATTGAGCAAGTTGGAAAACGTCTTGACGGTAGTGATGTGATCGCGGCCCTGGGGAAGAGCAGCGATCGATCTCTAATCCCTACACGATACTGCGGGTTCTTTTCGGTCTGGAGGCTGTTGAAGTGATTGTTCTGTAGATGAAAGAGAGAGAAAGGAAATTGGGGCGAAAAGAAAAATAAAAGAAATCAGCAGATGGTGACGATAGAGACGAAGCTAAGTTTAAACTCAATTCATTCCATGTAATGTCTGTTTTTTTCCGAGCTTATTAACACTTGGTTGGACTGGACTAGTGGCCTAATAACACAACAAAAGAACTCGGCTATCGGTATCAGTACATATTCGAACTTTGGATGTTTGTAGGCGGTGTACAGTCTGCAGGGGGCAATGCCGAGAGGCAGTTGGATGAGGGATGCCGAGTCTTCATCCATCGGAAGAGCATATGTATGTATGCTTGCGATACCCGTATTAACCGGGCCGACGGCCCTTGAAGTTGGGCTGGTCATTTACGAGCCAAATAACATTTGCAGACAGACGTTTGTTACTAGCAGGAGACTACCGGTCTCAAGGTAGAATTCATTTACACTTAGCCACCGCCGTAAAAATATATATGTAAAAAGAAAAAGGCATCATTGGCATCATTAAAGTCATGGCCACTGGAACCGAGATAAAAAAAAATTAGAATATAGGCGTTACCCGCAGGCTGAACATAACCAGATGATTACACTTAGGATAAGTATATTCGGACGAGAATACTGTAAAGTGTCGGCCTCAAAATGCGGTCGAGCGGATGCTGTAGACGGGGACTAGACAAGGTAAGAAGGTGTCTAGGTGGGGTAGAAGACAGTGGACAACAATCGTGGGGTTGGTCTCGACTGGTCGACAATGAGGCTAACACGTGATATTGTTGGCAAAAGTCGTTTGCGAGTGTTTTTTTTTTTTTTTTTTTTTTTTTTTTTTGTTATTACCTAGGTACCTTACCAAGCTTACCTACCTTAGGTATCAATTATCTACGAATACCTAGAAATGCCAAGGTACCTTATCTAGAGATTCATGAGTGATCATTATGTTGCCCCTATCATTGTAAGAGCGCCCTGTCATTTCACCGAAAACACATTGGTGATTTCAGCCGTACCAAGGCAAGCGAGATGTGTACCATGCAGTTGGCAAGGTGGTAACGCAAGTGGGGTGGGAGACAGTGGAGGGTTCTTTTCGGATCAGCGCCTCCTCCTGGATGTCACCAACTAACTGCGGGTTCGTCGGCAAATTACCTAGGGATATTAGGCTCTTGAAGTCTGTGGTCGTCAATGCTACCCTTGAAGCGAGGTCTTTAGGGATATCTACGAACTTTGCCGATAGTCGCTTGCGTTTGCAGACAGCAGCGAGTATCAACCGAGTCTCCGAAATTTGCGCAGTCGTCTAGTTCTAGACCGCCAGTCAGACCAGAAACGCCAAGACCAAGGAAAACTTTGGTGGGTAATGTATTACTACCTACGTAGACTGCTTGATTGATTGATTGCCTGCATAGGAGACCGAATCGAGTTTTTTTTTTTTTTTTTTCCCCCTCCCTCTCTTCTCCTCAAGGTTTTGTAATCGCCATTTTCTCTACCCTTTCTGTTCTCTGCCCCGTAACCTTTCAAAGTTAAAGATATCATTCGTAACTCACTCCGTACTGCGTATATCGAAAATATCGTTGTATTAATGACGAAATATCTACTGCAACAAGGGTTGACCTAAACAACCCAGATTGCTAGGTAGGTACGTAGATCGAACCCGAGACAAGTCTAGAAGCAGGCACGAGTCAGCAGAATACTGCAGGATCGACCGGCGGCTACTGTCAACTAATTCGTGCCAAAACTCAATCGTGCACAAACCCTGGTCACAATCCGTGCACACGCCGCTGCACATCATTCATAAGAAACCAAACTTACTTCGTAGGCTGGTTGTGTGCAGAGGGCCTGTCTTGACTAACCAATATGTATGTTACCTAGGTACCTTGGGTAGCCATCTATGATCGATCTTCACCCTGAAACTGTATCGTCATGTACGTGGTAGGCAGTGTTGTTGTTATTTATGTATTGATTGGCATGGAGGTATCCAATATGGCGCCTGTTTTCGTGTAACGGAATCTGAGTTGAGGTTGTCAAACCTGATCAATCGATCGCCAAATGACAACCCCACCCGCCAACCCGCCTGTCTGTGTTTGACGCAACGGGTACCTACCTACCGTACTGCGTGCAGGCAACCATGATATCCATGTAGTTCACTTCATGCGCACTGGTCGGATCCGGTCCGTCGTCAGAAACAAAGTACCGACTGGCTGGATGGATGGTAACACATGGGTTTCGCGGGATGGCAGCAATGCCCCTGAGGGAATGAATATATTGTGGCTATAATCGAAGCCTCCGGGTCTCATGTGCATTTGGAGAAGAAAAGTGCGTGCTGCATTAACGGCGGCTACTGTGGCAACTTTGGTCGTCACCCACCCATTCATCATCAAACAACATGGAGAAAAGAAAGGGGAGGGGGGTTGCATTGGCTGCAAGCACTTTTGAATTTAAGATTAGAAAGCCGGTATGCTCACCGTCGTCGTCCATTGGCAGCGAATGGTTCACTAATTGCCAAGCAAGCCTCACCTCGGTCTCATCTACCGCGCTGTCAGATGTATGTTCTCACTTGTCCAATCGATTCATTCAAAATCCGAGTTTGAGCTGAGTATAACGACTCAGGCCTGAAATTTGATCATCGAGAGATCTTTGTGTGATTTAAAACGTCAGGTAGAAAGAATGGAGGGGTCAATACCGTTCCCCAAGTTCCAACGTGTTCGAGAACTGCCGATAAGTTATGCAGTACAATTGTCATTTGGTAGTACCAAGTAGTTCGTTAACGACAATGCAGGAAACCTGGAGGATCAGCGGGCTCTATTTAACACAAGAGGGGCCGGAAAGCCTATGCGATTCCCACTTACTCCTCATGGAGTTCTTCTGCTGGCACGACATGGCCTATTCAGGACTAGTTTGAGTACGATGGCGTTATTTCTCACTGTCTTATTCTTTGCCTTATTGCTTTTTGTATCTTTTCTATTTCTCCTATCACATTTTGTGCCGTGTGCGATACCAATAAAGGTTGCATTTTGCAATGATCGCGATGGCAACAACAATAACAGGGTACCATAGCAACCAGGGTTGTCAGACTACTTGGCACTCGGTGTAGTGTTCCAGTTGCCCGAAAATGTGATGTGGCATTTGGTACACCAATTGGCTGCACGTATAAATCGAATCCTGTTTGTTGCGTGGAGCCCATGTTAAATGGCTGCTACTATAACTGATGTGAGATGTACCGTATTAAATTGGCAGCCAAACTGATGTTGGATTTTAGCATAGAGCACCGGTGCAGCTCGTCCAGCCTAGTTTTTACTTGCCAGAAGCTGGGGGCTTGCTAGGATAGAAAGATTTCCATCACCTCCGCTACTATTCTAGGTAGACTTTTTTCCGATTGTCGCCCACAATTTCAGGCTGCGTGTGTTCCAAGTTGGCGCACGCCGTCACCTTGTAGTGGGAGGTTAAAAGGAAGTTAATGCACTTAATCCAGCGTGTGCCGGCTATTTTTCTCCAAACCGTCCAAGCCGACAGACAGACAGCCTGCAAGGTACCCGCGAGTCCGTAATTAGCTGCAAGTCAGTCAGCTGCCAGACTACGATGGCGCTTGGAATCCTGCCCTGAGGGGTGCACCGTACTGGTAAAGAATGGAGGGCAGGGTGTATAGCATATTGGCGCGGAGTACTGTACTGTACAATAATATTGTACCTAGGTACCCAAGCTACCGTACCTAGGCTAAAGAGGACAATTGCAGCCCTGCCCGGCTAAGCGGACGGACGATCTTGTCTAGGAAATAATGTACTTTGATTTCTACGCATCGTTACAAATGGAGGGTTTGGTTGCATGGAAAGTGGCGGCCACTATCAATTTTGTATTTTGTCTACCAGATTTCCGCAAGAAGGGATCTCTCGAACAGTAGCATCGTAATTTGCGCCATGAAGATGCTTTCTAGAAGCGATAATTAGAGACTTGGAAGTTCTCGTCTAGACCTTGATGCAGGACATTGAGTGGCCCATGAATTCTTGGTTCCCTTGGTATGAGTAGTGGGTACCTGCCACAGTGAGCCCCCCTTCCCCGGCACTTTGATGTCCACTAAACTCGTTTGATACTTGCTCTTTTTGTCTTTAGATTTCAATGCATGTTACAAAAAAAAAAAGAACATAAAAAAAGAAACAAAGATGGATAAAGATGGATAAAGATGAATAAAGACATAAAGAAAACTTGTTGTTGAGAATCAAGAATCGCAAAGACTGCTTTCGTTTGTCCGATCGGAGACAATAGCCACACATTGGCATTCAGCGGAGTGTTAAAGAAAGCCATGTTTTCTTTTTCTCTCTTTCTCTCTCTTCTTTTGCTGTTCCTGATAGGATGGGGGTGAGGTTTGATCGCCGCACACCATTTTGCACTACAGACATTTGCCATGCCAAATATAGCCTAGCTCGATGCACTCAGGGGTCTTGTTCGACCGTTTTTGTGACATGACCATTTGTTCACTCGCCGCAAAATGCACCAGTTCAGCTTTAATACCTTACGTATCTGTAGGTATGATGGGTGGTGCAGAAACAGGAAACTAAAACTGCCTACCGTAGATCTAGACAGAATTAGACTAGCAGAGGTAATCAATCTAGAGCTACTCTTGCTACTCTACCGTAAGCATGTCATCATCCTCCGACTGCAAAGAATTCTTTCTTACCTACCTTACCTACCTTACCTAAGTTGGTTGGGTCAGCCACTCAGTGCTTTGTCGCCAATCTATTACTACCTTACCCTACGTAGAGGTACAGTGCTCTGCCCTTCCCAGTCTGCACGCAGAGTACGGTAGGCTAAGGTAGGCAGGCAGGCAGGCAAGGCAGGTTCGGGCATACCCATTTAGAATTATTAAAAATATTAATTCCTTAACACGAATGAGCCTCCAGGGCAAACCCATTTTTATTGTTACTATTCTCCGCATCTTGTGCTACTCAGTCCCACTGCATCAACCCACCGCGACAAGGGAGCCTGGCACCGAAGACCCCTGCCCTCTGGATCAAGGGCCGAATTGGACATGGCCTTTGTCGTGTGTGTGTTATGCGGTGTGTCTGTTTCCATTTTCTGCGCCTGACCACCACTCGACACACCGCACTTCTGGGGCACTTTATACCCACACCCCATGAACAACCCAGACCCTTCACCTTTTTCGAGACAGAAATCGCAACAGCACGGACGCCGATACCCTTTCTTTCGGTCGGTGGGAAACAACCCCATATTAGCTCTACCTATGATCCTCCTTTGTTTCCTTGCTGCGTACCCGCACTCCTTTTTCTTCTTCTTTTCTTACAGAACAAACAGTTTACAAACAAATCTTCGAACTGGACGCCATTCTCTTTAGTCTTGTCTAGGGATTCAGAAGCAAAACTCAAGAAATAGTAGGACTTGGCCGACAAGCTTTGACCATTGCCAACGTGAAATAACTACCTACCCAAACCTAACCATATCGACTCACGATCAATCATTATCTCGGAGCTACTTCGCTTGCACCCGGCGTAACACTATCCGACTTTCGAATCCCGAGCAGCTGCCAACGCTGTTATCACCGTACGGCGCCAACCCAAATCTCAAAGCGTCTGTCAGTCCGCTGTGGTGCTGAGGTCGATGTCAACGGGGTTTTGTTACGAATTACAATAGGTCTTTCAACTGGAGGTGTTGAAGGACTAGCCAGGAGACACAGATCAGCATGGCCGATAGGCAGTCGAGCTTCCTGCCGACGATAAAATGTTCGTCATGTGGCAACCAGATCGAAATTTCTATGATGGGGGAGCATATCTGCGGAGGCGCAGGTGGTTCAGATTGTAAGTTCTATTCACTTTCTATTGTGCATGTCATCTGATCATGTTTCCCTGCGGAGCATGCTTGGTATAACGGTTGTACATATTCTAACTTGCAACCTTTCAGCAGCATCTACTTCTCTAGATAAGATCGATGAGACTTTTATGCCATTTAACAAATCAGTTCACGAAAAGATCGGCCGAGTTCCACCACCACCAAAGGTTGATACTTTGGCAGCAAGTAAGTTGACAAGCTTATCTGAATTTGATTCTTTTGCGGTTCGAACCATATCGCTAATACTCTTATCTTTTCCCACCCAATTTAGACCGTACTTATTACCGCGCCGGGCAACTAACACCCGTCAGCAACTCCAGCGGCTCACTCTCTCGCAGCGGATCGCCTCTCACACCTACTGGTCGGGTACCAGGGCGCTCCGAAGACTACTTTACACCAAAGATTGCCAACGAATACGACTCGGCCTCTCCGCGGAATCAGCCACGGCGGCCTGGGGGCTATGGGGGCATGGATGATGTCGAAGATGATATGTACTCCAACAACTCTCCCAAGAAACAGCCTCCGAGTTTGTTGTCTCGTATGGATACTATTGCTCCCGGCCCTTTCGATTCAAAGAGGCCGACTGCGGCAAAGAATGCCCTCGCTCCCAGATCGAATGAGACGGCAGATGCCTACAACGAAAGACCTGTGACCTCAAACTCGAACAGGAGCTTTGGGAACAACCAACCTCCAAGAATGCCGAGGAAGAACGGCTATGGCGGGTTTGGTCCTCCCCAGAGGTCGCCAGGTGAATATGAGCCTGAGCCACCCAGTGCGATCAGCAGGTCTGGGACTTTTCCGCGGGAGAACGACCCAATGGAACCACCTCTGCGTACCCCCTCTGCCCCTGGTCCTCGACCGGACAGGTTACGACGATCATCAGATGAGGCGAATGAAAGGCTCATGGACGGGGAAAACAGGGGGCGTCCAAACAACGATATGTATGCAACAAGAACCTCAATAACACGCGATACCTCCAGGCCACCGCCACCGAGGACCAGCCTCCTGAACCGACCTCCCACCCGTGACGGTGGTGGTCCCTCCAGCGCCATTGACCTGGCCAGTGAGTTTGGCGTCGGGAACCCATACCACAGTTCAAACGTTTCCATGTCCTCTAGCGCATCGGCATCGAGTGGCGCAGAATCTCGCCGTCCCAGCCAACCAAGCTCACAGACCAGCCCTGCTCGCTCACTCAGGTCGCGACCAGCCAGAAAGCCATCGAATACTTCCGACATTGACAGCTTGATGCAGGATCTCCAATCCTCAATGTTGAGCGACGCGCAGTCTCGGGATCTACCTCCTTCACAATCGGAACAACTCCCCATGAATTCGGGATCGCTTCGCAACCAGTCTCGACCAAGCCCGCCACCGATGAGGACTCCGCCATTGGATGGCCCGAGTCAAAGAGAAGCGATGGACCGCGGAATGGACAGGGGTCGCCAATGGGGTGAACGTAAAGACTCCTCCCCTCGCTATGCATCTCCCGAACGCAGGCGCGAGGCAACCAGGGCGCCGTCTCGACCAGGACTTCGCAGCCAGTCCAGAGGACGGGTGCCAGTGAACCGCGGTAATTGCAAGGCTTGCCGGGAGCCCATCACAGGCAAGAGCATCTCGAGCGCGGATGGCCGGCTCACGGGCAGGTACCACAAGGCATGCTTTGTATGCGCCACTTGCCGCGACCCGTTTCCTTCTGCGACGTTCTACGTTCACGACGACAAGCCTTACTGCGAGCAACATTATCATGAGAAGAACGGCAGTCTTTGCGGAAGCTGCGGTACTGGAATCGAGGGTCAGTACTTGGCGGACGAGGCAGAGGAGAAATTCCACCCAAGGTGCTTCCGTTGCAGCGACTGTGGGCAAATCCTTGACGATGGCTATTTTGATGTTAATGGGAGGCGGTACTGCGAGCGCGACGCCTTGAGGCACGTACAGCCACCGCCGTCCTGGGGTCCCCCCAGCAGAACGGGGACTCCAAGCAACCTAGGACCTAGGGGACCTCCCAGCATGCGAGGATCTTCGGGACTCGGCCCTGGACTCCAACCAGGCGGTCCCAAGGGCTATCCTGGACCTGGTGGTCGTCCAGGACGCCCTATGGGAGGGCCTCCCAACAGCAGCAGGCTGGGCCCTGGCCCACGACCACGGATGGAGAAGCGTATGACGAGACTTGGCATGATGTAAATGCCCAGCAAACCTCTATGCATCCCATCTTCCACCCTCTACTATTCTTTGATATATAAACCACATGGATCATTTGCTTTGTTTTACATCGAAGAACGTTTTGTCGATGTTTGGGCCTGTACTGCGCTTTTGATCTGTACACATATTTGCTGCGCTTACCCGCGCAGCGGCTTTACGGCCCGGCACATGCCGACAGGACCGTTCAGGATACCCATTTGCTATATACCCTTCGTTTACTCATTATATATTCATATCTACTTTTTTTTTATACTCTTCATCTTATTTTTGATGTTTGTGTGATTCATATAGAGTCCGCTGGGAAGACGGCAATTGGGCGGAAATCATGGTAATGACGCAAGGGAATGGGGTTCTTTGTTTCGGGGACGGACGTGACTACGCATGTCGATGCTGGGGAAGATTACTTGTAGGGCTGGATAAGTTCTCCACTTGAGGCTCGGCCATGCCACTTAATTATGTACGGCAGAGACGTTATGCCAACCAAAGTCAGACAAGCCACTTAACATTTTTACTATAGATGTTAATTAGTACATGGCGTACCCGGCCTTAATATTTAATCCAGAGTACCAGAACATTGGGAATATTTTCTTACCACGTTCACCCCTCGAGTTTACAGTACATCATACTTTTGTATGGACGATCCTCGTGCGCATTTACTTTGAGGGCGGGGATGCCATGTTTCTAGCTACCTAGGTAGGTAGGTAGTTGTTACCCATTTACAAACCAAAAAGAGTAGTAGTTTCCTTTGCATCGGTCACAACGTTCCCAATTAGGTAATACTGGGGCCTTGGGGTCTCAGGTTGCTGGAGACGCCCGCACCACTGATCAAGTTACCACATTTAGCGGACAAGCCTCAAGTCCGATTGAATCCGGAAACATTACTCTACTCTCTATGCTCGGCATCCCAATATCTGTCATTCAACTGCGGCCCCCCGCAAGAACGCTGTTTCAGCCCGTTCTGGGTCAAGACCACAATCGCGTGATTTTTCATACAAAGGATGAACTGCCTTAGTAAATCCCTACTACGTAGATACTCCGCCACATATTGGTTTCTGCGTTTTGTTCCGATTGTTTGTATGTCTGCTGGGGGAAAAAAAAAAGAGAAAAAAAAACTAACCTGATACCACCGGGGTGAAGCAGCTCAGTGTGAAAAACCAAAAAAAGTGCAAATATTGGTATAACTTCTCCATCACATCCGTGCGACATGCTTCTTGGTCACAGCGAAAATGGCACTTTGAAATGTAGGAGGTACTTTTGGGTATGTATACTCTATACAAGTCTATGCGTCTAGCAATTTATGACATACAGCGGTCCCACGCTTTCTACGACGGTTCCGAAAAAGAAGAGAGAGAGAAAAAAATGGTAACAAAAAGAAAAAAAAACACATGAAAGATGAAAAAAAGGTGACAAATTGAAAATGAAGAATAAGAAACTCTCATTTTGATGTCACAGCTTAGCCTTGTTGTCTTGCTTCTGCATCGTCTCGGCGACTATACGGCGCTGAATCTTGCCCGTGGCCGTTTTGGGCATAATTTCCGTATAGTAAATCTTTTCGGTTCATAGCCAAAGCGTTAGTTGGACCGACTGGCTCTGTTTCACTTTAATTGAGGTAGTGGGGAGAGAGAAAGACATGGAATGAGGGATGGGCTTTTTTTTTTCTTACCTTCTCGGGCACCTTGAACTTGGCCAGGCGGGCCGCAACCCACTCCCGCAGCTCATCCTTCCCAAGCTTAGCTCCGGGCTTGAGCACGACGGCCACACCAACGTCCTGGCCGTAGAGCTCGCTCGGGACGGCGAAGCTGACGGCCTCGGAGACGGCGGCGTGGCGGGTGAGAACGTTGTCGAGCTCAATGGGCGAGATCTTCTCACCGGCCTTGTTGATGAGTTCCTTGATGCGGCCCGTGATGGTGACGTAGCCGTCCTCGGGGTCCATCTTGCCCTGGTCGCCGGTGCGGAAGAAGCCACCCTTGGTGAAGGCGCTCGCGTTGGCCTCGGCGTTGTTGAGATAGCCGCTCGTGACGTTCTCGCCCCGGATGCAGATCTCGCCCTCGACGCCGCGCGGCAGCTCGTTGCCGTCGCCGTCAAGGATGCGCACCTCAACGCCCTGGCCGATGCCGACGCTGCCCGGCTTTCTCTTGGCCGGCGGAAGCGGGTTCGACGTCATTTGGTGTGCCGCCTCGGTCATGGCGTAGGCCTCGAGCACGGGCGCGCCAAATTTCTCCTCGAGCTGGGCGAAAACGGTCGGAGAGAGCGGCGAGGAGCAGGAGCGAATGAAGCGAATCTTGGGTAGGGGGGTTGGTGCCGGGTTCTTAAGCAGGATCTGGTGGATAGTGGGCACGGCTGTGTACCAGTTTGCACCGTGCTGCACAAAATCGCGCCAAAAGTCCGAGGCGGAGAACTTGGTCGGGACCACCATGGAGCCTCCGGTGTAAAAGGGCGCCAGGAGACCGCAGAGAAGCCCATGGACGTGAAAGAGTGGCATGACGAGCATGGTTCTATCCGCCGGAGTCAGCTGGTAGGTGTTTTTGATATTGTCTATTACAGCGTTAGTGAATCTGTTGTGGTGCAACAGCTCTTTATCCACACATAGTTCTTCAAGACCTACCCATGGTCCTCGTCAGGTTACGGTGTGACAGGGGGACCTAGTTGGTGTTTAATAAGAACGTGTTAGCCCACTTGTAATGCAAACATAGAAACGGTTTAGTCTCTATATTAACATACCACCTTGGGTCGAGAGGTTGTTCCGCTGCGGTATTTGTTTAATCATCAGCATCTAGTCCTGATAAATCTATGTGAGATGGGTGTTTACAAACGGACCTGGTGTGCAACACAAGAGCAGTGTCCTCGGGCTGAGGCTCAAGAACCTTTTGCCCTCCTTTGCCTTTCAGCTGGCCCAAGTCCTTGACATCCAGCGCGACTTCTGCCTTCTGGGTGTCCCAATAGCACTCGGCAACAGCAGCATTGAAGCGCTTGGCAGCCTTGACGGCAGGGCTGCCAGCGGCAAAGGCACCGCGAGGCACCAGCACGATTGCTGACTTGACATCCTCGATGTAGAACTCAAACTCGTCCTGCTTGTAGTTTGGGTTCAAGGGTGCGGCGATGCCACGCTGCCAGCTCGACGCCAGGAACGACACGATGAACTCGTACGAGTTGACCGTGGCAATGGACACGGCGGACCCTTGGGTGATGCCGATGGCGGCGAGCTTGGCCTGGAACTTGGACACCTCGGCGACGAGCCCAGCATACGTTACGGTGAGGGCCGCGTTCCCAGGCTTTGCTGCAGGTATTATGACGGCCGTAGCATTTGGTTGGCCGTGGATGGCACCCTTGAGCGTGTTTGGCGCAGCCATTTTGAGTTTGCTCTTTTTTTTTTGTCTTTTTTTCCCTTCCTTGCCGTTTCTTTCTTTTTCCTGGAAATCTATTAAAAATAAAAACAACAAAATATTCCAAGTATGAAGAGACAACTTGAGAAATAGAAGTAGAGAGATACAAAGCCAGTCGATTAATCCCCTTACAAGTTCACGATCGATCAGAAATAACCGGCAAAAGGAAAGCAAAAAACGTTGAACGCGCCACGTTTTTTTCCCTTTTCTCAGATAGAGCTGAGGCGTCTTGGCCGGAACGCCAGTCCCGTGTAAGACCCATAGCGACCCACTCCCACTACCTAGGCAGGCAATGCAGGTAAAGCAGTTACTGTGCTTGAGGGCCCTATAATTTAACTTTGTTAACGCAGTTCTATCGGTACAGTAGCCATTAACCTTACCATCACTATTACCACTACGGTACCCATTACGTAGTTATTCTGGGCCTAACGCGCGGCATGCCAACGTGTTTTGAACCAATTTGTCCTACGAATTGACTGTCGACACGTTCTTGGGGCATAACAGTACACTAAATATATGAGCCAGCACTATTTGTAACATGTAGAGTTGTCCGACCTCAGCTTTGATTATTCCATAGTCTGCTCTCTGGACACCGTGTGGAACATCCACTTGGGGGATCATACATCTAGAATCCAACTCGTGCTAACAAGTCGACCCCAATGCCTAACAAAAAGGATGCCGGCGCTGTCGGTAATAGAAGCACAACCAACTGACACCTCTGTTCCACGTCCCTTTGCGTAGAGCCAACAGTGATTTTCTGTTTGCCACCATACCTATGGAGTTAGGTATACATAACTGCATCGACTCGACCAAAGACGATACCAGAACATTTGATCATGCAAACTCTAGCCCGAAACAAGCAACTTGAGGTATGATACACGGACTCTGCTGATAGTATGTAAAGCGGCCGATCTGTAACTGACCGTAAAATGGTATCAAGCTGTGTATAAAATACGTAATAATCCCGCTGTCATGGGATAACTGCTCATCCCCTTCAGAATATGAAATCGTATGCTAGTTTGATCCGAGGTGACAGAGAAGCCCGTTTCATCCACAAGGCCTAGATTTAGACTTCAGTGTGGCCCCGATCAAGCCTTCGGAGGTTTGGAAATATTCCTATAAGAAAAAGAAATGTAGACGTAATGTTAGTAAAAGGGTATTAGATGCATGGCAAAATTCAAGGAAAGCCCTCACTCCAGTCTTCCGACCCCGTTAAGTCGTAGATAGACGTCAGTACCCCAGCCGTGTAGGCTTTGAACGTCGATGCTGCCCCCAAAATACTCAGCGTAAGCTCTACTGAGCGGTAGCCCGTAGCCCAGCCCAGCAATAGAGCTGCGACCGTTGCTCGCGCTCGAAATTATATTGAGTGCAAAGTCACCAGTGCTCCCACCTCCACTTCCGCCGGCCCCTCCAGGCAAACTATCGTCCTGGTCAAAAAATGTTGTGTAGCTATACGACCAGATATTTGGCTGAACCTCGGGCGCAATACCGCCACCACGATCACGTATCCGAATAGTCACTCCAGGTGCGTTGTCGTCCAGAGGCTGTATTACATCGGAACGGAAAGCACCGCGTGAGACGGATGGCGGTTTCAGACGCAGGCCACGGCTGTCATCCAGAGGTAAAGCAGGTGCGATAGTGACCTCGATGGGCTCTTTGCTCATGTTGTTTTCAACCGTGGCACGGAAAGCATTTTTCAGTAGCTCCGTGAGGATATAATGCAAATGCATGGGAACGTATGCAAATGTAGTGTCTGGCGAACCATTGACTACCCACTCTGGACGAACACCGTAACGTAGCTCACATATCTCAGCTACGGCACCGCCACAATGGTCGAGAATATCAACAGGTTTGAGTGCTGTGTCAATGACACCCACAAACGAAGGTTCCTCGGGGCATGGGACTGGACTCGCGGCCGGGTCAAAGTGTGGCTGTGAGGAGTAGTGCAGCGCGATGTGCTGCTCGGCTACAAGACGTGTACCGATGCGGGCGCGCAAATGGGCATCGAGAAAGGCCGTGACGTCTTGAGGGCTCACGTAGCGGCGACACTCCAGGAAACCGCGGGCAAGAATTGGTATAGTATCGGCATGTGTGCGAACCAACTGGGCGAGAACTTCTGTAAACTCAACCTCCTCCCCCAAGGTATTTATACCGCCCCGCTCCTCCCAAGGCAGTAGGGTCTCCAGAGAACGTTGGTAGTTGTTGTATATAGTACGAATGTTCGGGTTCGACACTACGATGTATGGCAGGTTGCGTAGGGCTTGAAGTCGGTGTGCCAGTCGAATTGGGAGCAAACTCAGCGTGAAGTTGGCTGACTGGAGGAGGGCCTCCTCCGAGAGCGGTGGCCTGCCATGCCTGGTGAAAGGTTCGCTAGATATCAGCCTAATGCCATGTGGTGAAATAAAAGTATGGGAATGCAGCTCGAAAGTAAGGACTGACTTGACAAGGTCGGCAAGATTGAGGTTGTGAAGATGCTTTCCTGCAAGGCGTGAAATTTGTCCCTCGTCAAATGACGCATTCGAAGCTCGGGAGCCAGTGTCTAGTGGCTTGGTCTCATTGCTTCCTACAACAGTTCCATTCGGAGCGAGCTGCTTAGTGGAAGAAGAGAACAATCTCAGACCAATATTCGAGGCTCTTGGGTGGCATGTCCACAGCGGCCTCGCAGATATCGTCATCTTGTACATGTTTTCATCGTTTCTGTTCGCCGGGTTGTTGAAACATGCCCCAGCTGACCTCTTGAGTAGAGCCGTGCTTTCAAGTCGAGCTTATTGCAGCATGCAGAAGGAAATTGGTGTGAGATAATATAACCTCTCGCTGCCCATCAAAAGGCTGCCCGTTTACGGAATGAGGTGCATAGCTACCCAGGTACCTCGGGTGCCTACCGTCCTTACATCTGCGCGCTTCTCACCTAGACCTAGTTGTAGGATGATCGGTCCGTCATTTAATGTGGTGGACCGTGCTCCGATTCGGGGTTGCGTTACATTAGACATCCCTACCTACCTACTTCCTGCCGTACCGCGTATGTACAGAAGGTAGGGTGGTACCCCACCCAGCTTCGTCAATTCCTAATACCATAAAACAGCGCAATCGGCTGCACGCATCTTTTAATGATTGATAATAGATAGTGTTCCTGATATTTTCATGGAGGTAAGATTAAAAGCGCCATCTGTTTGTTTGGATTCTGGAACTTCCAAATACGCCGAAGTCTCAAAAGAACGGGCGAAGATATAGTAGTTTGTTTGTTTGTTTGTTTACCCACTTAGGTACCTAAGGTAGGTAGGTAGGTAGATCTAGCTGCCAAGTCGGTACGTTTCTCCATGTGCCTACACGAAAAGCAAGTCAATCCGCCAAAATCTCAGAGCTTCTATCGCTTAAGGAGTGGCCAAGCAGTTTTCTGAAAAGAAATCTCAATATGACATTTTAAATAGTATCTTATTGTTAAACACATACTCCTTCAAATTAGACACACAACGGGTAGCTCCGACAGCCGGACAGTGGAGTCATTCAGTCGAACGATACCTTGCCTAGGTACCTAGATCTAGACCCCGACGAGTCTCGCCAGCTCCATACCTCACACGCTCGTCTAGTGCTAGAATAGGACTAGATCAACATAGGCTCACTTAATCACAAACCTTCTTGGACAAAAGAGAAAGCAACCACAAAAAACATCAAGATATGTTGTAGATAGGATCTCAGGATTTCAAAATGAGTAGTACGCTGATTCAACTACATAAAACCATAAGCTTTCATTGCACATATCTAATTAACTGATTTTGACCAGTTCTCTAGCAGGTCTTGACCTCCTGGTCCTTCTCCACTGCCTTCACATGCTCGTGGCTCTCGAGGGTGGAAACAGAGTCCTCGGGGAACTCAACACTATCAAAACACGGAGTGGGTTAGTTTATCTCAGACTTGAACCTGTGGTTGTTTTTGGATTGGCAAGTCTTACGAAAAGCCCTTGATGATGTCGAGGCTGTGTCCAATCTTTCCTCCCTGCTCCTCGGCGTGCTTCTTAGCCCTGAAGAAATGAAATGTTAGAGTCATAACATCACAGCTCGCCCTCTCTTTTAGGTAACTTACTGGGCAACCTGTTCGGGAGTGGCGTCCTCCTTGCAAGTGACCTTAATTATGCTCTGTCAGTTTGTGCCACTTCCCAAATCGAAAAGAGCCTCACGATGTTTCAAAAACATACAATGTAAGTGGGCATTTTTGCGGTGGATGAAGTGATCTTGGTAAATGTGAGATGTTGAAGTTGGTTCAGATGATGGAGTTGCAAGTGCTTTGTTACGACCGTGCGTGGGGAAGGTCGAAGACTGCCTTTTATGCACTGAATCAGGGTCATCAAGGTAGAGAGGTTACAGTTAACAAAGTAAACTTGTGGCGCGATGGACCAGTGTGAGAGGCCTCAGGCGACCTGACAAGAGTACGTCATCGGGGTTGGGTAATCTTCAGCTAGCGGGACGGGCTCATGCGAGTCACTGGTAATACCAAACCAACCAACCAGCCAGTAACCGGGCAGTTTTGATCAGATTGTCACTTGGCTTCCAAGGATCGTGGTTCCCCTTGGCAAGACATCTGCACGCAAATGATAAACGCCGGCATTAACCTGGTATTTGGAGAAATGGCTGTTCATCCTGCACGCCTCAAAGACGTCAATACAACAGCTTTCTTGGTATTTGGCCGCCGCGTGATCCGTCACAGCTACACCCTCAAGCCTCTGGATAGGCACCACATCGTCATGGCTGTTTATGCGTAAAAGCCCAGCCATGTTCAGTCAATGTTTGGAGAACTGATTACCCCGCTATATGGCACATCGCACCGATAGCGGCGGGGGTGGCATGACCCCACGTCGTCTAATTATCCCCGGCTTCCTGGAAGGTACCTAGAGGTAGGTACCTCCCGTCATTTACTACCATGGTGGGTTGAGCCAATTTTTTTATCGATAAGATAAGATGACAGGCTGAGAAAGGTTCTGCCATAGCGGTCAAAAAGTTTTTGGGAGAGGTTTTCGCGACCACCGTGTTGCGCGCCGATGCGGGAGCGGGATAAGAGGGCGACTTTTATGAGCTGCAAATTTTGAAGGGGACAACTTGCGGCACCGCCAATATGGACGACCAGAAACATAAACCTCACAGGAAGTCCAAGGAGAAGAAGAAGCACTCCGGTATGTGTTTCATCAAGCCCGTTTCTCTGCGACAGCGCAGCGCTCGTCTTATGGCCAATTGCTCTAACTCTACATTGCTTTCCTAGGACCCAATCCCAAGGCCTTTAGCTTCGCCAATCCAGGCAAGCTTCTTAAGACAGCCTCGCGTTCTCATGATGTATGCGATCATCCCATGGGAAATTATGCACACACCGTTGTAAAGTCATTGCGCTGCGGATGGTACTGACCAGCCACACCACAGATTAAAGAAAAACGTCTCCATGTACCCCTCGTCGACAGGCTCCCTGACGAGCCACCGCCCCGGCTCGTCACCATTGTTGGTCCGCCCGGGGTAGGAAAAACCACACTGCTCAAGTCGTTAGTCCGCCGATATGCCAAGGAAACCATATCCGAGCCGCAGGGTCCCATCACAGTCGTTACATCCAAAAAGCAACGTTTGACCTTCCTTGAGTGCCCGAACGAGCTAGAGGCTATGGTGGACATAGCCAAGGTGGCTGATATTGTATTGCTCATGATCGACGGCAACTATGGCTTCGAGATGGAGACGATGGAGTTCCTGAACATCCTTGCGACTACGGGTATGCCGGGTAACGTCTTTGGCATTCTTACCCACCTTGACCTCTTTCGCAAACCACAGGCCCTCAAGGATGCCAAGAAGAGACTCAAGCAACGGCTCTGGAGCGAGTTGTATCAAGGCGCTCATTTGTTTTACCTTTCCGGCGTAATGAACGGTCGCTACCCAGACCGTGAAATACACAACCTCTCTCGCTTTCTATCAGTTATGAAGAACCCTCGACCTCTTGTATGGCGGAACTCACATCCCTACACCGTCATCGACAGCTTCCGAGATATCACCCACCCAACCAAGATCGAAGAAGATGCCAAGTGTGACAGGTCAATAGTCCTCTCAGGGTACCTCAGGGGCACCAACTTCGCCGCCGAGGGCCAAAGGGTGCATGTTGCTGGTCTGGGAGACTTTACCATTGCCGACATGGAGGTCCTTCCTGACCCGTGTCCCACGCCTGCCATGGAAAAAGCCATGGAGAACCTTACAGGCAAGAAGGGCAGAAAACGGCTCGATGAGAAGGAGAAGAAACTTTATGCACCAATGTCGGACCGAAGCGGCCTCAAGATTGACGGTGATGCCATATATATCTACAGAGAAAAGGGCTTTACGTTTGACAAAGATGCTGAAAACCCTGAACGTGGCGAGGGCGAAGAGCTTGTTATAGGTCTTCAGGGAGAGCGCCGCCTTCTTGGTCAAACCGATGCTGGTGTTCGGCTTTTTGCTGGCGGTGACGAGATACGAAACGTCGCGCAAGACGAAACAGACACCGGTCGAAAAGAAAGGAGAAAAGCCCGTGTCACAGCCGACGGTGATGCGCCAGAAGGAGACGACTCACTGGAGGACGATGACGACGACATGGATAGCGTGGACGAAGGTGACTCAGATGTTGAGACAGAGTTTCGCCCCGAGAAGCTGGGAAAGATGTTCCGAAAAAGCAGTGAGGCGAAAGGTGACTCGGAAGACGTTGCCTTTGCCGACAGCGACTCGGATTTGGGATCTCTGTCTGGGGATGATGATCTCGATGACGACGATATGGATAGCGACGATGTTGACTCAGAAGAAGAGGACGACGACGACGACGAAGGAGCGTTAAAGTGGAAGGAAAACTTATCCGAGAAAGCAAAGTCTATGCACACGCGAAAGAGCCAGGGTCAACCCTCAGATCTGGCTCGGATATTGTACAACGAGAGCTTGACCCCCGAACAAATAGTCAAACGATGGAAAGGTGAAGAAGCTGAGGATGAGGAGGAGGAAGATATCGAAGAAGATGACGATGCTTTCTTTAAGCGGAAGGCGGACAAGACTGGCGATGAACTAGAGGATCGCTCGGTACCGTTATACGACTACAATGAGTTGGCAGCGAGGTGGACCGAAGACGCGGTTGAGAGCCTCAGGAAACGCTTTACATCGGCAAATATTGGAGATGATGAAGATGGAGATGAGTTCGAGGGTCTGGATGACGAAGACGACGAGGATGGAGAGGACGATGGCGAAGACGACGATGACGAAGGTGACGGTGCTTTTGAGGATCTCGAGACTGGTGAGAAGCACGGCCCAGACGCAGAAGAGACGGCAATAGAGTCCGAGGACATCGACGCCGAACGAGCCAAAAATGCGAAAAGAAAAGAAGAGCTCAAATTGAGATTCGAAGAGGAAGATCGCGAAGGGTTCAGGAATCCAAAGGCTCTAGCAAGAAAAGAAGGTGGCAACCAGGATGAGTTTGGCGAGGACGATTGGTACGAGGCACAGAAGGCAATGATCCAGAAGCAGTTGGACATCAACAAGTCCGAGTACGAAAATCTGGATGAGCGGCAGCGAATCGCTGTGGAGGGCTTCAGGGCAGGTAAATACGCCAAAATCGTGCTCGAGGGTGTCCCGGCCGAGTTCGTGAACAGGTTCCAGTCCAAGACGCCGATAATCATGGGGGGTCTTTCCGCAACCGAGGATCGATTCGGCTTCGTTCAGGCACGGATAAAGAGACACAGGTGGCACAAGAAGATTCTGAAGACCAACGATCCGTTGATTTTCTCCCTGGGCTGGAGGAGGTTCCAGTCGTTGCCCATCTACAGCATATCTGATTCGCGAACGAGGAACCGGATGCTGAAATACACACCCGAACACATGCATTGTTTCACAACATTCTATGGGCCCTTGATTGCTCCGAACACGGGTTTCGTCTGCTTCCAGTCGTTCTCATCTTCCAACCCAGGATTCCGCATAGCAGCCACCGGAACCGTACTCAGCGTCGACGAGTCGACCGAGATTGTCAAGAAGCTGAAGCTCACGGGTGCACCTTACAAGGTCTTTAAGAACACGGCTTTCATCAAGGACATGTTCAACAGCAGTCTAGAGATTGCCAAGTTCGAGGGCGCGGCCATCAAGACGGTCTCGGGCGTTCGTGGTCAAATCAAGCGTGCATTGTCGAAACCAGAGGGACACTTCCGAGCCACCTTTGAAGACAAGATCCTGATGAGCGACATTGTGTTCCTGCGGGCATGGTATCCCATCAAGCCCCACCGCTTCTACAACCCTGCCAACAATCTCATCGGGTGGCAGCCCATGAGGTTGACGGGCGAGATTAGGCACGCGGAAGGCATCCCTGTGCCGCAGCAGCGCAACAGCGAGTACAGGAAGATTGAGCGCCAAGACCGTCACTTCAATCCGGTCAGGGTTCCCAAGGCGCTGGCGGCCGACCTCCCGTTCAAGAGCCAGATCGTGCAGACTCGCGCGCAGCCGCGCAAGACATATATGCAGAAGCGCGCCGTGGTGCTACGTGGCGAAGAGAAGAAATCGAGGGACCTGCTGCAGAAGCTCACGACCATCCGTAAGGACGTCGCGGAGAAGCGCAGGGCCAAGAAAGAAGAGCACCGGGCGGCGTACAGGAAGACGCTCGCCGAGGCGGAGGAGAAGAAGGCGGCACGGGAGAGGCGCGAGAACAAGGAGTACTGGAACCGCGAGGGCAAGAACATGAAGCGCAAGGAAGCCGGGGGAGGTGGTGGAGGTGGAAAACGAAGGAGGTAGACTGGTGTCTATTAAATAGTGTATATCGTTCTTGACAAGTATATTTAAGGCTGTTACAAAGCGCAACATTTCTGTGTGGTACTCATTGCGTTGACCTTAACCTGGGTAGGTATGTGGCAGTACAACACGAAGCGGCTACCCACATGGATCAACCGCAAGACGAGGAAGTTTGTACGAGGGTAGCGGGTGAAAAACGTCCTTTGGCACTGGATTCTCAAAGCACTTATTTATGGCTATCTCATTTCGTTGCCGTTGCCAAGGTTTTGCGACAATAGGTTGCGCATTGTGAAGACTACCTACCTCCACTACCAAAACCCCCTACCAAAAGGGGCTTCGCACTACAAGGATATGCAAAAGACATTTCATTGCAATCTAGGCATATTCAACGTGTTTTCCACCGGATTTTGATGCACATGTTCAAAAGAATATTCAGATTTAACTAAATGGGTATATTACGGCTTTATATAAGATCGAAGAATAACCAATCTGGGGTTACCTAGGTATTTCCCTATACCCTTTGTCGGGGGTACCTCACATATATACTGCCCGCCGCGGGCGATCAAATCCAAAAGAAAACGACAAAATTATTATACAAAGTGGTTCGAAGCTTAGACCCTGGTGGCCTGATCGACAGCGTGGTCGCTGGCGTCGCCCTCGATCTTCTCAACCGTGGCGGAGTCTTCACCAGTGCGCTGGGCAAAAGATACAGAAGGCTGCCACGAGCTGCTGTGGCGGGCGGAGCTGCACTGGGCGTACAACTCATCGACCTCCTCGAGCGACAGACCCTTGGTCTCGTAGATGAAGAAGTAGACAAATGCGATGCACAGGAAGCAGGATGCGAACCAGACGAAGAAGATCTTGGACTGGAGGTTGGCGTAGCCAACACCGTAGTTGACGAGGTAAGGGGTCGCGTAAGCGATAGCCCAGTTGAGGAGCCACTGTCCAGAGAAAAGAAAAAAAATTGTTAGTCGTCTGTTACGGAAGTCTCTGTGGCGGGGAACTCTTGTTAAACTTACGTTGGTGGCGGTGGTGATGGACAGACCACGGGCACGCTGCTTCAGAGGGAAGATCTCGCCGGTAACAACCCAGGCGAGGGGGCCCCAGGTGCTAGCAAAGAAAAAGATGTAGATGCAGACGAAAGCAACTCCAGCCTTCTGGGCTGCGACGTTGTAAACAATAATGGTGCCGTCATCATTCTGGCCGGTGGTAAGGGTACCGAGCATAGCAACGAGGAACTGGCTGATAGACATTCCGATGGCGCCCCAGAGAAGCATGGGGCGACGACCCCAGCGGTCGACGGCGAGGAGACCAGGGAAGGTGGAGACGACGTTGATGCCGGAGGTGATCATGGAGATGACGAAAGCATTGCTGAAACCCGAGTTCTCAAAGTACTTGGTGCCGTAGTAGAAGATGAAGTTGACACCCGTGAGCTGCTGGAGAGCCTGGAGACCCATTCCAGTGAGCTGGCGCTTGAGCATGGGGCCGCGGAAGCAGTCGAGGTAGCCGGCACTGCCCAGAGAAACTTCGTAGTCGTTGTTTGCCTTGATCTCGGCAATCTCGGCGGCGACAGCCTCGTGGTCCGCAGGGAGACGGCGGAGCTTGCCGAGAGACTTGGCGGCCTGGTCCATCTTACCCTTCTTGACGAGGAATCGGGGAGTCTCAGGGAGGATCAACATGCCGATGATGAGAATGAGGGACCAAGCGAACTGGACGGCAATGGGAATACGGTAGGATCCCGTGTCGTCGCGATCGTGAGTAGCGTTGTTGACGATGGCGGCGAGGAGGAGACCGATGGTGATAGACAGCTGGTAAGCACCAACGATGGCACCACGGATCCACTTGGGAGCCGTCTCGGACTGGTACAGGGGAATCATGGCGGAGATAAGACCGACACCGAAACCAGCAAAGAAACGACCAGCGAGGAACAAGGGCAGAGAGACGGCGGCAGTCTGAAAGATGACACCCAGGTTGAAGACCCAGGATGAGGCGATGAGGGCCCACCGACGACCGATAGAGTCGGCGAGGAAGACTGAGGCGAGGGCTCCGAAGAAGGTACCAGCAGAGAGGATGGAGACGACGGCGGCCTCCTCAGAGGGAGATACACCACGCTCTCCTGTGGAATCGATGTAACCTGTGGAGAAAAGGTTCTTCCAGTATTTCATGGCCAAGATACCACTGATGGTACCCGTATCATAGCTATATTGTTTGTTTGTTTTTTGTTAGTATTTCGGATTAGAAGAAATAGATGAGCAAAGAAGCAAAGCAAGCATACCCGAAAAGGACACCACCAAAGGCGACGAAGGCGCCAACGAGGATGGCGGGCCAGGCGGCACCGGCCTCATTCTCCGGCCGCTTGAATCCGCGAGCCATTGTGGATTGATGAATTGAGAATGCGAGCGAGATGTGATAGTTGCTACTCGACGATCTGAGATGTTCAGTCAAACCAGATCAGAGGATATGATGAGAGGATGATAGAAAAAGCAAGAGACAGAGGGGTTGAAGAAGATCCTGGGGTGGAGGGAGTATGAGTTTATATATTGTTGTTCCTGATGAAAGAGAATGTAATGGATAGGCACGGGGATGGGGATGCATGTTGTGCCGGTGGGTTTTTGGGGGGCTCGGTCAATAAGTGCTTGTGCGTTAAGTAAACTCTAAGCAAATTTGTTAGCAAATCTACTTGGACCTCGTGGGACGTGAAGAGGAGAATGGCGTGTCGTGTCATGACGGCAGCACAGGTCTGGTCTGGTTAGGTACCTAGGACCCCTGCACCCAGAGCAACCAACCTAACCAACCTGCCGTACCTTGCCGTAATTTACCACCCCATTCATTCTCCGAGAAAAGAAAACCCAAAAAAACAATAAAAATAAAAATAAATAGAACCACAACCTAACCTGACCGAGTATCAGTGGGGTATTTCTCCATTCACAAAATGAAGGAGCTTGTTTCGCTCCCCATGGGATCCTGACACTCACGTCTGGGGCAGAACCAGATTTCTTTCTCTCTCAATTTTTTTTTTACCTTGCATCTGACTAGTAACCACCCAGTTAGCTTACGCAGTTAGTCTCTCCGAACCACCAAGGACGCCACGCACCCCAGATTGCCACCCATTACTGCGGATGCGGAGAAAAACTTTCTGGCGTCCATGTCAGCCGCTTACCTACTTTTCTAGACTTGGAACCACAGACTCAAGTTTATATACCTACTTCTTCTAAGTCTAGGTCTAGAAATAGTTCTAGTTCTAGATATATTAGATCAATTCAACGATAGGAGCTAATGCAGTAAAACCATTAAATTCTCTCGTCTGCTTGGTCCATCTCTTGTTTGAGAGATCATCATCACCATCACCACCACCACCGCCACCAAGTATTCCTGCAAAGGTACTTGCTACGTCCCTAGCTAGTCGACCAACACGTTTTACGATTTAGTTTCGCGTTGGTATGCTGGAACTAACAATGACTTCTGTAGCGTCGTCTCCCCACACGATCAATTTCTTACTTCGTACTTGCATCGTCAATGGCACCCCTCCATGGACCAGGGAGAAAGAAAAAGAAAAAAATTAATAATTATCCTTGATGGGAATAGTTTGAGCTCCAAACATTTGGTAAACGAGGACGCTGGGGAATGAATTGAATGTTCGGCAACTCCAACCCGGGAAAAACCTGGTTCCCCCTTCTCCTCTCCCCATTGACTTTCCCCTCTTGCCCCCTTTACGCGAAGTTCTGGGGGAACCTCGTGGTCAAGTGCAAAACAACTCCATGGAGAAGAGCTGGAGTCTCCAGGTTAGTAGGGCCGATTGCTCCTCACGATTTTCAAGTGATGCATAGACTGCATTGGCTTGAAGGGGTTGTTGGAGTGGGGCTCACGACTCGTTCATCCTTTTTCGACCACGTACGATCACCTTGATTTGATTGGATGTTTTGTAAATAGGTAATAGTAAAGCAAAAAATTCTTGTTTCCACACAAAGCTGAGAAATGAGATGGCATTTCGTTGTCTCGTGACCACGGCAGCTCCGTCGCAGGGAGATGGTTGGTATTACAATGGTATTATCCCAAACCGCCCCCCTGAGAAAATATACATCAGAATAAGGAACATCTATGCACAATTTACTATTTACGTTGGTACACCGGTTGGTGAAGATTCTTTTTCCTTCCTCTACCCGGGCATTTAAACCTTACCGAGTCTAGTACTTGCGCTGTCCCAAAGAGAAAAAAAAACAATGCCGAAATGGTAAAGCCGCGAAGGAACCAGAGCTTGGTAACTACCTAGGTACCTACCTAAATATGTAGCACCGAACTGCCAGCCTTTTCCTGCGGCCAGACCTCGAGCTCATGCACCTAGAGGGCCTACCCCACTCGCTAACATCGTGATCAGCACAAATTTTCCCTTTGCCCTGCATTGTATTGATGCATTCTAGTTCTACCTAGACAGACAGGCTTGTTTCGCTTTGTGGCATGATTATTACGGAGCAAGTCTACCCCGGATTTTTTTTGGGTTTAAAAAAAAAACAAAGAGAAACAGTTGACGAAAGGAATTTGGGGCGAATCCTTCCCTTGTCACCGAGTCAAATGTCTTTTGTCACTGGGTTGGGTTTTAGGTAACAGTAGTAGTACAAGTTCAAACTTTGATGATGTCACGCGTTGAGGACAAATGAAACCCGCCAACGTCCTGCCTGCGTACACTATTGATAGGACTTCATACGTGCATACATTCCTTACCTATAATAGCAATAGTACGTACTACCACTCTCCCATAGATAATAGGAGTGGGTCGCTGTACGGTGACATTGTATGGGCCGACATCTTCCCGTGATGGGGGCGGCCCAGTCTCCGTGATTGGGTTGGGGCCCGAAAGCTGTCTTACTCCTGGTTGTTGAGAGAGTAACGATCAAAAAAATCTTATGGGTGCAATTAATTGCTAAGGTGATCTTTTTGCAAGGGTTCGCGGAATTTATAAATGAAAAAGCAGAGAAAAGAATAACGGAAATGGAAAAGGGACCGAAAAGAAAATAAACAACGTTAAAACCCGCGCCTCCGAATAGCATATCGCAGCAACTCTCCGTAAGCCACCGGGCAAAAACAAAAGCTAGATAGATCCCGGTGGAGTGGCATGTCAAAACGGGCCGAGTCACGGGTCTTCTTATTCCTTCCGCCTATTCGTTGAGTTCAGCTTTCAAGTACGTGTAAATCAAATGTCGTCAAGCGGGCAAGATGTCCTGTAGCCGCCCTTTCCCCCATCGTTCGGCCTTGCCGGCATCCTTGGACTTGTCGTTGAAAGATCTGATATTTGAGAAATACCCCTGCAGTAACATACCGAGAATACGGCCGAGCCTCATCCACTTGGCCCACTTTGCCATGCCGAGGGCCAAGACTCGGGTGAGCGAGGCTGATTTGCACACACAAGCTTTGCCGTGCTCAAAACAGGAGCTTGAAATCCGCTGAGCGGGCGGCGCCAAGTGTAATAGTGCAATGACGAACCTACCTTACCTACCTATGTACATGTACTTCGTACACCAATAGGGCAGGTAACTAGGTAATGCACCAACACACACGCGTACTTCCTAAATGAAAAAAAGACAAAAATTTTGAATTCCAAGGTAAGCGCGCAATGAGTACCTGAAGGCCCACGGGCAATATCCCCGTTAGTGATGATCATGTCGGACGATGGGGCCAAAAAAAAAGCAGAGAATTCTCAAGAAGGACTACGTAAAAAGAAAAAGAACCGACTAGAAAAAAAAAATCACTGCAAAAGAAAGGAAAAGGTGAGCCCACAAAGCCCACTTGACTGCGCCCAGCCGACCCCTATTGCTTGTCTGTCATTCGTTAATTCGCAGTAGACGAATACCAAAAGAGAAGCTAGCCCAAGTAGGGATTCATCGTGAAAGTGGGTGTCCCGACAACCGCCAAGACACTGACCCTGGCAAAAAAAAAGTACGCCCTTTGTAAGTACTTCGTAAGTAATTAATTACTTCGTAGTGAGAAAAAAATCTGGTCACGGTTGGGTCTCGGCTTTGATTGAGGACCCGTTGGCAACTCCGTCGCCCCCGACAGCCACGTTCCAGACTCGCGGAGCATGCTAGGCGAAAAAGGGCGCAGTAGACCACCAACACATGACCACGAACAGCCCGCGAGAACTTTTACGCGATCGTACAGTACGGACTAGATAATTTAGCAAACCAACAAAGAGAGCTGTAAAACCTAGCCGCGTTCGTGGCGCAACCTTGGACGCCCTTGGCTGGGATCCAAATCTGGGGTACCGAGGTCTGGCTGCCCGTTCAGCGCCTCTTTGCACTAATCAGCTCAACCGTAATCTTTTATTTCTTTTCTTTTGGCGCAAAATGCCATGCCTACCTACCTAGGTAGCCTAGGTAGCTGGACCCTCGACACTAACAGTCATCATCGGGCCACTCAGCATCAAGAATGCTGTGGTTCAGTCAACACCCGTGCCGAAATAGCTTCACCGTACTTTTGCCCGACGTGATGCCCTATCACTTGACCTGCAGCCCGATTTTCACGCCATGACAATTCCTTTTTTTTTTTTTCTTTTTTTTTTTTTTTTCTATCGTGTTGTTGAGGGGCCAATGCCTGAATTGGAAACAACAGCCGAACGGTCTGGTTGGTATTCGTATATTCGCCTGAGGGCCGAATCTACTACACAGCTGACTGCCGAAATCGCCCCCCAGTAGCAGGCTTGCCAGCGGGCCAGACATGTTTCTCATACGAAGCTCTTGATACTAGCCCAGAACGCCGCCGCGTCTTCAAACATGGGCAGGTGCCCCGTGTTGGGCACGACTCTGAGCTCTGCGCCTTCCTTTCCAACAAGGCCCTTGAAACCATCCATGGCTTTGACCAACGCGCCCTTGCCGTCGCCGTCGCCTACGACGAGGATTCCAGGCACCTGACATGCCCCGAGATTTCCCTTCAGGTCATAGTCCCAAAGCGCCTGGCAGCTGTACTTGAACCCTTCGACATCGTTGGCCGCCACCATGTCTGTCATGGCCTGAGCGAGCTCCTTCTTGTCGGACATGGTTGACGGGTGGAACCAGCGTTCTACTGTGACCCCAGCCAATTTGCGGATGCCAGGAGATCCGTCTTCAGAGGTTGACTCGGCTGTGGCAATGCGCTCTTTCCAGGCGGCTGTGTTTGCTGCGCTCGAGGTGGCGTTGCAGTCGCAGGCCACGAAGCGGGAAACTCGACTGCCGTGCAGAAGAACGAACTGCAAGGTGGTCGCGCCTCCCATTGACACGCCGATGAGTGCATGCAATTTCGGAATACGCAGCGCCGTCAGCAACGTGTCAATGTCATCCGCAAGCATGGTCAGAGTGGCGGGAGTAGCAGGGGTGCCAGCATGCCGGCCGCGCGTGTCGTATCTCAAAATGCGGAGGTCCGGCCTCTCCGCCTTGAGGATGGCGACGAAGGCGTCCCACATGTGCATTGAAGTCAGAAGCGAGTTCGACAACGCAACAGTCGGTGCGGAGGGCGAAGGGTTTCCCTCAAGACGATAAGGTAGGACAAGACCGTCAGAAGTCGTGACGAACGAGTCAATTGACGCCGATGACCCGGTTATGGTCTTTGTTTTGGAGTCCACTGTGCTGAAGGACTTGGTGTCGGGGAGGCGGGAGAGGTGATGGAGGTCTCGAGGAGCTGGACCGAAAATGTAGAACAACGAATAAGTTCGCACTCCCATATCAGCGAAAGACTTGGAAAAGACTTCCTGGGCCCAAGGGGTTTCCTTAGAGGCTTTGTGCTCCGGACCTCCAAGCCCATTGTCTTTGCTGAATTCGTTTAGTGCCACGAGTTTGGCCTTGCCGCTACCTTCGAGGGTAGAAGTGCGGTATACGCGGGATCTCAGCCAACCTGGGATCTTGGAGATCATCTCGGCGTGTTCCTCCTCCCACCACTTGAGTATCTCTTTCTCGGCGCCCTCAGCATCTGCCGGTGTAATAGACACCGAGACAAGCTGAGTCCCAAGAGCCTCCTCGTCAGTGAGGTTCTCGGGAGGGACAAAATTGGGAGATTTTCGTGACAAGACGAGGTCCAAAAAAGATCGGCACACGTCGACCTGGCCGATAGTCTCGGCTTCACGAGCGGATCGGTTTTCTCTAAGGGTTGTGTAGGTCGGGGTAGTCAAGTGCGACATGGAAGTCACATCGTAGATGGCTAAGAAGGCTGGTTCGGCTGAGTCGATGGCTTGGTACCGCAGACCGTTGGGGAAAATCTCGGGCAGGCGAAGACGCGTCGGGCCATGCTCGTTGTTGTACCACTCGTGGAATTGGTCGAGTGACAGGCCAGGCTTTGGCTGCATAGTCACATACAGCATCCCTGGGGTGGCCATGGTGGGCGGGACGGAGCGAGGTTCTTGTCTGTGGGGCTTGTGATTTATGGTTGACGGCAAAATTATCAAGAAGCCTGGCTGATGAAGAGATTCATGTATAAGATGAAGAGGCTAAAATTCAACCGGTCGATGTTATGATCGGTTGGAGCAGCAATAACGCTGGTCTTGGGACGCCCATTATGAGATAAAGTGGTGGGCTCGACTTTTATCCGGCGATGTTCACAAGTAGCGGGGCAGTTGGCCGGGAAAGCTTTTGAATCATGTAGTCAGCAGTGAGGTGCAAACAATCATCGGCAAACTACCATGGGAAAGAAGCTGGCCAAGCTACCTGCTACGCAATTCGAGGTTCAGGTCCCCGCATGCCCGCATTATCTGGGGAAAAGTGTTTGCCCGGAGTAGATGAACGAATCCCCGCACGACTTCGTGGGTGCCTGCCCCTAACCCTACACACTCGGGCGCTCACCACTCGACTCGTTGAAGATTGGGGTTCGTTCCAGACCCTATCGGCTAAAATTGAGGCTATCTGCCTACAGGCCAACTGCCAAGCTGCTATCGGATGCCATGAGTTGATCTATATATAATTGTATCATTGGCTGAGGGAGCACTATACATGCAACGTAGGAGCACGTCGCTCTACGAAGTACAGTATGTATGCCTAATATCTCCGGAAGCCAAGCTTCCCCAACAGCCCAGGGACTCACTCGTATGATTGATTCCGCAAAACCAAAGGGATCTACCTGTAGGTACCTAGGTAGGGTAGGTATTTAAATATCTAAACCTACCTCCATACCTTGGGTCACTTAGCAAAGTGTACCTGCCTACCTTGGACTCCGAGCTTCATTTACTCTGATTGGATCAGTGAATTTGGATGAAAGTTAAACAGATCTCTGCTTCCCCACATTTCTTGGTGTATCTCAGGGTCCTGTTGAACCGGAGCAGCACTTTGTAACCTCCAAGGTCCTACTAACCTGCCTGCCTAGGTACGTACCTTACGTACCTACCTGATTTATCTTTTGCTCTCTACCTCACCTCACGAGCTTGGGACTGTCATTACCATAAAGGCTCTGCGCTGGCTGTTATAGACAACAGTACTAAAGCCCAAGCTCCCAGGTCTGTCCAGGGACACACATCGCACTGAGATATGTAGACCGGAACACCAAACGTTCTCTGGCTTTCCCAATTTCACTTTCCTGTCACTTCCTGTCTCCCCCGCTCTCGGCCACTCTGTTTCAACGGCTGTCTGCATTTTGCCGTTCACCAATGACCACATGCTGATCGGCATTCTTTGCAACCCCCCGTCAACCTCACAGCCTTGCTGTTGTGTGGTAGGTGGTGCAGGCATTTTATTCAATAAAGAGAGGATTCCTTTCTCCCTTCCCACCCGACTTTCTCTTCGTCTCCCATTCTCCCTCCCCCACACTTTATCCCCGATTGCCCTGTCGCTCGCTCCAGGAACTGGCCTCACTACCAGACCTTGACGACCGAGATGGAAGTCTTCCTCAGTGGCCTCCCCATTGAGCCGCTGACAGCCAAAACGCTCGAAGAACAGCTAACACCCCTCATTTCGGAACTTGGCATCGGCAAGCATGACTTCGAGTGCGACAAAGGCGTCAGAAATAAGTATGCTCATCTTACCTTCCGCAATGCTGAACACGCCCAACTGTTCCTTAGCCATTATGGCCAAGTTCCCGAATCAAGTACAAACAGGATTCATAGTCTATCGCAAGGGCGGATGCCATCATCACAAACACTGTTTGGTCGCAGTTCTACCCCAAGATTTCGTCCCCGTTTGAGTCTGCTCGGTAAGCTTATCTGGTGCAAGAAAAGCGATCGTGCCGTGAATCCTATCACTCTCCGTGGCATGGAAGAGTCTCGTAGGAGACACCAAGAAAAAGAAAACAAAGCCAAGACAGGCCACAGAGACCAAGACAAGCATGAGCATGGTGTTGATTTTGATGTGATTGGCATCGCCTGTGGTCATTATGCCTTCGTCAGTCAGCAGCTTACCTACTTTCCGGAGAGGGAGTGGCCCTGGATGTGCAGAGCCAGCTTCACAAGGCTGAACCTTCACGTCAGGAGAAACGATGGCAGGATCAGAATGCGCATTCCCTTGTCCACGATCCGTGAGATCGTATGGTATACACAGAACGACAGGCTGGGAACCCTGACACTGACGCTTGACTCTGTACCGTGGTTTCTTACAGAGGAGTGTACCATGGAAGATTTGATGGCTCGCATCGGTATTGGCTCGGGCAAAATTAGGGAGGATCAACAAAATCGTATGCAAGCCATCGATGACCAGCACGCTGAAATCGTCGGAACGTGCCTCATCTACCATTTCAACATCTTCTCGCACAGCATCAGCCGTGATATCAAGATGCTCGAACGCAAAAACTTCACCAACATCACTCATTACAATCTGGACATCTGCAAGAAGCCACACCCAACTCTTGGATCCTTCATGGAAAAAGCTTCGCAGCTGAGGAAAGAGCTCAAAGCAGCAACGTCTGCTTCTATCAACAGCGGCAAAAGCCTACCACACAGCCATCTCTTTGTTCTCCAGGCCTTGTTTTACAACGGCTACTTGCACCCGGCTACAGTCCTCGAGATTCTCAATCAGCTTTGTCAACGCTACTATGAAGACAAGCTATCAGGGCGCACCTTTATTGCTCCAGAAGCCGTCAAAAGCCTCATGGATGCAGAATGCATTCCCTGGCCCAGCCCGCATGAGAATCCGGAATACTTCGAGGCCTCTTCTCTCATGGAATGGATTTATGGGAAGAATGATGAAATTCAGGGAGGATTCGATCTAAGAACAGGCCAGCTTCGACAGAACAGTAATCTCACTCACATCTACCGAGTGGTTGTCACACCTACGAGAATCACCCTGCATGGGCCCGAGATTGAGAACAAAAACCGTGTCTTGCGAAAGTATCCGAAACATCAGGATTGTTTTGTTCGAGTTCAGTTTTGCGACGAAAACACACAGGACATACGATTTAGCCCTAAAATCTCGTACGATCGGGTCTACTTGAGATTCTTCGATGTACTCAATCGTGGCATTCAGATCGCTGGACGAGTTTACAACTTCCTTGGGTTCTCCCACTCGTCGCTGCGAACGCATTCTGCATGGTTCAGTGCGCCATTCTTTGATCAAGGTAGTCAACACACTCATACCTCTATCATCAAGAGCCTTGGAGAGTTCTCATATATTCGATGTCCTGCAAAATGCGCTGCTAGAATTGGACAGGCTTTCTCTGAGACCCCATCAGTCGTCGACCTACGGGATCATGGCGTGGAGGTCGTGACACACTTTCCAGATATCACGAACCGCGACGGATCGCGCGTTTTCAGTGATGGCGTGGGGAAGATCTCAGAGAGTATGATGCACATCATTTGGGAAAACATTCCAATGAAGAAGAACACACCAACCTGCTTCCAGGTCAGATGGGGCGGCGCCAAAGGCATGCTGGCTCTTGACATGACCCTGAAAGGTACGAAAATCTGCTTCAGAGATAGCATGACCAAATTCGAAAGCGAAGACGTGCACCAGCTCGAGATCTGCGACTCGGGATCTAAGCCCATTCCTCTGGTGTTGAACCGCCAAATGATCAAGATCCTCGAGGACATGGGTACCGACCTGTCATGGTTCATGAAGCTGCAGAGTTACCGCCTCCAGGAGATTCGCTCCATCACGGCAAGCGCATACAACACCTGGCACTTTCTTGATGCTCAGAACGTCGGTCAGGCGATCAAGCTTGGCAAGTTTATCAATTTTGCAGACAAGCACGGCATGGACTATCGGACCGATGACTTCATGCGAAGCGTGGTCGAGGCAGTTGTCCTTCGTGAGCTGCGTCTGCTGAAGCATAAAGCACGTATCCCCGTCAAAGACGGGAAGACACTATTCGGAATAATCGATGAGACTGGTTACCTGCAAGAAGGCGAAGTGGTCGTTTCCTTCGGCTTCTCCCAAAACGGAGAAGATCAGCCGACACCACCTCGAGACGGCCAGACTATTATAGTCACTCGATCTCCTGCGCTTCACCCCGGAGATATCCAGATTGCCAGGCAGGTGGTCCCACCTCCGAGCCACCCACTGTCGCATCACATCAACTGCATTATATTCAGTCAGCATGGACAGAGAGATCTCCCAAGTCAGTTGAGCGGTGGTGACCTGGACGGCGACATATATAACGTCATCTGGGACGAGGGCGCCATGCCGAAACGAACATTTGACCCAGCGGACTATCCTCGGGTTGAGGCTCTGGACATTGGCAGAAGGGTGGAATCTGCCGATATGGCTCAATTCTTCATCGACTTTATGAAAACGGATCATCTTGGCGTCATTGCAACGCGCCACGTCATTCTGGCAGATCAGTTGAACGACGGAACTCTTTCGCAAGAGTGCCTGACATTGGCTGGACTTCACTCCACTGCAGTTGACTTTTCCAAGAGTGGCATACCAGTCGAGCTCAAAGTGCTGCCGCGGGCAAACAAGTACCGCCCAGACTTGTAAGTAATGTCATATTTTAAACACGGTTATGTAGACTCGCCCTCTTACGTGTAAAAGTACATGTTGCTAATGATGGTATAGTCTATCCCCTGGACCGATCGCCAAGTACCATGATAAAGGCAAAATCACTCTTGAGGACTATACTGTTTCTGAACAAGGCGAAGAAGAGGAAGAGGGCGACGGGCCCCGCTACGATTACTATCGATCGGAGAAAGTGCTGGGTCGGCTCTATCGTGAGATTGACGAGGAGAAGATCTGGGACGAAAATATACGGGTCACCGTTGACCGCAACAAGCCTTCATTCTGGGAAACCTTCATAGATTGGGCAATCAAAGCTGCGGCGGCGGTTGGCGCTGTCTCCTGGCCCGTTCGTATTGACTCGGCAAGGCGGCTCAAGAGTGCCTATGACGACCATGTCAGGGGCCACATGTCGAAATACTCAGACCACCCAGTCAACCCGATATCTGAGCGCGAGGTTTTCATCGGGGCCATTCTCAACAAGACCGGCATACAGACACATCGGCAGCGAGATGCATCCCACAAGTTGCGCGACGAGTTTGAACGCACCGCCAACCACTTTGCCCGCCAGATGCGCATGATCAACGAAGGACCCGATGCCGTTCCTTTGACTGGATATATGGCCGAGCTGGGACCATCTGCAGCGCTGGATCTCTGTCTTGCCTGTGTGTGCGTTGCTTCGGAGCACGATGTCCCGTTCATTGCCTCGCGTCTTGGGATCTCCAAAAGTTCAAGCCGACGAGCAGCTGGCAGAAGTGGCAAGAAGGATGGCGAGAATAGCGAGTTGCAGAGCTTCCGCCTTGTAGCGGCGACGCAGTTCCTGCGGGAACTGCGCGTAAAGGAGCGAGAGCTAGGTGTGGGCGAGGCTGGCGGTCAGGGAGGCGGTGGCTTCGTTGGCGTCTCTGCCTACGCGTAACATGTCTCTTTTTACATCTTGAGCATCAACAATGATAATAAAATTTTCTTATGAGGATCAAAATGATTCTTAACTGCCTAGGTAGGTACTACAAATTGGCTTGTTAGCAAATACGGATAGGGCCGGCTTGGCAGGTAGTTAATTCTAATGTATGGTAGCTGTGCAAGGGCATGAGCATGTTCTGGTCACAGTAATTCGGCGGCAAGCAGTGCCCAGAAGACGTAGTCAAGGGGGGAAGGTATGTTGCTACGAATCTTTCAGGAAGAAGTAGCTGGGATAAAGGCCTCTACGCTACCAGTATTGACAAAGGACACACTTTTTTGTTTTTGTTTTTATTACTTTGAATCCCGAGTGGAATTCTTCAACAGGGAGCCCAGAGCATAATCAAAATCGAGTTACTGCAGCAGAGACATATGCTCATATTTTAGTTACTCTCAAAAATGAGCTTCATCAGAACTATTGTTGCTGCACTGGCTCTACTCGCAATCCCAGCGACGGCAGCAAAATTCTGCGACGGCCAAGTGTGTTACTCGGAGTTTGTTAGTCCGCAGCAGATTGCTTTCCGAGTCGCCATCCCGAACACGCCAGCCCAGGGCACGAGCTTCGACCTGCTTCTGCAGATCGTGGCACCCAAGACGGTTGGCTGGGCCGGCATTGGCTGGGCGGGTCAGATGGTCAATAACCCCCTCACAATCGCCTACTCAGACGGCGGCAGCGGTGTCACAGTCAGCAGCCGCTGGGCTTCGTGAGTAGTGTCGCGGAGATTTTGGTTGATGTTGGAAGCCTGACTGAGGGTACTAACACTGACATCAACCATATCACACGTAGATCCATGTCTCTCCCTTCACCATACCCCGGCGCTTTGTATGAGAAACTGCCAATGTCAGCTACAAACGCTACACACTGGCGCCTAGATGTCATCTGCACCGGCTGCAGCTCTTGGCAGGGGGGTGGATTGGACCCTGCGAGCACCACGGCGGCAATCGCATGGGCCATGGCGTATGCGACACCCGGGCAGCCTTCAAGCAACACCAGCTCCATACGCTACCATTCCAGCCGAGGCCACATCGACTTTGACCTGGCCGCTGCCAAGATCGCCAACTTCAATGAAGCAATTAGTGCTCTGAGGGGAGGTGGTGCCAGGACTGTTTAAGGGGGTTGCTGGGGAGAGGCGACAATGAGTCTGGTGTCGACGGGAAACACTCATGGTGGATTGGGCAGAGACCTGAAAAGGTTCAATGTACTTCACTGTATGGAAGGGGCTTTGCTAGGGTGAGAGTATCGAAAAGGGTTCGACTCCTTAAAAACTCAACCTACGATATTCCTTCTTTTTTCCTCTGTCAAAAGTCCATCTTTGATGACTGCAATGCATAGGTAAGGTACCTAGGTATCGTTCGTCTTGGTTGAGCTTCAGGGATGCTTCCCTGTGGGTCCTTCTAGGTAATTAAAGTAGGTATGGAAGGCCTTCACGGTTTGTTCTTCGACTACCCGTTCCGAGTTGGAAAAGACAACAAGAGTCCAGTGGATCCTTCTTTCCCCCAAAAAGGACCTCACCGTGAATACCTTCCATGTTCGGTGGCTTCCTCTCCGTTTTGGCCTGCCAGACATGACTGCGCTTCTCGTAGGTACCTTCCTTAGGACAAGTTTCTCTTTTTTATTCCGCTTCCCAGTTTGACTTTGCTTGATTTCGTCTTGTTAGCCTCTTCTTCTACTCCAACATAGCATTTGGTGTATTTGCAAATTACGAAATCTTTTCTGGAACACATTGCTCAGACCGTTTCTTTAGAAGCAGCTCTAAAACAGTCCTATCATTTGTCAAAACTCTTTCCGCCATGAAGATTTACCCATTTGCCCTGGCCTTTGCCGTGGCCTCCATTGCCCGGAACCCGACGGCCACCACCGAAGTAGCGGAAAGTGTACAGCTCACTACTATCGAGCCCTCTGCTACCCTTGCAATCTCCAATATTCCCGAGGATGTGTTTCCCATCCCTGGCCCTGGTCCAGTGATGGCTACCGATGTTTTCTCGACAGAATCGACAACGCCTGCTACGGAGTCGGCAGCTTCAGTTACCATTGAGCCTGAAGTATCAGCAGCGTCAGCCAAGCCACAGTTTGAAGAGCTTTTCACCATCAGAATCGACCCTGATCACAAGTGGCTTGTGACGGAGGATGAGATGTGGCATTACAAAAAGGTTAGATCCTCTTCTTGTATGTTTGGTGCTTCCATGCTAAGTCATCAGTTTCTGACACTACTTAAAAGACCGGAAAATCTTACATGGATGTCACCAATGCCCAAGAGCTTGATAGCAGGCCGGCACCAGCGCAAGAAGAACGCAGACTCACGCCGTTTGCTACAAAGGTCTCGCATATTCGGATTGTCGAGAAGATGGCTCGTTATCTCAGCAAGGGTGTCATGCAGACCAACATTGATGTTCTGTCTTCATTCTACAACCGATACTACAACTCTGAGCATGGCCAGAGGTCCTCAGAGTGGCTACTTACTCAGGTTGACCGCATTGTTCAGGCAAGCGGTGCTGACAACATCACAGTAAAGCCAGTTCCCCACAAGTTTCTTCAGAAGAGCGTTATTGTCATCATCCCAGGCATGACGGACCGGAAAATCATACTGGGTGCTCACCAGGACTCGCTCAACATGACTGACAGGAGGGGCGGCAGAGCCCCTGGAGCCGGTTGGTAAACCCTTCTATACTTATTTACCGGCTTTAGTGGAAATGCCTTTGGGAACTTTCCCAGACCAGTTGCTGACCAGGCCTTTCTTAATCAAGATGACAACGCTTCGGGAACTGCCGTCCTTCTCGAGGCTCTTCGTGCCCTGCTCACCAACGACGTCATCACAACTGGAGATGCACCCAACACTATCGAGTTTCATTGGTACGCCGGAGAGGAGGCTGGATTGCTCGGAAGTCTTGAGATTTTCATGGATTATCTTGTAGCCCGTGAGGACGTCAAGGCAATGCTCAACTTTGACATGATTGGGTTCAACAAAAGGACGACGGACCAAAGTATGTCGAAAACTTAGCCATATTCCTGTCTTCTTCGGGGATGAGTTGTATCAAGTCGCTGACATACATTTCATTCAACAGACAAGTCTGCTATCATTGGTGTCGGCGCAGATCACCTCGTCACCGATCCTTTCCTGTCTGACTACGTCAAGATGCTGATCTCCAATGTAAGATTATATTCATAGCCACTGCCTTATATACTGTTTTACGCTTCATTCTAGGGAATTTTGGTTGACCATAGATACTGACTACCTGGCAGTACACCACTGCAACCGCGTCATCAGTCAGTTGTGGATTCGCATGCTCAGATCATGCTTCAGCTGCATGGGCTGGCTACCCTGCCGCCTTCGTTTCCAAGAGCTCACTTGACGGCGCCAACCCGTCCATCCATACGGCGCTTGACAACATGACTACGGTGGACATGGACAGCGTTCTTGAGCATGCTCGGCTTGCCTTGGCATTTGCCTACGAGATGGGAATGCACGACTTCGACATGGACGAAGTTAGCCAGGCCGCTGGTGAACAGGAGTCAAATCTTGCACATGAGAAACAAATGAATCCTGAGCCATCGACAGAAGCCGAACCTGAGCCTGTGTCAGACTCTGAACCAAACTCAACACTAGAGGAAGAGTCTGACCCTTCTTTGACGACGGATTCTAGCCTTTGAGCCACTTCATCGCTGTAGCCCATGGCCAGACCAAAGTTCAGGCTGGGAAGTTTAGCAAAAATTAGTTGTCAGGAGATATCAGCAACCCAAACCGAGGGAGCCGAGACTATATTGTGTCACTAATTGTTCATCAAGAAAAAGAGGCTAGTATGAGGGCCTGGGTAGAATGCTCCGGTTTGTAAACAAAACCGATTCCTAATGTATTGAAAGAGCTGGGAATGCAGGGCTTAGGGCAATACACAATAAACGACAGACCAGGCTCTGAATTATCTTTTTTTCTTTTATTCTTCCAACTTGCAGTCTTTCATGATCTGCCCTACTGGGTGTGGGCAAAAGGACGACCAAAGAGTCCTGTTCTTCAGTGATATCGATAGGAGAATGGGGTTTTCCAGCAAATCTCGAGCGTGACAGAATATCCATGACGCACAAAGTCGTCAAGAGCCTTAGTTGAGCACAGGTTAATGGAGGGGACGCCGATAGTGCTGAACTTGATGGTCTTGTCACTGGGGCATAAGGAGTAAAGAACGCGGTCCAGATCGTCCAGCGAACACGTCATAATGTAGAAGAGGGCGCGGCCTTCGGTAACTGTATCGTCAATTACGGTCATCTGAATGCTGGTGTCAAGCGGTATCGGGCCAGGTCTGTCGCCAGAGAGGGGCCCCGGCCCTGGAGGCAAGTCGACCGAGGGCCGCGTGATGAACGGGCTGGTCTGCTTGACCTCGTCGAGAAGCTCGTTGAAGGTGACATAGGAAGGGCCGGAGCTCAAAGAATGCCGACGGCTCCTACTGCTGCTGCTATGACCACAGTTTTGTTGGCCACATCGATGGGGATATCCTGCGCTGCAAAATATGTTTTGTGTGTTGCTGCTAGCGGTCTGGCCTTGAGACGAGGACCTGCGGTGAGACTGAGACTTGCTTCGGGGGAAGAAGAAGCGCTGCATGGTAATATTGGTAGGAGTGTTTGGGCTGCTTATGCGCTGGAGGGAAGCTCTTCTGATCATGAGACGGATGTCCTAAGCTTATATGTTTCTTTTTGAGGGATGATGAGGTTCATGATGCCCAGCTGACTGAAGGTTAGTGACAATGGGTGCTGGTGAGCAGGGCGATATGAAGGTAGATGGATGAGGAGCTTCATGCTGTAATGGTGTGTTGTTTTTGTTTCAAAAAAGTGAAATAGACGGCAGAGCGTCTGACTTTGACCCTGGCTTCACTTTGAGGAGGCAAACTTGTTATGGTTTATAGACAGCGGTGGATGCCTGCGGAAACTTTTCCCAGCTGGCTTGTTTGGTGGTTGAATGGTAAAAGCGTAATTCGCATGTTCAGAACCATGTAGAAAGATCCAACAATGACAGACAAGACTATTGCCAAGCCATACAATTCCCATGAGTTTAGAAACATCAACATGACTGGCTTCTGAGAAGATACGAAATGGTAAGTATAGGCTGACCTAACTGTATGATACTGTGCTATCCTCAGGCATGATCAAACTCCTTTGACATGGCAGTGGTTTGCTTTTTTCTTCTTTTTTTTCCCCCTTCTCTCTTTTCCTTGCAGATCCACTACTTCCCAGTAGCAGGCCTTGGGGAATGACAAGAATGGGGTTAGGGTTTGGTTAGGAGTCAAATGAACGGGTGGCGTCATCATTGTCGGCTTTGCTACTTGTCGTAACTCCGAACCCACATTTGCCTATTCCGTCAAACAACCTTATACAAGACTTGATCACGGCTACAGTGTTATATCATCAGCCTAGTGAAAGTGGTCACCGGAGTGAGTCTCTTGGTCGCAAACAGTCAAATCGTCCTTCAAATGGAGCGGCCAAAAACCCCTCCGAGACAGGATGCGACGACCTCGACCTCCCGCCGGCCGCCGACTCCACCAACGCCCGAGGTGACCCGTCGCATTGTATGTAGCCCCTTGTACTATTTCACTTTTCTGCCTGACCAGCCTCTGCGCAACAACAATGTCAACCTGCTCTAACAACTGCTCGCACTAGGAAGAAAACCGACTGAGGGCCAAAGCGATCCGCGACCAGCACGAAGCCGCGGCCCGCGCCGCCGGCAAGTCGACCCTTCCCCACAAGTCCGACTCGGGCTTTGTGGCAACCGAAGACATCCACGTCGTCGGCGCGCGCGACAATGCCAACAGCCGTAAGAGGCCCTTTAGCTCCCTAGCTACCGCCACCGACGGCGCCGGCCCTACCACCCGCAGCAGCAGCACTGCAGTCCCGGCCAGCAACCGCGATGCGCGCGGTGCAGGGCAGACGACGGCCGCCGGGTCCAACAAGCCCGGCGAGGAGACGCCGCTGCGGCCCGCAAAAAAGTTTGCCAAGTATGTCGGTTACAACCTCAGCGCCATGACGGATACCAAGGGAGGCTTCCTCGCGGTCGAGGACGACCCGCACAACTATGCGCTCAACTCGGGGTCGCGGGCGGCCGCTCCAGACGAGCCCGAGAAGCCGGCGCACATGACGGCGGCAGAATGGGAGCGCAAGCAGCTGCTGCGAAAACTGCAGCGGCAGAAAGCGGGGCCGTACGAACCAGGCATGAGCACCTTGACCGGGACAAAGGAGCGCAAAAAGTGCCGCGACTGCGGGAGCCTCGAGGTTGACTTTGTGTGGGATGAGGTCTTTGGGATCGGCGTTTGTGGAGGCTGCAAGGAGAAGTACCCAGAGAAATACAGCCTGTTGACCAAGACGGAATGCAAGCAGGACTACCTGCTGACGGATCGTAAGTCTTATGGTTGCTATACCCTTACCAGTGATTACATGGTCTATGCAGACATTCACTGACTGTTCCTCCTGTTCATTCGGTGGTGGTCAACAGCGGAGCTAAGGGATGAAGAGCTGCTGCCGCATCTCAACAAGCCAAATCCACACAAATCACATTGGCACGACATGATGCTCTTTCTAAGGTGTCAAGTTGAAGAGTATGCGCTGGGTCCCAAAAAGTGGGGTTCGGCAGAGGCGCTAGACGCAGAGTTTGAGAGGCGAGAAAGCGACAAACGCAGAAGAAAGGAAAGCAAGTTCAAAGAGAAGCTGGCGGACCTGAAGAGAAGGACGCGCACAGATGCCTACCGTCGCGAAAACACAAAGGCCGGGCTGAGAGATGCCGGAGGAACGAGGGCGAGACGGTTTGGCGACAAAATAGGGGATGGTGGCGAGCATGTGCACGACTGGGGTAGAGCTGTGGAGAACGAGGAGGGTATGTCAGTAAAGACATGCTTAGAGTGTGGCATGGAGGTCGAAGAGCTTGAGCTATGATGATAAACTAGTGCAAATCAACGCATGGGAGCGAGCTTGTAGGCTTGCAAATGCTGGAGTCATTAAGAGGGAGTTCCTGTACAGTCCGGAGCCATGTCCCTGGCTGTCCATCCCAAGTGCCCGTATAGTGAAAGAAACACGATAAAAGAACTTTTCTTTCTTTTCTTTTGTACAAAAAAAAACCCCCCCCTCGCAGTCTATCCGCGCCCATATAACGCCTGACCCACCGGGTTTCCCCTTAACTGGTGCTCCAAAGGCCCACCCATCAGCAATGCTAATTAAAGTGTGATGCCATACAACCTTGGGAAGAAGATATAACCAAAAGGAAGAGCAAAATCTACTCCTCCTTGGCACCGCCGCGACCGGCGCGCTCAGCCGCCTCGACGGCCTTCTTGTCGCTCTGGGCGGGGCCGCTCTGGAGGCCGCTCATCAAGCCAGCGGCGGCCTTGAAGGGTCGCTTCAGGTCACCGGCGGCGGGCTGGCCAAAGAGGTGAATCTTGGCAAGGTTCGACTCGAAGACGCCCTTGAGCGGGATGATGGACTGGATCAGGAGCGGGTTGGTGTACTTCATGTAAAGGTGCATGAAGGCCATCATGCCGACACCCATGGCCTGCGAGCGGAGAGCGGTCTTGAGCTGGCCCATGTCGTATGCGTGGATGGTCGTCGTCACGAGCTTGGGCTCCTCGGATGAACCCATCGGCGCCGGCTCGACGTACTTGAGCGTGGTCAGGTCTATGTTGTTGCGCCATGTCAGTAAGCAACTTGTTTGGTTTTATTTTATTGCGCAATGTACTTGAGCCGCCAACTAGCGCAAAAGCGCGCGCGACCGGATGGCGCGGAGCAAGGAGAAATAGACGTAGTGTCACACACCCTTCTTTTTGTTAATGGTAGACATGATGTAGAGGTGAATAGCGAGGATGATGACGTTGCTGAGAATGTAACCGGCGCGGGCCATGTTGAGGACGTTCGGGTCCTCAAAAGGTATCTTCTTCGCAACCTGGACCATACCCAGGATGATCACCATGTTCGTTCTGTGCGCCGCCAAGTATAACGATAGTCAGCATTAGGCTTTCCCCATTCTTTTTCGAATATAGAGCAATGTGGTGTGAGGAGCCCGCCCGGGTTGCTACTCAAAGGCGGGAGCGCATAGCAATCGCCCAACGCGACCACCACGAGGACGCAGTCAAATATGGAGGTGACGGCTCTGTATAGATGGATAGGTTGTCACTAACATTTGGGGACTGAGGCCGGCCATCTTGACGGATTTCGGGCTCTGAGAGCTGACTGAGAGTACTTTGAGGGGTAGGCGAATAGGGCTGAGTTGCAAAGTCCAATAATGAATAAGGGCTGTCGTGGACTCGAGAACAAATGGTGTGGTAGCCGTGGCGTTGGGGAAGAGAGACCAGGCACAGGATTAGATTTTTGAAGGTTACGTGGAAGTTGTACGCTCGCAATCGCACCCTGACCCTGGACCCGCTACGATTGGATTGAGCGCACATGGATGGTCTCCCCTCACCACACCAGATTGACTACGGTATAGTACGAAGTACAGTAATTACTACTTGTCCGTCCCAAGCCTGCCATGCTGGTGGATGGGGTAAACGTGGCGTAATTCGGTGGCGCAGATTCTGGGGAAGCCAGCAAAGACTGGACGATGGTCACTTGGTCGGGGGTTTATTGACCACCAACTAGCCAACCCCAGGCGGCAGGCCAAGCGCCTAACTCGAGGAGAAGCAGGTTGGCAGTATTATTCTTCAGGCCGAAGTTAAACTAAAAGACTTGCACTAGCCTAGCTCTAGTGATTCATGTGAATGGAATTACCTTCTGTCGAGGGTGCTTAGTGAAACCAGAGCCTGATTAATTAGAAGTATTTTTTTGTCCGAAAGATAACGACGTGCGCCTACCATTCATCCTCAATCTGCCATCTGCGTTTATCACCCCTTTCCATACAAACAGATGATTTAAATCACGTGAAGGACTGATTCCCAGCTGAAACCTTGCAAGAGGACAACCTGATCATCTTGTAAAACACGTCGTAAGTAATATACTTCGTATGTAGGGTAGTAGGCAATTAATAGGTAATTACCTGGTCTCTGGGGGCTAAGCGTGTACCGCTAGCACAATCAATCGCCAACAGTGGGTCTCATTTAGGATATGGTAGGCCAATCAACAGCTGTATCGTGGTACGCTTGCGCGCGCGCAAGTTCCAGCATGGCATCGACCCCCTAGCAAGGCCCTGGAGGGAACGCAGAGAGCTAGGTTTTTTTTTTGGTGTGGATGAAGGGGGAAAAGTCACTGTGGTCTTGACGCGACGGGACTGGCCGATGCTTCATAGCCACCAGGGCGGAACGAAAAGTCTTGATTTTTGCAATTTAGTTGGGTGGGATTCCTAACTAGCCTTTGCCTACCTACCTACCTACCTACCTAGGTATTTATCCCAATAATTACCACATAATACCCATACATCCTGCCTTTTTTTTTTACTGGAACCAGGTCAGGTGTTCCAGGCTGGAAGGACAGATCGACGACTGCAACCTCGACGTACCTACAATACATCATCAGGCAGCACCAAATCGCCCAAACCGGTCCTCCCAGAAGAGCCTCGATAGCTACGTTAGTAATTGTTTCGTATTGAAAGGAAGCGTCACCTATCGCTAGTTAGTGTTGCTGTCATTGTTTGGGAGTTTGGGCGGGTCTCGGAAGTCCTTTTTTTTTTCCTTGTCTAGGTCTGTGCTGGCTCTAAATATAACACCAAGCGACTGAGGAGAATGAGGGCGCCGCCAAAGTGCTTGTCCATTACCTATCTATCTACCTATCTATCTATCTATCTACCTACCTGATTCACTTGCGACACCCGCCAACCCGCATCGCTTCGTCGACGTATTATTCTTGGGGAGGTTTGGGACTTGGACTAATCCTTCAATCGCAACGATCAGATTTTGTGCGTTCGGCTGTTGCCCAACCGGCTTTACCCACAATCCAAAAGACGCGACACGACACGACACGACACGACACCTCGGCGCAACACGGTACATGCGATTAGAGCTGCAAGCTTTCGTTCTTGGCTGGAGCAGAGGAGAAATAAGGGCGCTGCTCACTGCACCAATCACCTACTCGAAAACAATATTTTTTCAACGGTTGAATACCTACCCCGTATCTGGCGTAGGTATCATTGATACTCGCTCCCACCGGGCTCATCGTTGCAGTTGATGGGTACAAACCCAGGCAACGGAGCAGTTCAAGGTCAAGGAGGCGGTGATATGTCGGCCATGATGCAGTCTAACCAGGCTAATGGCCCTCATGCCACGGAATACACATTGCAAGGTGAGTTCTGCTCCTGCAGCCTTGACCCAACACCTGCCACCCGATCGATAGCTAAATAGCACCGGCCAATTAGGTGTTATGCGCTTCCTCCAAACGGAGTGGCACAGGCACGAACGCGATCGCAATGCATGGGACATTGAGAAGCAGGAGATGAAGAGCAGGATAGCGGCCCTCGAGGGTGCGGCGCGGAGATCAGATGCTACTCAAAAGGCTCTCAAGAAATATGTAACGATCCTGGAGCAGAAGGTCAAGCAGCAGGCTGCCCAGCTCAAGGGTGAAAACGATGCAACCAGCGATACCCAGGGATCAGCCTCTGAGAGAGAAAAGCGCGAAGCTCTGCTCAAGGAACACCTCGAAAGTAGGTTTCCAACCACCCTCCCTACCGTGAGAGGCAGTTTTGGAGGCATTCTACGGGACTGCTAGCTGACATAAATGGACGCTGGACAGAAACAGCTTCGCAGAGACGTGCAGGGAACCAGAATTCCGATATCCCGACCGAAACCGATATTAACCGGTCTGAACTGAAAACCTTCCTTGACCAATGCCAGTCCGAGTTTACATATCTAATGATCACACCCGCGAATCCCATTCCTCCTCGGGAATCCCCGCCGCCGCCAATGCTGGATGAGCTTCCTCCGGAAGCGGGCTCATTTGGTCTCCCTGCGGGACAGCAGGTTCTTGAGCAGTCATACGCCCATCAGCCCCTTCGCCAGACTCAAAATCACGTTCGCGAAATAAATCCCCGGCCAGCGCCCTCTCCTGCCCTCAACCACCATGCGCCCCCTCCAATGCACCCCGCGGCCCAGACGGGAGTTTTCGTTAAGGGCACCGAGATGCAGGCAGCCCCGGTCGTGCGCTCCAGTGCCGAGATGCAGCCGCTGTTTGGTGGCGCCGCCCAAGAGTGGCCCCCCTCGAACAATGCACCTCCTAACCGGCCACCCGAGGAAAATTTGGCAGAGTTGAGCGCTCAACCCAAGCCCTCTGCTCGGCAGCCAGAGTCTAGCCTCGAAAATGCCGAGAAAAGGTTTGGCGAGGGCGATGGAGGTTGGGATTTCAGCGACGCATCGTTCACCGAGCCCCAAACCCAGCCGCAACAAGCTCAACAGCAGATTCCGCCGACTTCGAACCGACCGGACACTGACGTGTTTCCTAACGCCGACAGCATTCCGAAATCACCTAACCGCGGTCCCAATAATACGCACCGAAGGAAGAGTAGCATGAGTAGGAGAAGAAGCTCGGAACAAGAGCTTTCGCTCAACGCATTGGCTCAGAAGGCTGAGAGCGGAAGCTTCAAGCTACGTTTTGGACTTCGTGGTCATCTCAACACTGTCAGGACTGTTATATTCTCTGGTGGTGGTAGTCCGGGCGAGCCCGAGATATGCACCGCTGGCGATGATGGCTTGATCAAACGGTTCCACATCCCCCGTCTCCCTCACACGGGTAACAGTGCAGCATCAGATCTCGATGTCCAGGCAGACTTTACGCATCGCGGCCACCACGGAGCTGTCCTGTCACTGGCAGCATGGGCTCCTTCGCCCAACTTCTCTACTGGAGGCCGGGCCCAGGGCGACGGTTGGATATTCTCAGGCGGCCAGGACTCGATGATTAGAGTTTGGGAACGGGGCCGAGTTGACCCCAAGGCAAGCCTGGACGGCCACACGGATGCGGTTTGGGCACTCTGTGTACTACCTGCTACCCTGGGTGCCATATTCGGCAACGCCAACCCATATGGCAGTCCAGATAGGATTTTGCTTGCTTCCGGTGCCGCAGATGGGACAGTACGCCTGTGGGCTGTCAGTGCGCCCCCGCAGATGACCTCTCCGCAGCCGGGTCCACCAGGTCGCAGAGTTGGCGGTGGTAGTGGCCGTGTCCGAGGCAACTCGATGAGCAGTGGTTCGGCATTCCCGTCCTCCCCGCAGCCATCAGTTGCTACCAATAGCCCATTCCATCATACTCTTATTCACAGCATCACGAGGGCCGACAGTCCTGGTGCGAGCCCGACTTGCATCACCACGTTGGGGCGGAACGGAGAGGCATTTGTCGTAAGCTATTCTGACGCGGCAATCATTGTGTACGACACTCGCACAGGTGAGGAGATTGGCTGCATGGCCAGCCTCGAAACCTATGATGGGACACCCAAGACGAGCGTCAATGCCGTGGTGGCTACGACGGTCGGCCTTGACCAGCCACAAGCGGGTGAGGACGAAAGCGGCAGCGGCAGTGGATCAGGCGGCAGCAGTGGCGGACCAACGGGCGGTGGCCGATCCATGGCAGGTTCCGGGGTTGAGGGCGTCATAATCTCGGGGCATGAAGATCAGTTTGTGCGATTCTTCGATGCCAACAGTGGTATGTCTAGTCTTATCCTTTCACTCCAGATTTAACCATCCCCTTGCCCATGGCGAATACTAAACAAATGTCTAGGCCAATGTACATATAACATGCTTGCGCACCCGGCCTCCATCTCGAGCCTCTCGCTCAGCCCTAACGGTCAAGAACTGGTTAGCGCTGGTCACGACGCATCGTTGCGCTTCTGGAGTCTCGAAAAGCGCTCATGTACACAAGAAATCACGAGTCACCGGATAATGCGCGGCGAAGGTGTCTGCGACGTCGTCTGGAGCTCGGACGGCAAGTGGGTCGTCAGCGGAGGTGGCGACGGCGTAGTTAAGGTCTTTGCGCGATAGGAAGGGCATGAACCTTGGAAGCGTGATAGGAGGATTACGGGGTCGCACGATCGTGTTGCCACCGACGACAATAATATCGACGTCACGGCTAGTATGAGAGAGGTTAGAAAGGGCAAGCAAGTTGTTCGGAAGAGGGAATTGTGGGATGGATTGAATGATGATGACAACCAGGAATTGATGGGAAGGCAGGCTGCTGCGACTATGAAACCACCTGAGCTCAAGCGTATGCATGGAAGCCCCTCTTTTGAATCCTTCCAACAACTGAGAGAAAGGCGGAGGTGGCATGCACCATTCTCATCTCCAGTATCCGTGGGTGAGCAGTCTGCAGAGCTTCATCATCAAGACCTCGACTTCGCAGACCTGGACAATATCCCGAGCGCATTAATGTCAACGGCTTTTGAAAGCAGCTCGACTAGCTACTTGGGTATCTCCAACACCATGGATCCGGCTTTTATAGTGCCAAGGTCATTTCTGGCTTCTAGGTCGAGGTCGATGCCGCAAAGAGCTGTATCGACCTCCTCTCGAGTTTGTGAGGATGAGGAAGAGGAAGAGGAAGAATTTATGGATGGCCGTGGTAATGATGCCCAGTAATTCGAAGACTCCAGTCTCTTTTTTTTTCTTGTTTTTGTTTTTTATGTTTCTCGATTCTATCGTGCCAGCGCTCGTATATTTTCGTTGTTCTTTGCATTTGTCAAACCACCATTGGAGCTACCACTTATTTTTTCTCCCCTTTTGTTTCAAAAGAGATGCTGGATTCGTCTATTTCTAGCATTATGGTACGTGTGTTCTTGTGTCGAGTTATTAGAGCGGGATGGGCAGGGTATCTATTTCATTTTTGTTTTCCCTGGCGTGTCGGACAAAGGGTTCATGAAGACAGCTCAGTTTCTCTTTCACTACATCAGCATTGTACTATAACAGTATACAGAGAAGACAACATTTGGCATGAGTGAGAAATTCCAAGTTGTTTTTTGGGGGGTTTATTTCTATAATGTTAAGGAATGGTTGATCATCTATATATATACCTTATCGAGTCTAGAAAATTGTGGATTAAAACAGACTGGCGTGGAAACACAATCGCAAGTCGAGATGACAAAAAAAAAAAAAAAAAAAAAAAAAGAGCAAACTATAGACTCATCCCTATACAGTGAATGTACCCGTTGGTCGGATCTCACAACGAAAACGAAGCCTGCGAGAAATCAATGCAATCCTTGAATGGCCTCAAAGTGTCCGGTATCACACACTCAGTGTTGGTTTGTGGCTGGATGAACTCACTAGTATGGACTCGAAGGTGATTAGTGGCAGGAAGGGGATTCGGATAGCCGGAATCAGAAGGGTTGAAGGAGTGTTGTACATTCCCAAGCATGTAAGCTTGAGTACCAAAGACACTGTTCTCTGGTTGATAAGCAAAGGCGTGAGACCCGGCTAGGTCCCTTGCAGCATGACTGGTCTCGAAGCGAGGTGTGTCGGGGCCGTGAAGGGCCCGGGGTTGTGTCATGGAGCCTGAGGAAGTCGTCGAACCGGACAACGAGGGCAGCTGGTTTTGAACGTTGGGTGTGGCGGAATTCAGATAACCGGCTACTGGGTTTTGAAGCCCTGGGAATGGTGCATCACTAATGCCTGGGAACGGAGAGGGCCGGGAACTCTTATCCCAGTTCACCGCAGCAGTCATTGTGGTGGGTTCCTTTGACACAAGATTGACTGGAATGTGGCGCGGTATCAGTGCAGGGGCTCCAATTTGTTCGGCTTGCCGAGATGCAGCCTTCCCTGACTTCTTGGGCGGTCTGATTGGCGTTAAAATGAGCCTAGAGGGGATCTTTCTCAGCGGTCCATCCACATACAGACTCTTCTCGTCTGGGATCTTGGCGCAGGCCTCGAGAGTTTCATTGATATATTGCTGGCAGACATCATTGGCAAGATTCGAACAGTGATCGGGATCCACGTCTGGAAGATAACTCGCATCAAAGACCGCGTGCAATCTTGCGCGTAGCCGAGGTCCTCCCGCTCCCAATGGGGGCAACTCCAGTTGCTGGCTGTTGAATTTGTTGACGACCTCTTCCAGACCAACCGGAGGCTCAAATTCTAGGAAAATGTCAGCTCATGTGGACTTGACTGTAACATGTTCAGGTGAAAGGAGGGGTCATAGAAAAGAGCTACACTTACCATGGCTTGGAGTGTAATCATCGTTAGGAAAGAGTGTTTGCCACAGGACAGCCCAGGTATCAACCTTTCGTCCGTTACCTCGAGCGCAGAGTTTCTCGTCGATTTCACGAGTGATGCCATCCTCCGGGTTGGTAACAGGTGCCTCCGTGACAAGTTCGCACATGCTTTGTAGGGGAACCATCAGATGTTGATCCACCCTCTCGCTGCTTCCCATGTCTTTTTTGCACCGCGGGCACACAATTTCCGACTGGTGACAGACTTTAATGTGACGTCTGGGCACAAAGGGCAAAGCGGAGCACGCAACAATGCGTCAGTCTTCCAAATAGGTCGCATGAGTTGAAAGACGCTCGAGGAATAGGGAAACACCTACTTGAGTAAAGTGATATTATCATACGGTTGCAGCGCACAGTTGGACCAGTCTCTGATGTTAAACCGCAGGGGGTTCCGCTTCCTGAACGGACAGCTGAATCCATTCCTATCTCGCTTAGAAAGATGGCGGTGATCCTGCCGGCCTATTCTGCTACCTTCTTGATTCTGACCGTTGTTTGTGTCGTCTTCCGACTCGTCATCTCCTTGGCGGTTGCTTGATTCGCCATGCTTCTTTGCACGGGCATGCTTCTGACTGGTTGACGCAGATGCTGCATTTGATGGGGCGTAAGATCCGTGGCCAGAATCTTCCAAGGAGCCCTCACTGTGGTCTGTTACTATCTTCTCCGCGCATGAAATATCAAATAGCTTCTCTTGTATCAAGTTAATGGCTTTTTCAGTGCACCAGACTGCAGCCATTTCTAACGGCTTCTCGAGATCATCGAGCACAGCTGTGGGAGTGCGCTCCAAAATGATATTGTGGATTGCTTGACACATCACATCGTAGTAGGCGTCCCCATAGCTGTCGCATGCAGTCAATATTGGTGAACCCTCGGTCTTGGGTGGAGGGCTTGGCGTATTAAGCAGGCTGGGGGGTGCAGGTGTATGTGTGGCTGGCGTGTTATTCGAAGAGCATGGGCTTCTGGGGTTTGAATATCCACTCGTATGTTTGTCTTGTGACCATTCTTCGTCGGGAGCAGGATCAGGGACCCTGAAGATTCAATGACAAGTCAGTATATGTACCGTCCCTTGTCGGGACTATTGCTTCAGGAGCTATGTTCTTACGGATTCGAGAATTTCATGGCCCGCAACGGTAAGTCAGTAGAGCCCACTTTGGGCAAAGGACCAACTCGGCTATCTGCGGCCCGTTCGTCGGGTGTGAGCGCAAGGAAGCCAGACTTTGGTCTTCGAGGCGGCGCACCGTTCTTCCACTGGCTGTCCATGCCAGCTTCCATGTGCACCAGTTCAGGCCAGTTCCTATCGACCAAATACGTATTGGTGAGGGGGAAAGACCTTGAGTGCGTCGGAAAGTGTGCCAAGACATCTGTTGCCATCTCTGTTGAGGCCGCAGATGTTCCATAATGTTCTGTTTTTGCTCTTTTTACTTCGTTGCCCTCGAGCACAAAGTCATCTAGCCGCTCATCAATCGTGTTTTTTCGGCTTGGATTGGGGCTTGTGTTCATGGAAGTCATGTTGCTGTAATTGCTGCAGGAGCACTGTGAACGGTCGTCAAAGGTAGGACTTGCTGGGGCCGTATATAGAGACCAAAGACTATCTGACATGGTATTCGGGACCGTGGATGACCGAGTGGTGGTAGAGCCGCTAGAGCTCCCCCGCGATCTTATTGACTCTGTTCTGTGAGGAGATGGGCACCTGTTCCCGTGAGCCTGGAGCTCGAAGGATCCCTTCAAGGCCTCCTCGGAGGTACGGCCTTTCTTGGCCATTTGAGATTGTGTGGCTGGGCCTCGGTCAGGCACAAGCCCAGCTGCTTGCCGCTTCGCCGCCTCAGAAGGCTTATTCGCACCAAAGGTATGGTCTATAGTCTCATTCAGTCGGCGTCGGGAGTCAGAGCCATCGCCACCAAGGAGGCGGCCAAAACAAGCCTCATTCTCTTGCGTGGACATTTTCTAGAGGCTGCTGACGACGACCTCAGACTTTGACCAGTAGAGTTGCTGGCAAGGCTGGCCAGAAAAATCACAAGAGTGGACCGTTGCGGGAGTAGGTATGCCTTTAGCTGCTTCGTTGAGAAACCAAAATAGATTAAGTTCAGCTTCTGACGCTATGAAGGGTTGCCGACATTTGCTTATAAGAGATCAGAGGGTAAAGGAAGGAAAGCATGAACCAAGGGAGAAAGAGAAGCGTGACCCTATCTATGGGTACATACTTCAAGTGGTATCTTGCACAAAGTGTGCCATGGTTCGCATAGTGCCCGAATTGGTAAAGTAGACGCCTTCTAACTGCAGAAGACTGCACATTTCTTGGCTGACATGGTCGATAAGCTGCAAGAAGTAAAATAGCTAGCATATACCGTAAAAAATTGCGACCCAACTGGGGCAGTTCCAAGTGGTGGCCCTTTTGTCATCAGTGGTCAATTGTTGAACGAGGAGAGGGTGTGTAGCTGCAGCTCAGCCCCAAAGAGGTAAATGTGTGTGGGCAACAACACCATTGGTTCAATCTCAGTTGTTTGAATAAAAGATAGCTGGAAAGAGCCTCAAAAAAGACGGGGGCCTTGCCAAGCAGACAATAAAAAATGAGAAGAAGAAAAAAGATCAAGCGAGAGACAGCTGAAGGATGCCAGCCGACCGAAGCCATGGTGGCCACACGACATTTCAGCACACACAGGCCTTGGTCTGGCTCGCTTGCTCAATCCCGCGGTAGCCTGTCATCCTAGAGTTGACAGTCACGACGTATTTAAGGAAGGCCTCTTCCCTGCGCTTCTGCTCTTGGAATAATATCGAGGCGATTTCGACAAAGTCCTCGGGCAACCGACAATTATTGTTCATGGAACTGCAAACGTCCCATATAATCCATTGGGGTTCAATATCAGCCTCGTTGAATCCGTTCAGTTCGGGTTGAACGGTTCCAATTGGTAAAAGCTCCAACGCAGCCTCCATACTGGGTCTTTGGCTGCAAGTCATTCTGCTCTGCTGATTGATGCCCAACCTGCGAGATCGCTGCCAGATATTTTTACCAGGACTGTGGTGAGAGCGGGCGATCATTACCATGAGTGTAGATAGCAACCTCCATATCAGGAGTCTGGATAAGAAAGACACGGCCTGGGTGCCTGGGTGTCTGGGTCTGGCCGGTACAGTTCACCTAGTTTAGAGTGCTCTCATTGGTTTAGACATGACTGTTTGAACTTGCTTCGAGGTGAGTTTTGGTTGTTTGTAACCGAAATCTCAAGTACTCAAGTCAACAATGTTGACCGAAGGCTTGAAAGTGGCATAAATATCGATGCCGGGAAGACATGATTGTCTTCATTAAGCCTGGAATATTTGATTGCATCCATCGCACAAGCAAGCCACCCTCGAAGCTATGCGCTGAAGTGATTCAGATAATCCAACGATAAACTAAGGTTAGTATGCAGTAAGGACTTGTCTTACCCTCAGTGCACCTTTCTCGGCTGACAGATTGTCAGACGACGACCCGCCACCAGGTACCGTACAGCGAAAGCTATGAGTGGAACCTCAGGATCAGGACTATCATCACAAGAGCCGAACCTCTGGGTGTCGGGATCGGGCTCTGGCAATACTTCAGGGTTAGGGTGAGTTCGAAAACCCATTGCACACCTCCCTCCAGCCGAGTTCAAAGCTGACCGTAGCTGTGCGTGGCTTTAGCCGAACTGGTGGGGCCACCTCTTCCATGCTGAACAAGCAGGTGTACTATGTCGACACATATCAGGATCGCCTATTGCAAGGAAATTGTTTGAGCGAAGCTGAAAGCAAAGCAAGGATGGCGCGCAAGCTAGATGCGTTTGACAAAAGTTTCCAGAAGCGGTGATGAGAGTAGTTTGTGTGAATTGAATGGACGGACCAAGCGTGCCCCCACAAGTTAAATGTGGCTTGTCTGTTTTACGACTCCGCGCCTCACACGTGATGTGGCTAATGCTCATTCTTGGAACCAACCTAAGTTGTCTGATCAACTTTGGTTAACTTCAACAATCAAGAGTGAGATCGCATCGCCGACAGATATCGCATTTGGCAGCAGAGGCCCATGCAACAAGTACGAACCAACTGAAAGATGTCTCGAGGCTTTGTTTTCCAACTGAACTTAGCAGCATTGCCTCTAGAGCGTCGCTTAGGATGCCAATGACTGAACGAGGTGTTTCTAGCAGTCGCAACTGCTTGCTTTATTCCAAGGGAAAGTAGCTTCTCCTTGCACCCTTTTAGCTTCCATTCTCACCAGTATAGCATTACCCCTTTTCAGATGAGCAGATGCCTGCTCAGCGGTTTATGCCCCTATTCACTTTCAATCTTGTATTGTTCCTTCTCACACAAAACACCCGCTTCGCCGCAGCTGGCCACAGGCATCACGGCAGTCAGCCTCGTGCGAGTGCACGCCCCTTTCCTCACCCAAGTGCCACTACCAATCAATGTTACCTAATCAGAGGATACAAACATCACATCATTGTCTCCATAATTCCTGACTCGATTCCCCACCCACGCGAAAGACAGCTATCTCTGAACTAGCTGTACTGCTGCAGAGGTAGAGAGGGAGCTGGGCGCGCGTTGTAACCTACAACAAACTACGAGAGCCGTTGACTTTCACTGGATTTTCAGCCTTCTGAATTTTCCGACTCGTCACCACTCACGACCCCGACAAACCTAAGCACGCTCCACGCGCGAATAGCCTCAACCCCAACGGCGCATTCACATATCGCCAAGTACCGCACATTTTTCATTCATTGTTTTTTTTTTTTTTTTTTTTTTTTTTTTTTTTGTGTCTGCTCTACTTGCTTTCAGCGCATTTCTCTTGACGCGTCTGGAGCTCAAACCACAACCACTGTATTCACCTGTGCATCCCACATCGCGTCCCGCACCACCAAAATGGCAGGCGGCAAGGGCAAGTCTTCGGGCGGCAAGAGCTCTGGTGGGAAGACATCGGGCGAGGGGCCCAAAAAGCAACAATCGCACTCTGCTCGCGCAGGACTTCAGGTAAGTTAAATCATACTTCAGTGCATCAACGTTGAATGCATTGTGTGCATTTTCTTCGCTTGCTGTGTTTTCGCGTCAACTTGGAGCTTCGATGTCACCGACGACCTCAATCATCGCACCACATCCGTCCGTCCCACAACGCCATTCCGAACTGCCTGACGATACTCGGACGGACCATGACCTTGGTTCAAAGATCCCGACAGAGCCGACGGCATCACCATCAGATTGCGCGCGATGCATCTGATGGAGCTTGCGCGCGCAGATTTTCGACCTGAAGCCGTGGGGGTTTGAGACTCGGCGGAAGCTTGCCACGACGCGTTCGTCGAACGAAATCAGTGTCTTGCCCCGCCGCGCATCCAGCAAGCACCTCGTACTCGACCATCATTCCAAACAACCCAACCCGTCATGGCCTGCGTGCGGCGCATCAACACTCGGACTCGATCATCTACTTGCCTGGTTTTTACTTGTTACTCTGTAGACGGCCATCAACTAATGCTGGAATTTGCGCTTTCAGTTCCCATGTGGTCGTGTCAAGCGTTTTCTGAAGCAAAACACCCAGAACAAGATGCGCGTTGGCGCCAAGGCTGCTGTATACGTCACCGCCGTTCTGGAGTACTTGACCGCAGAGGTTTTGGAGCTCGCGGGTGTAAGTTACCTCTCTAGTTGGACCGTTTTAATCCACCCAAGCCCTAGGAGACACGTGTGCACAGCAGCTGACGTTGAAGCCCACGATACAGAACGCCGCAAAGGATCTGAAGGTCAAGCGAATCACTCCCCGTCACCTACAGCTTGCCATTCGTGGCGACGAGGAGCTTGACACACTCATCCGTGCCACAATCGCTTTTGGTGGTGTACTGCCACACATCAACCGGGCGCTACTGCTCAAAGTAGAACAGAAGAAGAAGAACAAGCAGATCGAGGCCTAAGACACTGAGTGTCAGGAACGTGCGTGCTTTTTGTGGTTGTTCTTGTTGGCTGTTTTACACACTTGATACTTGGGCTGGTTTGGGTTTTGGTCTCGTCCCTTTTTTTTCGGTCTTTTATTCTCTCTCTTTCTATTTTTATGCTTTGGTCGGAAAGGATGTTGTGGAAACCATTCTTCCATTGTTTGGTGTATAAAGGGTAATAGGCAGCCCGCGGCTGCCCTAGGGACTGTGATACCGGTTATGAAAGCATGTGTGCTCCTCTCCATATCCTCTCTGCCATTGATGTGAACCGTTGGTTTCTAGCGAGTATTGAAATTTTACTCCCGCGGTCAATCAGCGGCTAACCAAATTTCCGAGACCTTCCTGGTGGGGATTGTGACAGTCTCATCTTGCCAGTTGCACATGAGAACGTGGAACTAATCCAACTTGACGTAGGTTGATACTGAATAATCTTTCTGAGCGAATACTCAGAATGTAGTCGTCCATTCGTGCAAACCCTGGGAGCTGCTCGCTCTGGTCAGAACAACATGATGGTGATCCAACAGCTACTCCGGCTTTTTTTCGTTATGATTTTTATGGGAACAAAAGGGCAGTCACCATTCGCTTCCTTTACCATATCCAACAAGAGGATAATGGTCGCATTCCGGGGTATCACGTGGTTCAAAAAAGTGATAACAAACAAACACCGTTCACAGGAGCAAGGAAGCAATGTAACAGAACACTCGTTCCCTCTCTGGTTATTTTGTTTCAAGCATATATTGAATCCCGCTGGGAGATGTTACTCGATCTTGAGGATTCAAGACCCATGGGTAGGCTGGATGAATCTGACGAGTCTCGGTGACACGACACGGCCGATCATTTCGGGGGAGGGGGGTTTTAAACGGCCAGGCTCATTGAGATCCTATCCATTCTGTCCAGTAACTGATTCATAAGCGCCTCTCATCATTTTTGCCATCCTCGTCTCACTTGATGCTCAGTTGGTCTCCGTTTTGTCTTCTTCCCATTGAACGCGAACGTAGGCATTGGTTCCAATCGTGGCCCAAAAAAGGGGGTTCAACACAATCCGATATTGCTAATCTGGGTTGCTCCAGGTCGAGGGCAGCTGGAGCAAGAATATAAAGAGGACGGGCACGATGTACTTCAAGCCGCGTCTCAAAACGTGCGCTCGCTGCGACTACAACAGTCCAGGGGGCGCATTGTCCAGAAAGCAGTCAACTCATCGGATACGATAGCATCTCGGGCCAGCACAGCCTTGGAGCGATCCGCTTTCATTCTTTGAGAATCAAGCTGCCACATCTAGGAATCCTGGCCGGTTGTGGTCGATGACCGAAGACAAGCCCACACGCTGAACCAGCAGGTGGCCAGAATATAAGCTGTAATTTGTTATTTATGAATTGGTTTGTGCCTCGCAGGACTTTAGCCGGCTTGTGTTGACGATAAGTACGTCGAAAAAAAAGAGGCCATACCATTTTCATAAGTCATCAAACTCGACAGCAGCTCTCTGTGCCGTCCACTGTTACTCAGACTCTTGGTAAAGCCTCTCGTCTTGGACCCAAGCAGCCACCCTCGGGGGCACCAGCTCCCTGAGCCGAACCCAGTCCCCTCTGGTGGCAGCCTCTCTCGCAGACGTGCTGCTAACTAGGCCCGGTGCGCCCCCGCTCTCGGCAACGTCGATGCGACTCGCCCACTGCTTCAGCCCACCGGCCTGCTCGAGAGCGTCCCCGTGCGTGACGGCCTCAAGATACGCTAGCTGCTCCTCCCTGTCGCCCCAGTCGGCGTCGGCGCGGAGCGTGAGGCGCGCCCTCGCGCGGCCGAACAGCGGCGAAAGGGCCTCTCGGATCCCGTTGACGACTTCTCCGTTTTCCGTCCGTGAGTAGTACTTTGGGTTGAACAGCCTGATCAGGGTGTCGTAGCCGATGAGAAACACCTGCTCTACGGGGTGTCTCCCCGCCGGGGGAGGGTCGAACGCCGTCTCCTCGACGGCCGCGAGGGCCGCGCTCTTGTCATGAAAGTACGGGAGCGTCGTCAACGCCAGGTCGATGCCAAACCTGTAGCCGTCGTCCTCCTCGCCGCCAGAAGCACCTACATCCAACTCGTCATCGTCGCCAGATAGCTCCTCGTAAACCTCCTGAGCCAGGGCGTTCATCATGGCCAGCCGCTGCTCGAACGAGGCCGGCTTCGGAGCCTTGTCCGCATTGTTTACGGCCAGCAGCAGCAGCAGCCTGGTATGCCGCCTATCGCCGGCGCTGCGGACCGCGCTCGTGGCCATCTGCATGTGCGCAGTAGTCGGCGGGTTGAACGAGGCGTCCAGGACGACTATGCGCCTCGGCAGACGCGGTTTACTCCTCTTCGTGGTGTCTGCCTCGCTGCTGTGGGTAGTACTAGTGGTGGTGCGGTCCGCATCTTGAGGTAGCGGAGAGGCAGCGTCGTGGCGCGGAGATTCACATAATATCTGCAGCTGAGCCTGGGATGATCGGAAGCCGTCCAACCCGTCTTTGAAGAAGTCAAGTACCTTGACGTGCGGAGACATTATGCCACGTGCGAGACGGGACGGAGACTGCATCAAACTATAGGTGCAGTTGCTTTTATTTGAAAGACGGGATGCACTACAACTAACTATCAGGCAATGCCAAACAAGAAAGAGGAATAATTCCTACTTGAAATTTGTTTTTATGAGCTGGACATATGAGGGAGGATGTGATGTGATGTGATACCTCATGTGGAGTTTGAGGAGGGGAATTGTCTGGTCAGCTTATGTAAACAAGAAAGCATACTTTGTAGGTACTGACTGTAGTTTTCCATCGCAGTCTGTGCCGTCGAAAATAGTAGCCAGGGGCATTTCGTCCCATATCATGTCTGTGTACATCAAAACACAAAACACACAACAGGCACGGTGTCGGGGGAAAAAAAGCAAAAAGGATAAAAATGCAATTTATTCCCCCGAACCGGAGTCGAGCCGGTGACCTTCTGATTACAACCTAGCGAATTACAGTCAGACGTGATGAACCAACTACACCATCAGGGGTTTGAACTTGAAGGACATGCCCTGTGGGTGATATTATGTCGGAAGTCTGGAGAGGGTGAGGGGCTGATACGAGTTTACACTATCTCTGCCCCACCTCTGGCGCAACAGACCTCCAGTAGCAGCCACCATTGTCATCATATCACTTACCGCATACAGTGGGAACAATGAACATCACATAGGTGCATACCCACGGAATAAACCGTCGTCAGCGCGTTTATTTGCTTTTGGTCTAATACTATCATTCGTAACGTGGTTGGTGTTCTACTCGTATTCGGCCGGGTCTAGATACCAGCGTAGACCCTGTTTCGTGTGTACCCTTACTCTGTTTCCTTGATTCGGCAGACCCCAAGCGTTGCCAGCTTTTTTTTTTTTTTTTTTTTTTTCCTTGCTGTTTTTCCATCTTCAGCCTAGGTAGGTATCATGTATCCTCATAACAGCGTGTTGATCCGATCCCAAATCCGACCTTTTCCCCACCTCATCCCAGGATTTCGTCCTCCTTTCCCCATTCCCCCCATTTTCTCCAACCTCCTCGCATACCGATATATTTTTGTATACTACAGCCTAAGAAAAAGAAGTGTATACATGCGCTTGAAGGAACTGCCTGCAATGGGTGTGCTGGGGGAAAAGAAAAGTGAGAAATAAATAGACTCTGAGAGAAAAAGAAAACAAAAACAATCGTTCCTAGCTCCAATGCGGTGGGTACTTTTGCTCCGCGCACTGAGGATACGTCCAGAATATCAAGCAGTCCACGACTGGGTTCGTGATGCGCCTCCACCATGGTATCATATGCGATGGAAGGTGATGGCTTGTTCGTTGGTACTCGCACAAAAGCACGAGGTTTCCGAGCACATTCAAAAGTCGGAAAAGTCTGCCGGCAAGGTCTGTTAATAACTTTGCAAACTTTGCATTCGACTCGGGGTAGAAGATATGGCAAGGATGTAAAAAAAAAGAAAGAAAAAGAAAATTTCAAGGGAAGAAGGATGCTTACATGTTAAAACAGAAAAATATCAGACATGCCATTGTGCTTCTGGGCAGTTCGTAATATGGTGTCTCGATGTACAAGTCGATGATCCAGTGAATCGGAGGGATCCAGCAGAGCAGTGTCATGAGCTCAAACAAGAAGCTCCAATGGTACGTTCTGATGCGATTCCCACGGAACGTGAGGATGAGAAAGCATACCCAGAGAAGTAGGAATGAAGTCTTGATGATTGCATACAAAAAGTCAGCATATCTATTCCAAACAGGCTCTCTCCCTCAAGGTGTGACCGAAGGGTGTATACTTACCACGGTGGGGGCAAAGACTTGAATATCATTCCGGAAATACCTCCATGCCAACGCAGCACCTATAATCCCCAGTGCTAGCTGCATCCAACCCAACGAGAAGAAAAACAGCAGCGCGTCGTTGTACTTGTTGTAGCATCGCCTGTGAAACTGTACATGGCCAGTAGCCGGCGAGGAAGTGACGGGCCAGCCACACCAGCGGCATATCCAGACTCCGTCGCCGTTGCCCATTGTCACCTTGCGGCCGACAACGATGCGGTCGTCCCTCTCGGCGACCGCGCAGTCGACGCAAAGCGCACAGAGCGGAAAGTCGCGATGGGTGACCGGCGCCTGCAAAAGACTCAATCGCTCTTCGTCGTACGTCAGACAGCGGGCGCAGTGACTGAGCAAGAGGCGACGGAGATGATCGGGCCCAAAGAGCACCTTGATGGCACGGGGTGACGCAAGCTTCCTGTAGAAGCGACATGTTCGCCGCAACCGCTCAATGTCGCCAAAGTTGAGTTGTCGGATGATCATCATTTGCAATTCGGGCGGCAGAGTCGCGAGGGTGAGTGGCGCAGTACGGTGGGCGGCGGCTAGTCCGATTTGCTCGGCTTCGACCGCTTCCAGAATTTGCTGCTCATCTGTCTGTCGCTGCCGGACAACATCATCTGTCGAATCCCCGGCCATGCTCCTTGCGCTTTTTGCGCTGGATGCAGTGACGTGAGAACCCGCGATAATGCCGCTCGGACTTTGGTGCTCCAACTCGGGCCTGCCCTTTTCGACATCTATCACTAGTCCATCGGTATGATTTGTCTCTGAAGAGCCCGTAGGCGTGGGGATGGAATTGATTGCAGCTCCATTGCCCAAGCCCAGGGAGTTGAGAGAATTTCGCAGGGAAATGCTCAGACCCTGCGCTATGCGCTGCTGCAGATTGATAGCTGGATCCATCGTCTGTCTGCCTGTCTGTCTGCTCGCGGCTTGCGCTGCCGGAGCGCACTCACATCGCCTGGTGCAAATGGGGTATGGTACAAGGGTGGGCATGCAATTGGCAAGCCTACCTATGTGGGACTGTGACGGGCGGGCCAATTTCTTGGGACCTTATTGACTGAAAGGAAGTTTCTGGGGAAGCTGCGCTGTCGCTTGATTGTTTGTGTTATTGTATAAACGAGGGGCGGCAGGTTGACGAGATGAAAACGTAATACAAGGAAATAAAAAAAAAATAAAAAAAGTCAAAAATATTAAAGAGCGAGAAAAAAATTGCTTGACAAGATCAGAACTTCGCCGCGTTCGCGACGCCGTGTCAAGCTAGGTTTCCCCCGCTGTGCCCATCCACTGTGCGACACATCCAACAAGTCAGCTCGAGTAGGTAGATGACCGACCTAGTGCTACCCAAGGCTTAGTCTATATTGGTTTGGTAGGTGCCCACACAATTATGCTGCAATGCAACAAATGTAGGTTAACTCAATAGCGAGGATAATGAATTTGTTCCCCGCAATCAATTCATGCTGGTGGTGTGAGCTCAAGACGTGAATAATAATGAATGGATCCAGTGAGTTAGTTTAATGTAGGCAGGAAGGACACGCAGATAAGACACTCTGGGATTTTTTCCCCTTCGAGGCTCATGAAAATCGAAAGAGGCAAAAATAAATAAATAGTAAGGCAGGGTTGCGTGTATTTTGCGTCTCAACTAAGCAAGGTACCTAAGTATTAGGGAGAGATACAAAATAGATTGGAATCAGCAAGGTCTGAAAGCGCGGAAGCTAGGGGAGGCGCACATCCAGCCTATCATAAGTTTCGTAGAACATGTTGCCATCAAGGATTTTGAGTGGCCGATAAGTCCTACCAAGGGATGACCTTAGGTTTCCTAATGTGCCAGAGGTGCCTAGGTACCTTTTCTACCCAACCAAGCCTACCCTTTTCCTTTCGGTATTGGCCGTTTGCCATTCAAAGAATCTGATTTCCGCTGCCGACATCTAGTAGTATCTATAAGTACCCATTGTAAGGCCCGCTCTGTGGGAAGAGGTAGGTGAACAAATGTAGAATAGCGGCAAGCAAGTGATTGCCCGATAGCCCTGTCTCTAACTGTGCCAAGGCGCGGCGCCGAGCACTACGTGTACCTGAAAAGTTTAGAATAAAACTAAATAAATTCTACTACACAGTTGTGAATAAATTGCTGGTTTCTATGGGATTATCTGGAAAGTACGACAATGCCCATCCGAATTATCCTGCAGGCAATCCCATCAAGAGGCACATTATCGTCCTACATCAAATCAGGTCGTCGTATTGACTTCCCCTGTGCATATGAATAATCGGGCTCCAACCATCGACACGAAAGCAGGTTGGTACGATTTTCCCGTACCATCCCTTGAAATCATGTAATGACATCGAATCAGGGCCCCGAAGTTGCAATGTTTGAAATGGCGGGGCAGTTCAAAACAACATCCTCAGACTCGGTAAATGTTTTCTTCTTTACGCCCCAAGCAAGCTCGGAGATCGCAATGAAAAAAAGAGAAAAAGGCCTGTCAGATTTGCATCGAAGCCCACCCCGCCCAAGCGCCCGAAGGCAAGACCCTGGGTAATCGGGGTAGAGATCATCACAGTCCTCTCTACAGCAGCCGAGAAAACTCAGCTGCCGCCATCCTTTCGGACAGAGCGAGGACGAAATAAGTGGTTTTCACCCTAGGGCAACGAGCATAAAAGTCATCAACCAGGGTATGGTCTGAAGCTTCTTTGGGAAACAAAGAAGTGGGTCGATTACTATAGAAATGATTCCTGTTGAAGAGATGAGATGTTAGTGGTTGTGTTGGGAGGCTGTAGATGTGAAGAGGCAATGTATAGGAGACATACTTTGAAGTAAGATCGACATGGTAGAAAGAGAAAAACAAAAACGGTTTGGGGAGGGCGAGCAGGTCTTCTTATACTCTCTACAAGTGGGGCAAATGTCTGGCCTGTGCAAGAAAAGTTTGCAGCTTACTAATACCCAACCACGTCCTTTGCCGTTGGGCGGGCCCATTATGGGGCAGCAACCTCTTTCTATGGGAATCTAATTCCGCCTATGATTGCGGGCACGAAGATCAAGTGGTTCTCTACATCCATTTTGCTGTACCATTTACCAATCAGCTGTAATATCCTCAATGCCATGATTCGCGGAGTGGAGGAAACTCGAGTAATACTCGGTCTGGAACTACGAAGGACCTGGGTACCGGTAATATGAAAATTTGCCGACTGCTCCAAGTCTAGCTTGCTTTAATTTTCGTCAAGTAAAATTTAATAAAAATTGATCATAACAGGTAAAAACGCCAATATCATGCTATCCAAATCGGGACATCTCCTGCCTATCCATCTGCAGCCTTCTCCGAAATCAGCTGCTTCTTGAATAAAATCATGTCTGACAGCAAAAATTTGTCCGTCGCTCGCTCCGGCCTCCCGGTCCCCGCCGTGACGTCCGACGCCATCTCATATTCTGGTCCATAGCCATTCGGGCCCCCGCGAACCACGGGGAGCTCCGAGGCCGGACTGGACTGCGTTGCGCTCCATGGCGATGCCGCATAGCTTCCGAGACCCGTCATTGCGCTCATGGGGGCCAGGGTTCCGTCGGGGCTGCGGGCATACGTTGCTCCCCATTGCGAGTTGTTTGTATCAATGCATGTCAACCCCGTTTTTGAGTCGGCCCCGGGTCTTTCTGGGCGACAGCTATCCAGTATCTTTTGTTGCTGCCTCAAAATATATGTTGCGACGCCACGACTTGGAGCATTCTCTTCCCGTGTCGAACTGACGGGGGCCGGACCGACATTGACTGAACTACCCGGAAGCTCAAGACATTCGCCTGCTGGTAGTTGGTGCATGGATCGCTGAAATGATGGCGGTGCTGGTGAATGGGTCCTGTGCGAACCGTAACTGAAGCTGCTAGAGCTTTCTGACAGGGCCTTGGCTTGTCCCAGGCTCTTTTCAGCAATTGATTTGCGCTGCCTATAGTACCAAGCGGCGAGGATACCGACACCCGTGAGTACTGCGGCGGCCGCGACTCCGACACCAATTCCAGCCTTTGCGTCAGCACTCAATCCTGGGCTTGCGGTCGGAGCGGGGCTTCCGGGCTGACTGGCGTCCTCCACCGCAAACATCCAACCCGCAGAGTCATGAGGCTCTCCGATGGAGCTCTTCAGAAAGCACCTGAAGCCCAACTCATCGTCCATATACCCCCAGCCCACCGACGAGCACCCACTGTTATCCCTTGCGCACACCTCGATGCAGTCGTTGAGTGATTTTGCCGCTACGTTGTACAAATCTACAGCACCGAGGGACGAGTGGTAGTCACGACCACATAGAACGACGTAGCGCTTAGATGCCGAAGGCTCGGTGAAGACAGTGAGGTTGTCGGCTGGGCAGTGGATAGGCGAGCTGCTGGGTCCTGAGGTAACCTGTGCGGTTGGCGATGGGATCGAGGCCGTTGCACGTTTATGTATGACGGGTGTGCCCCTCGGTCTGACGGCAGGAGCTCTTCTGGGAGTCCCTAGAACTTCAGAGCCTCGCGGGCTGTTCGATCTGGCTTTAATATTTGATGGGCCGATGTTTACAGCGGCCTCTGATAAGCTGTCCGACGCTATGGCTGGGTTATTGATTGAGACAGCAGTCGCGTTGGTCAAAAGAGCCAGCACGGTAACTAATATGAGAAAACGTCCTGGCCACCGAGACCTTGAAGCCTCGTGGGAACTGGAAATCACCGGTCCATGCCCGGGAGCTGCGGCCATGAGAGTCACTCGACAGAGCAAGCCTGGCCTGAACCAGACTTGCGACGAGACCAGCTAGTCGACTAAACGGATGAGGTGACAAGAGGAAAACATTCAGTTGATAAATCAAATATTATGTATGATAAGTAACAAGTAAAGCTTTTGACTGGCGGAAGACGACGGTAAGTAAGGTACGCAGGAAAACAAGCAACCTGGGCCAAGATGATTGAAGAATAGCGCGTTTCCTGTCTCGAAAAAAACAAGAAGGGGTAGGGCTGGGCCCGTTGGGAAACGAGATGAGCCCGGCAGTGCATGTCTTGGGGGGTGGAGAGTTACTCATAAAAAGACGGACAAATACGTTCAGCGTCAGCCCAATAGAGAAGGAGGGAAGGGTGGTGGTCAGCACTTTAGACCATGTTCCTTGTCAGTAAAAGAAGCACCATATCATTCTGAATGGAACCTTTTCTTGTTGCTGCGCCCCCTTGTTCGTCCTGCCATCCACCTAAACACTGCCAAGGCCACTCACTCAGCTGGGCCCGTCTGTAACGAATTTGCTCGAATATGTTCATGCAATGTAACCTTTTTTTTTTTTTTTTTTTCTCTCGCAAATAAGCATGAGTATAATGTAAAAGGATAAATAAAATTGCACTTCTTTGGAAATGCGTCAACAGAGTTTTTACTGCAAGCTTTTCAACGACGTTATGGTTACACGCCGGAGCAAAGAAAAAGTCTGACCCGTTTTGGGAGGGTAAGCAGAGCAGCACAGCACGAGGCAGATTACTTAGGGTACAGTACAGTAGCTTGTGATGGGGGCTAAAAAAGGCAGAGAACGGAGATACACGGGGAGGGTGGGGTGACCAGGTTCCCACGCTTGCGGGACTGCGTGTAGTGTGGTCTTACTCAGCACTCGCCCCAATGCTGCTGCCAAGCAGGGGACTTTAGTGGCTTGATGATAGAACCGAGACTCATCACATTAAGAATGGAAATCGTCAAATAATGTTTGAGTATTCTCACTTGCTCCCAGTAAATATTACGTCGAAAAGTTTACAAGTCCTCTAAACTCTTTGCTTTTCTGACGTAACTTTTGCAGAGAGTTTAAATAGAGATGAGGTGTTTTCTGGTGACCAAGTATTTCTTGTACTATGTTGGAATATGTATGCAGAATATGAAATAATATTTTGCTCCTATATCTTCCCAATAATCATTGATAGAGCGAGCCTTTATTTTACCGACTGATTACCGACTGATTACCGATACAGCTTGGCTGCACGCATACGTGTGTATGAGAAAACGTGCTAACGTTGTAATCCTACTATATTTTGATACGTGTAAGTCACCTATGTATTAAATATAAATAGTATACTCCAGATATTAGTTAGCGGTGGTCCTTATGATAACTTTTGCTCCATGACAACTGCACCGTGAGTGAAACTTATCATCATCATGCCATGTATTTTTCTCGGTTGGGTTGACTTTTTTTTTTTTTTTTTTTGCCATAGCCCAGACAATTAAGTGGCGTTGTTATCTTGTACATTGATATTTGAGAGCTGGCGCAGCTTGCCGATGTCGGGGTATAGACCAAACCACCAGGGCATCCACACTGGCTGCAGCTGCAGCTGCCACCATCATATACTACTATCTCCTCGACCATGCCCTCAAGCAAAAACTCTCAACATCATACCCGAGAAATATAGGAGCCTTGATCGTCCACCTGACACCCAACCCACAACCTGCCCACTCTGTCTGCCTACCATACACCTACACAACACAAATAATACCAGCTCCCCTCCACGGGCGCGCCGGGCCTCATCAGGACTACATTGAGTATCTGGCACAACATTTCCTTCGGGCCCTAGGCCTGAGTGCAACAAAGGGGCTTGAAGCAGATATAGAGCGAGGAGAAGCTGACAAAGACAAAGAAAAAAGACATCTACAAGTCTATAGTTCAGTTTCCAGTATACCAGCGCGTAGAAAAAGTACCCCCTTGTACCCTGGTCCATCATCATCACCATTATCATCATCATCATCGAACAAATTGCTACATTCATCATCCAAATTCGGCCGTCGTCTCAACTTATCCCATTTACATCCGAGGCTTTGAACCCAAAGTTAAAAGTACAGCCCTATAGTCGATCGGATATCAAAAGGTAAAGCCAAATCTTAGTCTCATAACTTAGGTGTATTATTAAGTAATCATGCAAGCTCCGTGTCTAGAGTGTTCGTTCTTGTATGGCGGTGTTGTTGAATGGGTGTATGATACAGTTGCTGCTTCCTGCTTCACTCCCAGCACGCTAGTGACATTGCTCGTAAGCGATGCAAAAGAGCATGAAGCGTCACCTGCTCAGCAAACTTGAAAAGCAAGCTTAGGAAGGAGGTGATATGCAAAGTCAAAGGGCGTGAGAGGCAACAGAAAGCAAACAAAAACATAACCATCTAGACGTCACATCATAACAGCGTGGAATTAGAACAATCGTAAAAAGAAAAAGAAAAAAAAGGTGAAACAAGCAAAAAAAGAACATGTCCAAAGCCAACGCAAAATGCAGCAAAGAAAGGGGTGGCACCTCCGCGTCATACACCCCGAGAATCCCCCACACGCTCGCAACAAGTCGACCAAGACCAATCTGCGCACCACGCTCCAGGTCTGCGCTGATTTCGAGGCCCAGCAGCTGTTCAAACACTGCAGTTTTGTTTTCTCCGCGCTGTCGTTTCTTCGTGATGCTTATTGCCGGGGGCGACCAGATCGAGGGTCGCTCTCGCACGGCACTTATGGAATGGTTGCCCAAGAAGGTGTATAGCGTGACGCCTTGTATCCAAAATGCTTTTTTCCCCGTCCCCTGAAATTCATCACCCAGCTCAACTCGTCCAGGTGACCTTCCACCCTATAAACCACGCGCTTTCATCACGCCCTCCACCGGGGCGCATCCTGCATTCTTCACCTTTTTTTATATTCCTCGTCGTCGTCAACCAATGATGATGTCGGGTATAGTATAGAGTTTCTCATCGCTTCGTCAGGACATCGGTGGTGAAATTGTGGTGTACAGGCCACGGTCCGGGCCATTGGTATCGTCCCCAGCACCAAAGCAAACAGATGGAGCTCGTGACGGGGATCAAAAGAAAGCCTCATGACCTTTTGAAACTCCCTGACCGTCTTGCTCATTGCAGAAACTGCAACATAGCAAAGAAGAAATAAAAAGAAAAAATAAAGAGCAGAAATAACCAAAACCACCAAAGATATAAAAGATCTGTAATAAGGGAAGAAGCAGAAAAGAGAAAGAAAAAGACACAAAGACTCGGCTCCGGCTGAAATTGAGAAAGCAAATAGCAGAGATTACAATTCTTTAAGGGGTCATTATGCGGCAGAAAACTTGAAGGGCTGACATGGCAAGCACTGGAGAATGATGAAACAAAAAGCGCCCGAAATTCGGCCACGTTGTCATGGCTTAAGAGACAAGTAGAATGACTAGTCATTCAGTTGTGGTCTCGAGCGTCGAGGCTTTCGCGATGACCCCGTTGTTTGTGTTCGTCGAGCCGAGTGTCTATCCAGTCGAGGTTGAAGCAGGGATAAAGGTGCATGTCGTCATGTACCAATAGGTCGCATCGAAATAAGCTTGGCGTGGCACTGATGTTGACCACTAATATTTAGTGATTCCATGTTGAGCTGGATGTGCTCGTTCGGGCGTTGTCTGATGAGTCTGCGTTCAAAGGATATTAGCATCTGAGGCTTCACAAGATTGGGACTTGACGATATAAAACATACCACTGTTGCGCTGCATGTGGCCGTTCTGTCGTGTGCGAGTTCCGAACCCAGAAGACTCTACACTGGGACCTCGAGGCTGTCTTTCCGGGGCACGGTTGCTTGCGCCATTGCCGTTGGCATTAGGCCTTTGGCTGCCAATAGCACCAATAGTACCAATAGCACCAGGCCCATCGTTCCTAGGTCGGGTCACTGGCACCCCAGAGTCAAAGGCAGCCCGGGTGAGTGATCCCAATCTGTCCGTGTGAATGGACTCAACACCCGCCTGCGGCGGTGGCGGGACAGACATTGGTGGGAATCCAGCATTGCTGTCGGTGGTGTAATGGCCAAAGAGAGAAATGTTGTGTCCGGGAGCGCCGATGTTAGATGCGCTAGTAACAGAGGGCGAAGGGCTAGGGCTGTAGGAGCGCAAATCGGCGAAGCTCTTGACACCTCGGAGACCGTTCATCGCGTGCGGGCCATCCGGACTGCCAGGAACTCCAAGCAGACCACCTGTTCGAGCTTGAGTGTGGTAGGTACCTGATGGGGCACCCCTAGACTGTTCGGCGAAGTCGATGGTCGCGGCACGACTGAGGCCTCTTGGGTGGGTGTCCAGCGTGGCTCCGGTTGACGGTGCCAGAGATCCCTTCTCCATCCCACCTGAAGAAAGCTTGCGCACCACTACTTGTCGATTGTCGCCATCCCCAACGCTGGTGTGGTTAAGACCAAGATTGTGCGAAAGGATGTGGATATCGCGTCGCTGCTCAGGAGTAAGGTTTGACGGGAACACCATGATCTCGCGGTTCACATCGTTCTTGAACATATATAGCTCCATATAAGCCTTGAGCGTAGATTCGTTGTTGAGATCGATGGGGTGTTGCTCGCTCGGCCCTGCGACTTGGATCAGCATTCCAGAACCATCACTGGCTTGTGCTTCTTCGCCGTTTCCTGACATGGAGTACGCGGGTATCCGATGCTTACTGTACGAATGTGCAGCGTCTGATACGGTGGAAGCGGCATTCAGCGAGGATATGGATGCCTGGTGCTGCAGGGGCGCTACCGAGCGGTGCTGCTCCTCCAACTGCCCACGCTTTTCCCGCTTCTCACGCTCGATCCTCTCCCGCTCGTGTTCTGGGAGCATCTTTTTGTACTCGACACGCAGTTTGCGACCGGACACATCCATTCCGTTCATGCTGTTGATGACAACCTTTGTTTCTTCAGGGTGCGCAAAGTTGGCAAAGGCCAGCCCACGGAAGACGCCCTGGTCGAAGTGGTAGTTGAAAGCGTATGGCTGCGGGAGGTTCATGTCCACCATCAAACTCTGCAGGGTCTCCTTCCGTACGTTGAAAGGGATGTTTTTGATAACAATAGCCGTCTTGATCAAGCCGGGCCCACCAACGTGATCATCATCGCCGTGAGATCCCATCTCGGGATGCATGAAATTCCCTCCGGGTGGCGCAACGGTGTAAATCTGGCCGTTTGTGGTTCCTACGCCTTGCACAGACTGAGGATAGTGGTGCATTTGCCCGCGTTGCTGCAGAGGTGGTGCTTGACCACTCAAGTTAGAATCGCCCATGCCAGCCCATTCCTACATTTTCGAGACTCTTGTCAGTTACTGTTGGGAGGCTACAGAGACACTACATCGACACCGGGTAGATGACAGATAAGGACTCTTGGGAAAGTACGCACAGTAGGAAGAGGTGCCCTCCTATTCACACCTCCCCGCATCCGAGTAGGATCGGTTATGGCACCATTGATAGTCGCAGGGTTCCCATTGTAACTCCAGGCTTGAGCATTTCCGTACATAAAAGTATTTGCGCCCGAGACGGGAGAGGGTCCGGACCTCTCAAAGCGCGAGGCACCCGAATTGAACGAATTGAAACGATCGTCGGAATTGGGGTAGAAGCTCAAGTCTCCAATCTGCTGGCTTAGCGCATCGATGCCACCTCGCTGGTTTTGACGGCTGGAACCCATGGCGCCTGGGAATCCGGCGGTGGTGGCATATCCGGGCCTGGATGAGCTCGTCGACCGGTTGACGGTGCCGTATTGGCTGTTCAAGTAACCCTCTTGCTGTTGATTCATTATCGTGCACGTCTATATGGTATCGTGGGTCGTGTTGATGGCGAGTCTACACCAGCTGCCGGCTATATGGGCAGCAGACTGTAGAGATACCAAGCAATACTGACTGGCGATGGCTCCGGATGAGCGAGTTTTAGTTGCAGAGGTCGCAAAGGATGATGCAGCGAAGTAGGTTTCAATCGCTCAGGGGCGCGGCGAGAGAAAGCCTAACTAACGGTTTGGTCAAGGGAATGTAATGTCGTCCCCTATTTCGTAATTTTCTCAGTCCCTGGCTCTTTCGACCCCCTCTGCCAGCCGACGAATGGTCGGGGGGCTCTACCGCAAAATCTGTGGGGAACAGGTGGAAACGGGGTCAGGGCTGGCGGCGGATGCGAAAAGTGTCAAGTCAAGCAAGCGTCTAGTCGAATTGAATCAGGTTCAAGGAGCGACAGAGAGCAACTCGGCAGAAGCGTCGTGGCTCAGAAGTTGGGCGTCGGGTACAGAGAGAGGGGGAGGGAGGGAGGGCAATGAATGCAAAAAGGAAGGTAAGAATCGCGGATGGGCATAAAGTCGTTAAGGGTGCGCTGGCGACAGGAGGTCTGGGAGATTGGGGATGAGAAGGGGTTTGGTTTGAGAAAAATTTGGAATGACGAGGGATAAGGATGTTTTGCTCGGGTCAGGCAGACGGGACGACCCACCAACTGGTTCAGTTGTGGATTAAAACGCCTTTCACGGTTCACTTGCAGTGCGGACTTCTGGAAAAAATAAAAAAAAATAAAGGAGGGGGCGCGTTCCGTTTGGGTTTCTAGCACGGTTACCTGAGCTGCCGCGTGGAGCTTGGCACCTGGCACCTGGCAACGAAAGAAACAAGAAAAAAAGAGTAAAAAGGGGGAAATAAAAAGAAAAATGAAGAAAAAAAATATGTTCAATTGCAATTTGACAGAAAGTACATTTCCCAACAAAGGATAAAATAAATACACTAACTATACATCTAGATACTCACTCATTATTAACTCAAGAGATGAAGGTTCGGGTATCTACCTGCCATTCACAGTGAGTGTAGTTAGTTAAGCAAGTATCACCTACTGTCCTGAAAATAGACAAGGTAAGGTAGGTAGACAATGTGTACAAAGTCTTCATTCTTCCATGCGCGTGCCACAGGCTGGTAGGTATCATTGACGCGGGTCAGTCAGGTGTCTGAGCGTGGCGTTGGCGTCCAGCCAGTGAGGGCGTGGCACCTTGCATCGAATCGAATCACGGTATAGATCGCTCACTAGTCTGGTGGGTGGACGGGGATACTTGGACGGTAGATGGGACGGAAGAGATGTCTGGTACGTTGTGGCCAGTACCAACAGCAAGCAACAGCTTGATACGTGGTACCTAGGTACGTTATTCAAGGTAGGTGGTACCTTGCCTACCTTACTTTGCAACGTACCTAGGAACTTTAAGAATCCCAATCAGTGTCGCAGATGAGTTGGGTGGCGTATGTTTTTGTTGTTGTCCATTTTCCCCGTTGTCGCCTCATTGCGTCTGGATTCCTGGGTTGGACCGTGTATTTGGACACTTGAGCAACGTCCAAAGCTTAGCGATTACGGAGTACCTAGGTTCAAGATTCTACTCCGTATGGGTGTAAAAAAAAAAAAAAAAAAAAAAAAAAAGCTGGCAAACTGGCTACAGATGATTGGCGTTCACGTCGTTTGAAGCAGCACCGACCGACATGGCTCGGTCCTTTTTATGCAAGGCGCCCGGCTGGAGCTTGATTGTTATATGTGCAGAGTGATTTGTTCCCTAAAATTGATCGACAGTGGCAGTTGATTGGCGGGCGAAAGGGAAGAAAAGCGATCAAGATTCATGCATGAGGGACAGAAACATGGAACCGACAATGTGGTGATAGCTGTAAATAGGTACAATACGACACGGATAAATTTCCATCGAGCTTGTGCAGCAGAGACGCACCAAGTTGCATGCGAGTGAGGCACGAATCTCCAGTCTAGTTCCAGACTCTAGAGTCAGTCAGTTTGTTAACTGCCCGCCTTTGTACCTAGGTACCTTACGCAAATAAGGTAATCTCCAAATTGCCCTAGGTTACCAGCTGCCACGTAGTACGGTACAAGCAAGATCCTCACAGCAAAGAAGAGCCGGGACTCCACAGTTCCATCCGATCGATGTCCAAGCAACTTAGCTAACAGGTAATCAATCGACTTACCTCGCCTTGCATACTATCAAATGGAATACCAAAGTCAATGCCAGACGAAATTTTAACGGCCACAACTAGCATACTGTACACACCTTGATAAAAAAAAAAAAAAAAAAAAAAAAAAAAAAAAAAAAAAAAAAAAAAAAAGAATACACACATGCTGCGAGTTTAATGGCCGCTAGCACGGACATTGGGGAAAGCTCCAACAACTTTTTTTTTATCTCTTCTTTTCTTCTTAATTTCTCCTCGCATCTGCGAAGGTGTCAGCAGCACTTTTCTTGCATCCCAAAATTGATTGGACAAAGTGGACGTGTTAACCGAACAAAACTTGCGTCGCTTTGCAAGCCATTCTGTTATTTTGAATTTTTCAGAGCGCATCTCGCTCGCGGCGCAAACTAGGTCTCCGGAGTGTCTTGCTCACGAGCATCCCCAATTCAGCCACAAGCACCCAAATCTCCTCAACCCAAGAAGTTTGACAAGAGAATGAGTGGAAGACTATTAAACATTTTCTCCCACAGCTGCCGACGATCATGTCCTCTTCTCTCTCCCTTTGCTCACCAGACCATGGATTGATTGGCTTTTGGCCCCCCAAACAATCAATACTGCAGTTCTTTTCTCGCTGTCTGCCAGTGGAAAGGCACGGATCAAGTCCTGTAGGGACTGTATTACGAGCAAACACGCTCGAAATTTGAGACATGCAGGGCTAATGGCGCTGCATGCATGTCTTACATCATTCACTTCTCCGCGCTACGCTTAGCACTTCAGCTGTCTATCTAGGCAGGCTAGGTTTCACTGACAGGCACACTCTCTGAGTGGCACCCTCGCTCTTTCGTAAGGTTGATTGATTCTCTTACTATGAAATCGCTGCCTGCACTGGTGTGGAACCGGCCTGTCGCCCAGGCATAAAGGCGCATAGGAGCCGCATTCGCGTGCGACTGGCTGTCGAGATGCCGGCCTGCTGTTGCTCAAATTGAGTATGGAGCATGGAAGACGTAGTAAGGTTTGGACTCCATGTTGACTTGTCGCGGTTCGTTATATTCTGCTGCTCCTCTTTCTCGGAGGATATGCAGAGTTTTATTAATGTATGGCTCTCTTAGCCAACATCGTACCATCCTTCCCATGCTACACCTCGCCTCCCCCTGTAATAAGAAACGCATTTTTTCATGAGATACTCCTTGCTTCATCTGGGTTTTCATGTCAATAAGACAGCTGACGGCTCAGAATGTAAGCGTCAATCAGTTTTTTTTTTGCTCTGCGAATTGTCATAATTGACTTAACGTCAATGAAGCCCAACTTTTCGACCATCAATTCTCTCCAGAAGATCTGGCTTCTGAATGCAAAAAGTCATTGGATATGCGTCTTCTTTGGGTTCTGCAGGTCTTAACCAGGAGTCATTCTTGGCCCCTTTTCTCAAGTGTCCAAACCATCTGTTTTAATACGGTTAATAACTCTACCATCGCTGCCTGTTGAGTCTTTTCAAATCCACTGTTATTCTGGATCCTATAAAGTCGTACTATTTTGTGGCTTGTCCTGTCCCTAAAGCTGTCTATGCTAGCTACTCTGTTCTTTGTGCAGAGCAATCTTTTCTTTGGTCGCTGAGCCGTTTTCGAATTACCCTCGTTTATTTACTGCCGTGTCACTTAGCACAAAGGACCTGAGGATGAACACTGATCTCACCATTCACGCAATTTCCCAACCCATGCTGATTTTTCCGATAACTTTCTATAAAGGCAACACAGGCTGAGGATTAAGAGGACAAAGAAGTTTATTGGCTTCAGGCTTAGTCTCTATTGCTCTCGTGGTCCTTCTTTATCATCTTACACGTGGGCGAATATTATTTTGTTGTTGCCTTTGTGGATTACTAGATCAAAGACCATCCCCTACAAAAACAAGATGCCGCTTACACCCAAGACTCTTGTCTCTATTTTCAACATTTACTCTTCTCGAGGTTTTTTTTTTTTGCTCCTTTTCTTCCCCGTTTCCGTACACACCATTTGTGGTATTTTCTTTCAATCTTCGATATACACCAGCAAGCCCCCTACCAACCCCCTTCCACTCCTGTGACACTAATTTGTCAGTCACTCGTTGAACCATTCTTTTTATATATACCCTCGCTCAGTGATAATCTCGTTTGAAAAAATAGCCCGCTACCTCGACGAAATCTCTTCCCAGCCCCGTATCTTGACGCTGCTTTTATTATTCACCTCCAAATCTACAATAACGGCTACCTATCGACCTCTGATATGTTCAAAAAAGTCCGACGGTCTCCGTTCCAGCGCAGCACCTCTTCGGTCCCCCTCCCCGAACTTTCAACAGCACACAAACAACCAACATCGACGCAATCACTCGTGATGCCCACGCTCACCATCCGACCCGCTCCGCCTCCTCCAGCGCCTTACCCGTGGGTCTGGAAGTGCCATAGCTGCCACAGTACGTATCGTCTGGGCACGACGCGCCGGTGTCTCGAGTGCGGGCACGAGATGTGCTCCTCTGCCAGTGAGACCACCTCGAGGTCGCGCCAGAGCCCCACAAAGGCAGGCCGCCGCGCCAACAAGCGCCGGCGCACCGGCGGGCCGTGCCGCTCCGAGTTTGACTACGCCGGCTGGGCCGCCTGGGGCGACTGGAAACGTGGGCGCCTGACTGCCGAGGCCAAGGATGCCGCCTTTGTCGACGGTTCTTATAGCTGCGCAGACTACTGCGACTACCCGTCCGAGTGCCACCATACCCGCTATAGGATCGCGCAGCAGCGGTTCGAGGCCGACGCCAAGGCGGCGCTAGACAGGGCAGAGAAGAAAAAGAGCGGCCTCGGGAGCATCGTCGTGACCAACACCGTAACCCAGTTCTTCAGCTCCGCCGCGGAAAACACAAGGTCGGCCGTCTCGTCCTCAGTATCATGTGAGGAAGACCCGCCTGCCAGCTTGCTTGAAGCCGGTGAGGGCGATTCGGATAGTGACAACGGCTCAGACAGTGATGATAGCTCAGGTAGCGACGAGGCTGATGAGATACTCTCCAAGTTCATCATCGAGCCATGTCACGAGAAGGCTGTCTATGATGACGATGAGTGTGAGGACGATGCTAGCTCCGGCCTGATCATCCTTGGTGCCATTCCTGAGCAACTAACAAAGGATGAAACCAAAGATCCCGCATGTGAAGAGCTAGTCATCGAGTTCGACGATTATAGAATGACCCAAATTATGGAAGACGATGAGGACGAAGACGAAGACGAGGATGAGGATTCTCTGAAATTACAACAACAGCGCCGCAGCTTCTCAAAGGTTGCGCAGCTGACGGGCCTCGAATCCTTCCTCCCGCTCAACAATGCCTCATCGACTTCACTCCCATCAAATATGCACTCGTGCTCATCCGAGATAGTCAGTACTCGTGCTCTCTCCTACCCCCTTCCCCCTCTGCGGCCTGAAGGTTCTGACCATATCTCAGATCGGTCCTTGTCGGCCTCGCCGCCCTTCCCTGTTGAGTCTCCTGTTGGAATGATGGAGGATTCTGTGACTGCGTGGTGGGTAGAATTCGGCCGGCAATAGGCCGTCCGATGGGATGGGGAGCAGTGTGAGACAAGCACTTGACTGTCTCGCAGCCAAGTAAGCTATCTGGTACTTACGTCCTGGTTTCCGAAATGGAGCCAGCGCAGCCAGCTTGAGTTCCAAGCATGGCTGATGATAAACACAAAATATTCAAGGTGTACGATTACAGATATAAATATAGGAGGTAGGCGCACATAGAGCAGGCATTTTTGCGCTGGGATTGGGTAAATTAAAATATCAACTAATGATAACGCTATGTCTGGCGTACTGCCATTATCTTCTTCCTTTCGAGTGTCGCGCGGAAACGGAGGAAATCTGTCATTACTATCCTTCCATCCAGGGATATCATCGAGGCAGGCTCAAGATCCTAATCAAACAACGCTACCAGGCAGCAAGGGAGGTGTCCGTAATTGGTGTCTCCAACTTGCACTTTGCCTATGGTCATGTTCGTGATTAAAATGGGACCCATTTCCCTCCTTTGGGTTCGCATCGTCGCTTTGTGAGTTGTCAGATTCCCTCCGCTCAGCCTGCGTGCCCTTCTCTAGGTTCCTTTCGTACTCGAGCTTCATCCGACCGATCAGTACTTTACTGTAGATGACAAACAGGATGCTACAAACCAGGAACACCGCCCCTTCGAAACAAACGACAGACACAGCGGTAATGGTCCAAACTTGAGTCTGCGGAACACCGTGGATGTGAGCGGCATACGTGGCGGCGCCCGAGGCCACAAGCCCTGCGAGGCCGTTGAGTGCCCCGGGCAGAAAGATGCGGTTGAGCAGCCAGACGTAGTTTTTGCGCCAGCGCACGCCCATGAAAGCCATGCCTAGCACGCCGAAGACCACGAGGGACGCCGCGAGGCCGATGAGGCAGTACTGTTGCAGGACCACCGATCCGAGGGGCGGCCAGGAGAATGTGGCGGGGAAGACCACGAAACCTGCGAGGAGGACCCAGGTGAACACGGAGGCTAGGATGTTGTGCATCCGAGGGATCTTGTCGATGCTTTTGAGCATGGCTATGTAGCGCGGCCAGGCCCGGGGAGCAGTGGTGCTAGAATCCCTAGTTGAGCCTCTCGCCGAGTGGCATGGCCTCTGGGTGACAGAAGAGGGACCGGCTATTCGATTTGTATTCGACGGGACCTGATGAGAGCAGCTTGCCGGAACTGCCAAACCCGACTGCATAATCGCAGGTCCGCGAGGCTGCCACACCGGAGCCGGTGACTCTATGCCATAGCATCCGGGCATATCCTGCTCTGGGGCATAGCTATGCCGGATATGTGCTTGGCAAGTCGGTAGTGCTGCCGGGCCTGAAATAGAGTCGCTCCAGGAGCGTTTATGTGCTTGGTGTCCACATCTAGCTGTCCCACTAGATGCTAATCGGTGGGTTGATCCTTGCTGCACATCTCGCCTCTCCAAGTTGTTTGTCTGATGTGGTGACAACATGAAAGGTGAAAAGTCCGAATAATTTTCTGATACGAGCGGCCCGTTTCCAGGATATGTATCTCTGGCAGCCCTACTTCTGAAACTCATAGGGTCTGGATAAGAAATAGCTGCATGTGAGTCTGATGATACTACTTCAGTTGTCAAAGGCGTCGGTACTTCTGCCCTGACAACTGTTACCGGGTGTTGCGGGACAGTGGACGTGCGGAACGAGCCGCTATCTCTTTTGGCAGCGCGCTGAAAAGGGTTCCTCCCCAAAGGCACGTTAGGTATGCGAGGGAACAAGGAATATGTTGTTAGTTTTCCTGGCGCTACAGGAGAAGAGGTGTTTGCATTTGTGGATCCTTCCAGAGACACTTTTCCTTTAAAAAGCCCTACCAGGTCTGAATCAGAAATCATTGGTAGTACCCCGAGGGACTCTCTGTCTAAGTAGTCAGTTGCGGTGCTTGAGAGGTCGATACCCGGATGTTGCATGCCGCTGTGTGAGTCGCTTGACAGCTGCTGCTGCTGCTGCTGCTCAATAGACTCATCTGATGAAGAAATCGAGGTGGCTGTTATAGGAGACTCAGTTCCTTCACTTCCGAAGAACGGTAGTGGTTCCATTGTTGGTTGGATAGCTGGTCAAGATATTCATGATACATCCATCTTTGAGATTTTGGTTCAGGGATCAAAATGTAGTCAAAGAAATATTGGTTGTCCAAAACCAAATGATACATTTTTTTTGAACCAAAAAGTCCCCAAACTAGGTTGCACGTCAACAAGGATGTGATAAATAATCTTCATGCAAAATGCGGTGCGCAGTTGGTTCACCGGCGCCCAAAAAGCATTAGAGAAAACATGAATGAACATAGGTAGGTACCTAGGTAGGTGTATGCAAGGTTTTCGTGGCTAACTTTGGGAAACGTGCAGAAGGCAGCGACTCTCGTTCGCATCGAGGTTGATGGAGAGTTTACCCATGTATGCATCTACCAGGGGGGACAAATCTTGGAAAGGTCGACTGAAGAACATGGTTTATGCGGCAGGCGGCAAAGGCATGGGGTTGACCAAAGCTAAATAAAGCACATGTTATGATGCTCTTCTTGTATCTGTGCTTAGCACCGTGGCCATTTGTGATTCAAAATGACTTCGATTTACATGTGGTATGTATCTCTGGTGAGCCTCCCAGCCCCGTTGTGTAATGTTCGTATTGCACCCTTCCCGTGCAGTCTAGAGATCTGGTATTTCCAGGGTGAGACCAAGAACAGTCGGCTAGACCGTTGTCAAGATTACACCAGGGACTGGCGTTAGTTATTCGGATATCTCCATACGTGTTGAGGCTTGTTACAGCAAGATAAAATAACGGGCCAAAAGGAGCATATGTGAGCGAACTACCTAGGATTGTGGTCGCTTGTCGTAGTGGTCCTACATTACTATAAGCTAGTTAGAAGGTGCTGGATGCAGGGCATGTATGTATACATGACTGTACTTGCACAAGGTTACCACGTGAAGTGAGGCGCAACACGAAGGTGTCATGGGCTTTTCAAGAGTGTGCTGGAATGCTTAAGCACCTTAATCAAGGTGAGCTAGTAATGAAGACCAAATAATAAATGCCGAGCATGAACATGAATTTGTCAATGCTCATGTCATTGATTTTTCTTGAATTTTTCTTCTTCTCTGTTCAAAGAGAAGAACATTGCTAGCCGGGTTGATTGTTATAGAGGATTGATTGGGGCAAAAACTTTTGTGGAAATTGTTCGACAGTGGGGTTCCAGACAAAAAACATGATCGAAAGAATTGCAACTCGTATTGGAACTAGGTAAATATCAAAGCACCTCAAAAGCTGTTTCTTTGGTGGCAATACGCCTCCAAGACTAGCTCGAAGGTGTAGGTACGGAGTAGATACCTTAGGTACGGTAGGTGCATGTGCAAGGTAGGTGGCAAACAAGGCAAGTATGTAGGCAGGCAGGCTGCAGCAGATTGATCATTAAGGTCAGGTCGCGACTACCTTTTTTTTTTTTTTTTTTTTGCCCACTCAACACCAAACAAGTCGACCCATGCCAAGTCGCGCCTGCAGGCAATGGACTTGGAAGCAGGTGCTAGAGCGGGCCATGGATATCCCTGGAGCGGGGTCTAGCCAATCAGTACTCAAGCCTTGCGCAGCGACAAGGATACGCCGTCGAAAATTGGGTCGTGGACTAAACTTTTTCTGGGCCGGTGTACCCCATTATTGGAGAAGGCTTGACTGCCGCCCTTGGATCTATGCGAATGAATCTTGGATCTTTTGCCCATCCAACACGACAAGGCTGTTGTTGACAGGCTCCAAGGAAAGCAGCACCTGCACAACGCGCCACCGAACCCCCGACCGCGCCTCTCATGGCGAAGGAGCTGTCTAACTTTGTTTGACCAGCGATGACTTCGCCCGTAAATGAGCCCGAGGGCCCAAGTCGCCCAGAATCGCCGCGTCCAGACCCCCACGCTCCCGACGAGCCTGCTCCTCCGCCAGTCGCGATGGCTTCGAACCCGACACCTGCGGCGGAGGTCAAACCCGAGTCCCAAGATCAGATTGGAGGTCCGAAAGACGAGTCGAAATCTGGCCACGACGCGGCCGCCCCCTCCGCCAATTCGGAACCGCCAGTCGCGATGGACTCTACCGCATCCGAACCGCCGGCTGAAGGTAGACCGCAGACTCCAAAACCCGATTCCGCTGCTTCATCAAAAAGCCTGGCTACCTCAGCTCTACCGCAAACGCCTGCCGAGAACGCATCTCAACTGCCAGCGCCTCAGCCAGGCACCGCAACAAGCCAGTATCAGACTGTGGCGGACCTTCAACCGTTCCAAGCGAACCTTCTCGCTGCCATCTCCCAGGGCGAACAGGCTCTAACCGCAGGTATGACAACGCCTATGGTCGGTCTAAATGGAGCGGGCGACATGGGACAGACGTTTATCGACTGGGACCTCGCGGCGAAGAATCCCGACGCCATGACAAGCACAATGATTGCTTTTCATCAGATCATAATGTCGTCGGTGACGACAGCATCACCTGCGCAACTTCTCATGGCTATGAAAAATGACGGAAACCAGCAGTCTTTAAACCGAGCTGCGAATCTCCAGCCGACTATCAACCCCTCAAATGTCATCTTGCCCATCCAGCAAAGCGGAGCTGCAAACCCCCTGGCTGTCAGCAACAGCGGTCAGATGGATGGAACTCAAATTACTCAGTCCAAGGGACTCGAATCCTTTGCTCGCATAGAGTTTGCCGACAGCATCTTCCAGGTGACTACCTACGAAGTCGTGATTGGTCGCGACTACAAAGCCATGGTGGAGCAGAAGAAAGCAGAAGACCGGAGGGCCGCACATCGAGAGCGGGTTCTGCAGGCCCAAAGGGAAGGCTTACCAGAGCCTGAAATGGAGCCTGAGGAACTTTTCCAGCCACGGGAGAAATATAGCAAGTCGTACGTGTCCGAAGAAGGCGGCATGCTTGGTCCGGCATCGTCTGAGTCGGATAATCCAGACAAACCCCCGCGCAAACGGCGGAAGAGGGTACGAGCAACAGGAGACAAACGAGGGCAGTCTCCCTTGAACAATGGTACTAGAGGAAACTCTCCAGCAAATGGACGGCTACTAGGATTGTTGCCTGACAGGCAATACGTGGAACACACACCCGGCGCTGCCAAGGTTGACTTGGAAAAGCTCAAACCATCACCTCATCAGCGAGCCGATGTTCGCATCCATTCTCCCAGGTATTCGGGAACAAGGTCGATATCCCGAGAGCACCTGAAGATTCTATTTAATCCAGACAAACAAGTGTTCGAAGCGACCTGCCTTGGAAGGAACGGTTTCTTTTACGATGATGTCTTCCATACCGAAATGACGACAGTAGTGCTCCGCAGCGGTTGCATGCTCCAGATCAGCGACGTTGAATTTCAATTCTTCATCAATGGAGTCAAGGATGGCGAGACGGGTGCAGAGGACTACCCCGAAGAACAACCATTGCGTCCACATTCGGAAGGTGGAAAGGAGATGAGCTTTGAATTCGAGAGTGCCCATGGCGGTGATGCGCGCAGCACGACAAGCGAATCAGGAGACGAAGAGTCTCAAGCGCAGGCGATCGACCCGGACAGCGACGATGAGCCTTTATCCGACCTTGATGATATGGATCTTGATGATGCGGGCGAGGATGACCCTGCTGCAGACGTTCCCATGCCCACCGTTGAGGATGATGATACAGGTGGTTCAGCCTCGAAGCTGCAGCTTCCTTTGCCAGACTCATCGGATACGCCAAAGAAGAGAGGCCCTGGCAGGCCACCAAAGAACGGCATAAGATCCAAGAGAGAGGAGAGGCTGCTCAGGAAAGCAGCTCTCGAGGAAGCCAAGAAAAATGCACCACCACCCGTCCCAGGAGAACCTCCGATTAAGAGAAAAGTTGGGAGGCCTAGGAAAAACCCCCTTCCAGAAGGGGCCGAGGACAGGCCAGAGAAGCGCAAGTATAAGCCGCGGAAGCCGAAGAACGAAGACGGCGAGGTTTCGGATGGCGAGAAGGCTGCCAGAGAAAAGAGGAAAGAGAAACACAAGACCCCGCCGCTCGAGCTCAAGCGGGAGGACTACACCGAGGAGCAGCTGCAGAAGCCCAACAAGAACTACAGTGTTCTGATTGATGAGGTTCTCATGGAAGCGCCACCTGAAGGCTTTACCTTGAAGCAGGTCTACAAGCGCATCCAGATGAAGTACCCTTGGTATTACTTTGAGGTTGATACCAAGGGCTGGGAGAGTAGCGTGAGGCATAACTTGATTGGGAACGAGGCATTCTATAAAGATGATCACATGTGGAAACGTGTTCCTGGCGTGGAATTGGACGCTGGCAGGAAACGTAAAGCCGGTTCACCGGACCAGAAGATGGCCGCTCCTCCCAACATGGGGGGTGCAACACAATGGACTTCACAAATTCCACAGCAACAGCAATACCACGTGGCTCAGGGGTATTCACTTGGTCCGTCGCCAACTCCTGGTATGCCGATGGGCCACGGCCTGCCTCAGACGGCCCAGACTCCAAAGCAGCCGCTGCCACCACACCAGCCCACAGGAGTTGTCAATCAGCATCCTATGCCACAGCCCAGCTATCAGGCCCCGTCGGCATATCCACAGGCTCCTACTCCAGCACCGACGCAGTTGCCGGGCTACATGCAAGGCAATACTGCACGACAAGCACAGCCCGGGCCGCAGCAAGCACCTTACAATCCAGCGTTTGCCAATAAACCACAATCGTCATATGTGCCAGCACCTGTGAACCAAGCTGCCCCGGCTGCGATGAATACACCACAGCAACAACCACACGTCCAGCACCAGGCTACTCAACAACAGAGGCCACAACCCGTCAACTACAATCAAAACCAAATGCAAGGAGCCCGAGGAGCTCATCCAGGTACCATGGGATCAATGAACCAGAACGCCGGTGCTCAGCTGGGTGTCAACAGGGCAACGATGGCAGCACCCCCGCCTGCCGCGTTACCTCCACTCAAACCTGCCATCGATCCAGATGTGGCCAACTTCCTCAAAAACTTCCGTATTCAAGTGATCAACCAGCTGGAGAAGAAGGTGCCACAGGCAGCGGAGCTGGTAGCCATGTCGGTCATCAACCGTGGTTTAGGCTTCTCTACTATTTCAATTGCGCCTGCCAGCGTGGCTCCAGTTGAAAAGGTCATCATGACGGTGTTCGACACAGCGAGACAGAAATATCCAACGCTTGCGGACCCGAAACTCGTCGAGAAACTGACATCGTTCAAGAAGCTGGGGATCGACACGCTCAAGGGGAAGTTGGGAGAGGAGAGGTCGGAAGCACTGGTTCTTTCAGCCATCAACCGCGTGCTGGGTCTGTGTGAGGCAAGCTTCATGCAGCCTGCAAATGACACCCAGAAACAAGAGATTGAGCAGGCAGAGGGGCTACTTATCAAGCTTGCTAAGAACATTGTACTCGAGTTCCAGAAAGAGGTTGCGGCCGCATCAGTCGGCGCCGTAGCTGGCAACGGCAGGTAGTGCGGGCTGGAACGTCTTTCTGCTTGGGGCCAAGGTTGGTTGGCTCTTCCAATTAGACTGGCATGGCTAAAATTGCCAAACAACAAAGACGGCGATTTGCTGGCTTATGACAATACAGAGTTGCTGTCTTTGTCCAAGCACAAACGGGAGATCAAAAGAGATGGCCACCTAGCCGCTTGAGACTGTTTGTTTTGGACGGGTAGCGGGTGTTTTAATTCGAGCGTCGAGGAGGATTCATGGCGAAGGCGTACACGGAGTTGATTGTTATTGTTATTATTATTATTCTTTTTGGCGCGTAACTAGGCTATTGGGGGAAAACAAAAAAGCATTTGCATCGTGAATACCCGGGAGTGATTTGCTGCTCTTGCGACAGAGGGCGGGTTAAATAAAAAATCGAAAAATGAATAAATATCTTGAAATGATGCTTGATTCGACAGGAGTGGGATTCTATACCCCTGATGGTGTTACTGTCACTTGTAGAGGGAACGACATGAACGAGTGATGCTAGTCAGATGGGTGGATGCCAGGCTGTCTCAAATGACCACGATGCCAATCACGAATAAAAACATGACCAGACAGACAGACATTCTCACAGCACAAAGAAGGAACATCACAAGGAAACGTCGAAAGCAATTTAAAGGGGTTTAAAGAGAAGATGCGTATTTACAATCTTGAGGTGGAAATACAGATTAGACAAGAAAAAAGAAAAAGGATCACAGCTTCGCCTTGTCGGCAACGGTGCCGACCTTGAGCTTCTCGGCGTATTTGTCCAGCACGTGCTTGCTGTGGTACTTCCAAAATGCCTTGGACGAGTCCTTTCCAGCCATGCGCTTCAGGATCTTGGGGCCACCGGGGTGCTCATCGATGAAATCTATTTTTTTTTTTTTTTTGTACTTTGTTAGTTTTAGATTCGGAAAGAAATAGACAGGCGCATTTTGGTTGGAGAAATCAAATGCCAAAACAACTAACTTGTGATATCGTAGACGCCGTCGTCGACAATGATGTAGATGCCGTTCTTCTCGTCCTTGTGCTGGGCTACCTCGGCGGGGGTGAATGTCTTGGACATGATGGGCGGTTGTTTTTTGGGGGGTTTTTGAATGAGAAGGTGGATGCTGAGATTGTATGTTATTTATGCTACAATGAAATTGAGCAAATAATGTATTCTAGATATTGTATATATATCTATGATTTTTTTATCTTTATTTTCTTTCCTGGTTTTGATAGATATGGTTATGGATTGAGTTAAAAACGTTGGAGAAAAGTTGCTGGGTAATTGGAGAGACGTGATTTGTACAAAGGGACAAGCGGGCGCGTTTGCGGCTTCGGTTTTCCCCAGACAATGACGGGGTGTGTGGGCCGAGCAAACAGCAGATGAACCTCGGCACCAAGGTGCAACCGGGGCAATTCCAAACAGAATGACAGGGATACCCAAGGGTTTTTTAGTGTAAGACTTTACTGCTGGAGAACAGAACAGGTCATGTGGGGGGCCGAAGCCGAAAAGCGAGTAAGCATGAGTAGGTAGGTACGTATGTTCACGTGATGATTATGGGCCTTATCTGGTTGTTGTAACTTCGCCCTTGTTTTAAGTCGACGACATTTGATCCAAAGTTGAGATTGACTTGATTTTGATGACGATATGAACAAGATCGCATTACCTCTTTTTTTTTTTATTTTTTTTTTTTTTAATTCTATAGCATTCCAACGATAGGACTTAACCGAGGTTCTCGTTTTATACCAAACTTTCTGATTACTGAATTGTATTTTCAATTTTACATTGCTCAAAAAAATTTGTGTCAAATACTGTAGGCAAGTCGATTAATTCTTTACGATACTTACTGACAGTAAAACCAATGCTTGTCAAGTTTACTCAGAGTTTCAGTGTGGGCAATGCTTCAAAGGTAAAGAAAAGAAACGAACCCATCAAGGGCGTGATATTCACCAAAAAACCCTACATGCTAAGTACAAATTAATCGTGAATGCCTCATCTTCCATCAAACTCCTGGTCACCATCGATTTGCGACAATCCCCTCGCATCCCAAGATCACCAAGCGATTTACTTGGCAGCGGCACCAGCCGGCTTGGGGTTGAGGAGCTGGGTGGCAGTGTTGGCGATGGGGTTGGCAGTGTTGGGCTGACCCTTGCCGTTGTTCAGACCGGCGGCGGCGCCAACCGAAGCCAGAGCACCGTTGATGTTGGGAGCACCGCCGGCGGCGGGGACGGCGGCGGCGGGCTGGGCACCCGATGTGCCGAGGAGCGCACCGGTGGCGCTGGTCAACGGGTTGGTGGTGGCCTTGTTGGCCTGGCCAGCGGCGGGGGCGGGAGAGGCCTTGGGGGCACCAGACTGCTTGGGGGCGGCGGGGGCGGCGGGGGCGGCGGGGGTGGCGGGAGTGGGCGAGGCACCGGCGGCGGGAGGGGCGGCGCCGTTGGCGGGAGGTGCCTGCAGGGCCTTGATGCCGTCGTCGATCTGGGCGGTGACCTGGTCGACTGCCTGCTGGGCGATGCTCTGGCCGATGGCGGGGATCTTGGAGACGATGGCCTTGCCGAGGGCGGTCGAGTCGGTCTTCTGGGTCTGGAGGGTCTGGACGGCGATCTTGGTGAAGCCGAGCTGGTCAAGAGTGTCCTTCTTGCCCTTGAGGGCGTCGATGGTGTCCTTGACGGCGGTCGTCAGGCCGCCAGAGGACTGCTGGAGGGTCAGGGCATCCTGGAGCGAGAGCTCTTGGCTGGCGTTGATGTCGGTGGTTGCCTGCTTGATGGTCTTGCCGAGGTCGTCAGAGGCAGACAGGACCGGGGGCCCGCTCTGCGGGTCGGTCGTGATGCCCTTGACGGCGGTGGTGAGCTTGCCGAGGCCAGTCTCGATGGTCTTGAGCGCACCCTGGATGGACGCCAGGTCCCTCTTGACAACGGCGGCGGGGGCTGCAAGACCAGTGGCCAGGAGCAGGGAGTTGAGGATGACGGTTGAGGCGCGCATATTGAATGAGATAGATGCTTTAGATCAAAGAATTGAATAGGGAACGAGCCAAAGTAAGGAAAGTGGGTATTTGTTTTATGTGAAGAAGAAGAAGAAGAAGAAAGAAGAAAAGAAGTTTAAGGAAGGTCTGGAGCTGTTTGTGTTTGTTTGCGTACGTAAATTTGCTAACCGACCAGCGGAATCTTCACGAAGAGCTCTTTAGAGTCTAGAGGAGTCTAGGAAATGCAGATGATTCGATGGCTTGATGGTTCTCTTCCATTTCCGACTTGAAGCGAGAGATGGCATGGCATTATATACACGGAAACATTTGATATCGTTTACACTCAGTCAGTCAGTCACACATACACACACACACACACACACACACACACACGCGCGCGCGCGCGCGCGCAAACGAGAAGACGAGGCTCTGTCTACGGACGGTGAGTCCATTCTCTCCGGGGCACGTCCCTCCGGATCGTCTGTTGATTGATCTCGGAGCTCAGGGCACGTTCGATTGCTTTGGTGCAAAACTCGCACTCTGATGCTGCACCAACAATGTCCTCAACATGCACTCTTGGGGCGATATTCTTTTGTTCTACCCTTTTGGTGAGCTTCCTTCAACCCATGTCTATCTGCTAGGGACATGATTCCGCTGTCAATTCACCCATAGTCGGACGCATGTTTTCCAGAACCTGAGGTGAAACGCACGATGGCCATGGGCCCGTTCATTGGACTAAAAGAAGGCAGGGGAGGCGTCTGTGCTTTGGACAGAAATTGGTTGATATGCCAACAAGTGATGTGAGAATGTCCAGGATGTGGTTGGGAATAAAAGTAAGGGGAAAAAAAAAGGGGCCGTGAACTTTTGTCCTAGGAACTCCGTCCGGATCTGACAAGCTTGGTATAATTTCCCAGGTCCAATCGCGAGGCTGGAAAGGCCATTGAGTTGATCAACATTTTCGGACGCCATACTGCAGGGTCGCCGTGTATGCGGAAGGAACCGAACCATATTTCCTCTTGTCTTTTGTTTATTCCATTGTTCTCGTCTTTGCTTTGGACAAAATTTTAAACCTCGGAATATGTACTGTACCTAAACAATCTAACAATATACTGCCACTTACGCAGTTGATAAAAAAAGACCTGCATTTAACCTAACATTAGCTTCACCAACACCCAATCACCTGATAGGCAGCACGCTCAAGCATCCTTTCGAAAAAGGGGGCAAAAACATTCTTCCCAAAGAAGCATATACATACCAGCCAGGAACCATTGTGGCATACGGCTTTGACGGGTAAGTACTTTTTTTTTTTGGTCCCATCTTCATTTTTTTGACAATCGATGGAATAAAGCTAAACTTCAAGTGTCCGCCCCGTGTCACTCGCGCGGTCGACGGCCTAGACTCCTAGACTAGCCGAACTATCTAGTCTTCTGCGCTTAGCCTCTTCTTGCCACTTCCTTCCCCAGTGGCCTGTGTTTGATGAAAGACTTTTTTGTCCCTTCATGTCTGTGCGTGCTTGCGGACCATGTAGCCATGTTGACGACGGACATACTTCGGCGGCTAGTTTCTAAGCATGAGGATATTTTGAAAGAAACATGAAACTTTTGGATCAGGCAAACAACGCGAGTGGTAGGTTGGCGTCATTTTCTCTCAAGGTCACAGCTTCTGGATGGTTCATCGACCAAGTGGCAAAACAACAAAGGAGCAGGTGATCAAGCAGCTCAACTTTAATGTTTCGCTTCTCGTCAAGGTGTTAAAGTACTAACTACCTACACCTGGACAAGCCTTAGTCTACATTAGTTATGTATGTATGTCTTTAACTGTCAGCATTAATATTTATAACCATAGTCATTAAACTACCTAGATAATAGCAACTAATATTCACTATGGACTTCGCCAAGACACGCGGTTGCCGCGGATGCTTGTTTGTATACAGTCACGGCCCTTGTTATTAGAACAAAGCCATCATATAATGATATTATGCAGAGGACAGAATCAAAACACCATCCATGAAGACGACGACAATACATGCCTCAGAAAAAATGGCCGGAACGACACGCGCAACAAGACACGCAGCAGACTTTGAGGCATACGACACGATCATGCATACTCCGCGCTGGGGCCTTGTGCCAAACCTGCACGCTCCTTCACCCATCAAGCATGCGGTCCGATACTAACCCAATGTTGGCCGTCTAGTTTTCTTTTTCTTCCTTTTGTTTTTTGGCGTTGCATGATAACCTAAAAAAAAAAAAAAAAAAAAAAAAAGAATCAGACTGTGGTCTCATGTTTTGCCACGCGCCCCCTCATCATCACATCCGCATCATTGCAGAATAAACCCCAGCAGCGGCTAGGTTCATCACAAACCTGCACCTCACCCAAACGCTCACTCCATTCGGACTTGAGCTCACCTGTACCCTCATTGTACGGCTCGGTATGCTCCATCCACTCGGACCAGAAACACACCACCCGCTCAGCCTCTGGCGGACCCACCTCGAACCACTCCCGGTGAGCCCGACCACAGCCCGGGCAACTAGGCGACTCCCTGCGGCGCCGGCCTCGGAGCTGCGCGTGGCAGAGCCGCTCCACGCGGAGTGGATACCGCGTGGACACGCTGCAGACCGCCGAGGGTTCGTATCGGCACGCGCTCGCGATCCTCCGCATCCGGTCGGGAACAGACCTGGTCGTCATGCCGATCTTGACGTGGCGCGTTGGTGGGCTCACGGCTTCGTCGACCGGAAGGCAGAACACGTACACGTAGCCGCCCCCTGAATCTGCAGTCCTCTGCTCGTCTCCTGACAATGGTTTGGAAATCATGGCCCTGATGTCCCTGTTGGTTGTTTCGTAGTTGGAGTCAGTCCCGTGCCAGAAGGGGGAAAATATGTGCGGTATAGGTCTCCGCGGCTTGACGTCGTCCTCTTGTGTATACTCTTGGAGGAACGGTGCTCTTGTAGACATGGGCGATCCCAAACCTCCCCTGGTTTGAACAGAATCCTCAAAATCCCTGTTAGTATCTCTCGTAATACTTTTCTTGACAGCAAGCTCCCGCCCATGTCTTGCCGTCCGGTGTCCCTCGCATTCAGCAGCCACACCTTCCGGAACTGCTTTTTCAACCGGCAAGCATTTCCCGTCTTCAACTGGCGCCATATCTTGTACCAATCTATCTTGGGTTTTAGTACAAGGCCCGAAACCGAACTAGGGAACTGGTGACTTTTATTCTTTCTAAACACGCGCCATTGCACTTCTGATAGACCTTATGGAGAGGTAACTTCTTGTTATATAGTCCTCTGCTTGCTAGGAGTTAAGCAACTGTATAATATGACCCAGAGACTATCACCATGACCATCAGACCAGCTTCACGTAGTTCTGATTCTTTCTTAGTCTCCAGCAAAGGTACTAGCAAGGAGGAATCATAAAAGGGATGACCGGTGCTTCACCAACTGTCAGTGTCATTCACTATCGGTAAAAATATGAAAGAAAGAGTTCTAGTATCTTGAGATGGGTTAATAAAGCCATCCTACGACACCCTCAGCTGAGCTCTCTTCTTCCGCGCCTGGCAAAAGTTTTTTTTTTTTTTTTTCTTTTTTTCTTGAAAGGCAGCATAGGACTAGTACGATAAGTTCTCGCATGCACTCTCTTTTCTCTTTCTCTAAGTCTTAGTATTTTGCTAAGCTAGCTGCAAAGTACATCAACGCCGTAATGGAAATAATTTTATAATATACAATGCAAATGCTATTCTCCATTCTACAACGAACCACCTCTGCACCTCTGACGTTATTATGGTCCCGTCCCGAGTTAAATCGTTCGTAACACACAGGCAATAACAAGAGCCCTATGGTACTGTATAAAATCCCCTCGCTAAAGAGACACGGGATGTTTGGAAGCGAGAGAGGTGAAGACTTTATGCGGAGTATTCATCGTGGTAATTAAACATGCGACTCAAGACACCAAGGACGTGTTTGCCTTGGATGTCTACTCATACGGAATCCATCAAAAGCAAAACACACATCAGTCAGCCCTACTAAGCTCGCATCATATTCGGATCACAATTGTTTTCTTCTCACATTCAACTTGACTCCGTCGCCAGAGATGAGACCCTTTTCCAGTTTACAAACTGGCGTCGGATCACAGCCGGCAATGTTTTCAATGGTTATGCGATCAAAATGAGTCCGATCCCGGTTTCTAATTCATCGTAGCACATTCTCCATTATTAAATCCCAAGACACTGATCGTCTATATACGAGTCCCAGGCACGTCCCTTATCTTTTTTTTTTTTTTTTATCCTGAAAGGATTTACAACATGACCCACGAGAAAACATAGGCTGATTAACCAAGAATGCAAATAAAAGCTTTATCCAAATTATGTTTGAAAAAAAAAAAAAAAATGCACAAAAAGGCCAAGAAAAATATAAACGAACAGGAAAACAAATTATTCTAGCTCAAGAGACGTTTGTACGATAACAGCCATGGCGGCTAGATTACATATTCGCAAGCTCATTGTCGATCTGGCGGTCCAGGAATGTCCTCCTCTCACCGACCAGTTCAGTTTGCAACCTTTGCTCCACAAGAGCGCGTACCTGCTTCTTGGTCACCGTGTCCAGGTCAACCTCCATCAACACCGCCCTGATCGCATCTACGATCTGCATGTCATCAGGGCCAGCGGCGTTGCGCTGGAAATCAAAGCTCATAGTGCTCTGCCTTGCCGCCTCAGACTGGCCCAGGGGAGGCCGTGAGCCGCCGGCAAAGCCCATCGCCGTACCCGCGCGCGTCGGCACAGGCGAGGCATTTGCCACGTTGCGCAGGTTGCTCATGCTCATCATGCGTCCGTGGTTTTGCGCGTTTGCATCTTGGTAAGGTGACATGCTCACCATGGACTGTCGTGCAGCGGGATTGTCCGAGTAGGGGGTGGGCCCGGCATAGGTAGGCGAGCGCGACATGTGCTGGTATGGCGCAGGGCTGTTGGGCGAAATGTAGGCAGTGCTGCGGTTCATGCCGGTGAGAATGCTACCCGGACGGGCCGCCGAGTATACTGATCGCATGTCATCCATTTCGTAGGCGTCGGCAAAGACGTGATCCATCTTCTCGGTCGGACCACCACCACCACCACGACGGCCGGGGAGGTTGTTTGCAAGAGCGTAGTCGTCCCACCGCTGGAGGGGAATGGACCGAGGGTCGAAGCCTTCGTCGTCGACGGCCACAATAGTCTTTTTGCCAGACTCACCCACCACGATACGGGTGTTACCCCACGAGAAGTTGTCCTGGTTCCAGAAAGAGTAGATGGGGAGAACGAATGAGTAGATGGGGAAGGCGCAAAGGTAAATGATCATCCATCCGATGTGCTGCCATTGACGCTTGAGAATAAAAATCAAAGCCTGCAGACCGTAAACGGCAGCCAACATGATAAGCGTAATGAGTGGGAACGGCCCAGTTCCGGAGGCTACAGTGTAAATCAGGTATCCGAGGTAAACGCAGGTGGCCGGGAGAATGATGGTTCCAAACAGATCGACAAAGACGACGAATCGCATGCTAAAGCAGCAGAAACCACACATCTCCTTGAGAGTCATCAGTTCAACCAAGTTGTGGATAGTCGAGTTGATCCATCTTCGACGTTGTGAAAGCAAAACGCTCCACTTCTCCGGCGCCGCAGTCTGACAGAATGCGTTAGGGTTAAACTTGAACGACATGTAGGGGAAGTGCTTGGTCATAAGGGTGGTGAGATAACGATCTTCTCCAAGCGAAAGCAAGTTCTTCTTGTGGAGGGTATCGACGTAGCAATCGCTATAGTCCCTGATGACGTTGTCTGAAATGATCAAGGGCTTGCCCTTGTCGGCAGTACGCAAGCGATACATTGTGAAACTGTGCGGTATATACAAGTTAGTCATGTACTAGTTCATATTTCATACAGAGAAAATAAGCATCTGGTGCTTCTTACCATCCAGGCAAACAGGTGACACTGCCAAAGAGAGACTCGAAAGCCTTGGCCAAGTGGTGAGAAATGAAGTATTCGTAGACCTGGATCATTGTCCACCATGAACGTTCCTCATTTTGCAAGCTGGTTTCACCGCAAATGCCGGCAATCTTTGCGTCGGATGCACATGAGGCCACAAGACGGGTAAGGGCGTCCTCGCGAACGCAGGTATCAGCGTCAATCATGAGAAGGTATTCGTAAAGCTCGGGGTCAACGCCGATGATATTGTTGATCTGGTGGAACATTTCGAGCTCGAGCGGGTTCATCGGGGCACGGTGGTGAACACGATTGAGGAAGCTCATCAGCAAAATCTGGGAGTCACGCTTGCCTCGGTTACCAGGCTTTGCTTTGCTCTGTTCCGACTCCTTGCCAACTTTAACAACGACGACGTAAGGGACTACGTTGCCCTCAAACTCGTAAAGACCAGAGTAAACCTTTCCGTAGTTCAGCTGCTCGCTGCTGGCACCGACCGACTTGAAGGGCAACGCAGGCGGATCGACCTTGGGGTCAACTCCCAAGATGTCGAGAACAATCTTGGGCGTCGGACGATCGTTGCCCTCACCAGTGAGGACACCGTCGCAAATGACGCAAATCAGCTTCCGCTTGTTGTCGTACTGGAGAGCCGTGAGCGAATCGAGAGCCTTCCTCAGCGAGTCCTCGCCTTCAGTGTAGGCAGGCACCTGGCAGATGACGAACTTGTCTTGAGGCGAAGGGCGACGCTTGGAGCCAAACTGCAAAGCTGATACGAACTTGAGCAGGATGACCGCACACATGATGACGGCGAAGGCCAGCAAGAAGTAGTTGTTGGTCTGACAACGGGCTGTATACCGGAAATCCACGGTGCCGATATAGAAGTAGTTGTCCAAGCAGTTCAGGTTGTTGCGGAGAGTTGTGTAGGTCGTCAGGTTGTTCCGCTGCGCGTTGTTGAGAAGCCCATTCCAGCTGTCGGTGACATCTGTACCGGGATTCCTCTGGACGACTTGAGTCAAGCTGTTGTCGAGGAACTGGTACGAAGCAAGATTGTTCTGGGTTTTCAAGGTCGAAAAGTAGTCCCTGAGATCATAGACCTTGTTGTTGTAAATCGCCCACTTGCGGTCCTGATTCTGGCCCTCTGAGCTGATTTTCCCAGCGTCCCAAACGAGCTCTCCCTTGTAGTACTCTTTCATCCGTGGCAGGAAGGTATCCTGATACCAGTTGGCATTGGTCATACTGGACCGCGTGTTGGCCTGGTTGGGACCTGAGATGTGCATACCCTCGGAATTCGGAGTCTCGGTAGAGTTGGTGTCAAGAGACAGTCGGTCGCTAATTCCCAGACCAGGGCAGGCCTTGAACAAGGGAGGAGGGATGTATGCGTCCATGCTAACACCGGCAAATGGTTGCATCAGGTCCTGAGTTGCCTCCTGACCCGTGGTACCGTGGGTAATTTTCCAAAACTTTGAGAGATCGTAAACTTTGCCGCGGTTGCTGACCCAGAAATCAGTGTCGCCCTGGTGTTGCTGGACCTCATCGCGAGTCCAGACCTTGTCGAAGTTCGGGCAGAGTATACGGCCGAGGAAGATGATCCAGAAGACGATAGCAGCATTGATGAGCATAATGATGAGGCACAGGGCGACTTTCTCACGCCAGGCCATTCGTACATCAGGTCTCTTCATACGACCCACATAGCGAAGTAGAGGTGATGGGATCCAAAATGTCATGGCCCACACGGTAGCCACCCATATCCTACGGGATTTCGTTGTCTGTTGTTGTTCAATCTTTTTGTTATTGGCAAGTTCAGGGTCCAGCGCACCCACAAATTCGCCTTCATTGTTGAACAGAATGTCATCGCGTTGGTCGTCGCCCTTGTTTCCCAGACCGTAATCTCCCTTGCTAACGTTACGCAGGCCTGAGGGAGCCACAGAGGGGGCCACTCCGGGGCTGTGACCCATGCCCACAGCGAGGGTAGCTTGGCTTGGGTTCCTTTGGTGCAGCAGTTGGTCTCGGCTGCCATTGGAAGCGGTGTCATGAATTGGAGGGAAGTAGCCGCTCCCATTGTTGGAGTAGCCCGTGTCCATGGCCATAACACCAGGTGGAGCCATGAGGTTGCTGGCGCCCATGGGCATGTCTCCCATTGGCTTCATATCGAGCATGTTCTCAGCCTCCCACCAGGCGGCCTCGCGCATCCAGACACGTTCATGGCCTACGACCACCTCGCCGTTGCTCCAGCCGCGCTCTAAAATCCACGTCTCTATGCCTTCACGACCTTCTCTGCATCCCAGAACCGAGTACCGCTGGACAAACTCATCCACGTCAAAGTCGGCCGTGAAGTCGAGGTTTTTGTTGCGCCTATTGGCCCACTCAGGCAGCCTCCAGGCACGGAGTTGTCTAGATACGGTACCGGCAGACCAAGCCGAGTTTATTGAAGGCAAGGCAGCAAGACTGGCCGGGGAATCATCTGTAGGGTGGATTGAAAGATGATACCAGGCACGACTGCTGCCCAAAACACCTTGAATATCCAACCGACCAGTCTGGCCAAGTTGAATGCCCTCTCCGGAGACAGGGAACAGCAACTTCTTGAAAAAGCAGTCGTCATCGGCGACAATTCCAACCTTTTCAAGAATCTCCTCTCTCTTCTCCAAGTGGTGTTGTCTCTCTCTGCCTTTGGGGCCAGACATGTCGCCCAGCAAAGGTCCTGCTTCAGCCACCGCATTCTGCGTCTCACGCAGGACAGATTGACCGGCGGAAGCAACCTCCACACCGTCCTGCTTCATCTCGGAGTTGATGCCTTGAGAGTCGTCGAAAATCCCGCGCATTGCGAGAGCTTTTGCCAAAGTAAGGTCTGGGACCTCAAGGATGGTCAGGCAAACAGTGTCGCCATTGTCCTCTGCGCTATTCGGGGTTCTGGCTCCGCGGCCGCCATCACTCGACTCATCGCCGTCCCGGATGCGCGCCATTTGGGCCTGGATGGCTTGATTGGCCTTGGAAATAACCCAGTCAACGAGAGCCTCGTAAAGCCCACCAACTAGTGTCTGTCGGTCTTCAGTGGTGCATTGCTTGGCCAAAACTTCGGGTTCAACGCCCAGAAGACCGCCCACATCTTCACAAACTTCCTCCAGGACCTCTTCATCGACTGTGTAGTCGAGAGTGTCACCAAGCTTGAGAAGGGCAGCCAGGGTGGAAAGTAAATCGCGATGTGAAGAGCCCTTGATTCCAATTTCCTTGAGAGCGGCACGGAGATCATCGGCGGAGGCCCCGTCATCTGCGGTGGGCAGGTACGAAGGCGGGTCATAGGTACCAGACCGAGCCAAAAGAGTGTAACTGGAAGCGCTCTTCAGGCCCAAGAATTCCCTTTCAGCCGGGGTTGAAGCACTGGATAGAAGGTGGTAAAAGACATCGAAGGCTCGGTACCCTGCCTCTGCCGGAATACTGAGAAGCCCAGCTACAGTGTCGATTCCAGCTTGCGACAAGGCTACACTAGCAGCAGTCACGTTGCCAGCCAGGTTCATCGTCAACGTTACGCCGAGAGCTGCATGTCGCGGAGCGGAGGGGTTAAATGGAGCGACACAATGGATGAATGGGTCCAGAGCCTCGAGCGCCTTGAACAGTGACGACGGGAGAGATACAGGGAAAGAGCGGAGGAAAGGCTTCAAGACAGACGGGGTAGACTGGTGGAGAGAGCTGCCGAGCTGTTAGCAAAGTACACGCAACAGAACAAACATGACATGCGCAGTGAAAACACATACCCAAGAATGATACATCCGTCCTCGGCGCGGCGACGAGCATGCTCCCATGCTCGTGCTGCGAGGGCAGGGTCGACGGTGCCTCCAAATTCTCCGTCAGGCCCAGCCTGCGTAGCTGTGAGCCACGTATTGACAACCAGACTGGTCCCTGCATCCAAGCGGTAGGGCTGAGACGCGAGGTAGATGTTATGAACGGCGTTGAGCAACGTTGTTGTCGAGACCGAGGTAGACTGTTGCCCGGCTCCTCGGGGGCCGCTCATGCCCTCCGAGGTTACCGAGTACATTGACATTCGCCGGCTCGCCATTGTCGCTGGAGAAGACGAGGTCTTCAGCAAGCGACAACAAGCAGCAAGTCCGACTGGGAATGTGCGAGATGTATACCAAGTCCGGTCAAAACAGACGTATGTCCCACAGGATCGTAGACTCCGCCCAGCAAATGTCCAATAAGTTGGCTACTGCACCAGCCAGCCAAAACTCTTGATGCTGAGGTGTAGCGGAGCGAGATATGAAATCGACGTGAAGGAAGGACGTGACTGTGTGGTGGGTGTTGGTTTCTCGTCGTGATGTTTTGGAAGATCGGCAGTCGAAAAGAAAAGAAAACCTAATTAAGAAATAGTAGATATGCCAATAGATAAATACTGTAAACAAACAATAAATAGTAAACGACCGATTGGAAACCGTTTGAAAGAGTGCAACGGTTTCAAGATAGAATGGGCAAAAGCGAATGATTGCCGGATGAGAGACTTGGTTGAAAAAGGTAGGTCTCAAACTTGGTCGATGAAGAAACAAACCTATTGCAACCTCTGGTTGTCTCGACGAAGGGAGCGATGGGAGGGACGCTGGACAAAGTAGAACCAGGCGGAAGGTCCTGCACAAATTACTGCGGAGAGGCTAAGGGTATGACCGATCGAGCTCTGGCCCAAAGGAGAGAAAAAAAAAAAAAACACTACCACAACAATCATTGTGTGACAACATGGGTGTGTGGCAAGGCCACCAGGGGAACGGCCAACATCCCAAGGAGCCGATTGGCGATCAGCCAGAGGGAACCAGGATTTTGGTTTGCACAGTCGACTCCCACTGTGGGGAATACGAACCGCATTCTGAAAGCAACCAGCACAGCTCCACAATCACCCACTTCACTGGGCGGGATTTGAAATAGGAGTCCAGGAGAACAGTCCAGAAATCAAGCTTTGTGCAGAATCCGAGGCAGCATCACTCCATCACGAGACATTGTCGATACGGACGGTCAGCTACCACCTAAAGGGTGGCAATACTTTTTTTTATTATTTTTATTTTATTTTAGTTTACAGTAGTATATGCATCCTCTTTACTCAAAAACCTACTCTATATTGTCCGTATATCTCAGCACAGCCACTTCCTAGCTCACCTAGGCACGGCGGGCGCGGGAAGCAACGTTCATCTCGAGATCAGAAAGAGACAAGACGAGTTCGGATATTTTTAGTCAAGGATTTACTCTAGAAGGAAATAAGTAGGTACCTTGTCTTGTACCGCTGGTACCGTGCAGGCAAGGTAATGCTTACTGTACGTCAACCCCTATTATTCAAACCTACGAAAGTGGGCTGACTCTATCCCGGCCGAGCGCCCAGCCAATACTACCTGCCTTGACATGAGCACATACAGTATTGTGTTAATCCTTCAAACTACTGTAATGTATCCTGCAATAGTGGCGTTCGTAGCGTGTGCTCCAATCAGCCGTGACACTGATTTGGATTTTTTTTTTTTTTTTTTGTTCTGCCTTGGCCGAGTGTTCGGCAGATGCAGTCTAGCGACATATGAAGGCTCCATCTAGCTCACGATAAATTACAAGATGCAATTGCTCGAACGGCACAAAAGTGCATGCAAATGGCATGGGAAAATCTTTGGCGGCTGGGAGGCGTTGGAGCTGAGCGGTTAGTGCTAGATCGAATGAATCTCGACCACAAGATTGGTTTTGATTTCCCCAGTCGCCTGTAGCGGGCTGAGAATCAAACAAACAGTGCGAGCACCTACGGCAGTGGACAGCCCCAGCCCGCGACACGAACAGGCCGACGTGGGGCAATATTTTCTTTCATGCAGCATCTAGCCAGGCTAATGCTGACTTCTAACCAGGAAGCAATCCCAGCCTCAGTAATGCTCAGACGCTGTCGTTGGCTGTCATCTGGTTTTCTCTGCATCCCGTCTGAACCTTCTGTTGCTTTCACACACGAAAGCAAAAGACTGGGACGCATTTGAGTTTTTTTCCTTCTTGTATCCAAGGCAGGGCGTGGATTTGTTTGTTTGTGTTTTCTTGAAAGTGAACGAACGGTTTTACTAGATCGTTAATAGTCCGAGCGTAGGCAACTTGTAGTAGAACTAATCTGCCGTAGAAAGGAACTCTGAGACAGTAGCCTACGTATAGGCAGGGTCCGAATCAGATAGAGAATGAAAACGCACCGAGGCCATACTCCTTCATAGGCTTTTGCCGGGGGGGAGAAAGCTTTGGTTTTCATATGATGTCGTTCTTTCCCGAAAACGGCGTGCACGAGATTTAATTTTGCGTCTTTGCTCGCAACCTGGTATGCATTACAGATCTTCTCTGCTTCAAGTGCTGTCAAGCACGAGCTCAGCAGGCAGCCCCACAATTGTCTTCCATGCAAGCCGGACCTGGCCACTGTAACGGGAAAATTGGATTGGTGCGAAGCACCCGGGCCACGCCCCCTTGCTCGTATTAGGACGTTGCAGCTGGCCCACGATTGCCTGTCCGGCCTGGATGAGCGATTCTCCCTTTTTTTTTTTTTCCTCCTCTTTCCCCGGCGAGTCTTGGTAGTATTCACAAGAGCCGTCAATTCAGGTGTGGTCTTCCGCATTAAGGCTCTGTTATTGCCTGGCTGTTTGCAACAATTTACACTTTTCCTTCTTTGGGATTCTCCTTCTTCCACAATCACTCGTTTGTTCATACCGTTCGTCAGGCCCTCGTCCTTCGTTTTTCGGGCCTTTTTGCTTGTCGCCGCGGTTCCAAATCACTCCCATAATAGTAATAAGGGTTGGTCTGTGGACTTCGTGTTTTCTCGTGTTACGCAGGCACAGCAGCGGGGGTTTCTCAAGACAACTTTGTCCTAGATTCCCTACTGCTTCTAGTCCAGATACAAGTTTGCGTCCTAGAGGCTCAACCCCGACAGGTCAACTCTACAGCCATTTGAGTAGTGGCCAAGCCGACAAGCGAGTAACAAAGTCCCAAACTTTCTTTCAAATCCAGCCTTCTATAGGGAACCAAATTTCTCAAACGGCCTTCAGGCGCGTTGCTGCCTCGACTCGAGGCTGCTTGCTCTCGACATGGCACAACACCTTCCGCCTGTCGGCGGTAACGGTGGTGCTCATACGCAGCCTTCTCTACCTGCGCTGCCCGCCCACCTCCAGTCCGATACGCACCTCACTGGGCACCTTGCCAGTCGTTTCCACGTCAGTCTGCCAACCGCCAAACTATCTTCTCACGCCTTCATCTCAATCAACACCTACACGTCCTCCAGCAAGGGACAAGATGGAGGCAAGGCTGGAAGTGCTCAAGGCGAGGCCGAGGATATGGCCGACAGGGCTTTCCTACGTCTCGGTCACCGTTCTGAGAATCAAGCAATCCTTTTCTTGTAAGTATAATCCTTGAACCCATTCCCTTCCATACCCAGCCGTGGGCGATGCTGACAATGATGCAATTCCAGGGGTGAATCTGGCTCAGGAAAGACGACCATCCGATCGCATATTCTGACTGCCCTCCTGAACAAAACCTCGACGCCCCTATCCACAAAGGTCTCGCTCGCTGCATATGTCTTCGACACCTTAACCACTACCAAGACTGCCACCACCCCGACGGCATCCAAGGCAGGTCTCTTCTACGAACTGCAGTACGACACAGCGTCAACAACGAGTCCGCTGCTCATCGGAGGAAAGCTGCTGGATCATCGTTTGGAGAGGAGTAGGATTACCGATGTGCCAACCGGGGAGCGAAACTTCCATATCCTGTACTACATCTTGGCCGGCACAAGCGCTGCCGAAAAGACACACTTGGGCTTTGGAGAGCCGGATGCCGGAACCGGCAGCAAGCGATGGAGGTATTTGGGGCACCCGACCCAGCTCAAGGTCGGCATCAACGATGCCGAGGGATTTCAACTGTTCAAGACTGCCCTCCGTAAGCTTGAATTCCCCCGCAGTGAAATTGCCGAGATCTGCCAAGTCCTGGCTAGCATTCTTCACATTGGACAGCTCGAGTTCGAGAGCTCGGAAAACACAACAGTTGGCGGCGATGAGAGCGGTGGCTTCTCGCACGAGGGTGGCCAGGTGACAACTGTCGCAAAGAATAAGGACGTGCTTGCTATAGTGGCCGCATTTCTGGGCGTCAGTGCCGCCGAGCTTCAAACAACCCTTGGATACAAGACCAAGATCATCCACAAGGAGAGGGTCACTGTTATGCTCGACCCTGTTGGTGCCCGCGCCAACGCCAATGAACTAGCCCGGACTCTCTACTCGCTTCTGGTTGCCTATGTCATTGAGAACATCAACCAGAAGATCTGCGCTCCTGAGGAGGCCATTGTCAACACCGTGTCTATCATCGACTTCCCAGGTTTCTCGCAGCAAAGCTCCACTGGCTCATCTCTCGATTTGCTCCTGAACAATGCTGCTGCCGAGGCCATGTACAACTTGACCCTGCAAAACTTTTTCGATCGCAAGGCGGATCTGCTAGAGACCGAGGAAGTGAGTGTGCCACCCACTAGCTACTTCGACAACTCCGACGCAGTCAAGGGATTGCTCAAGACTGGCAATGGTCTCTTGAGTATTCTTGACGACCAAACCAGGCGTCACCGTACCGACATGCAACTCTTGGAAAGTCTGCGCAAGCGCTTCGAAGGCAAGAACCCTGCTATCGGCGTTAGTGCAGCCACCGCAAAACTTCCGGGCAGCAACTTCTTGTCCGAGAATACTGCTGCTTCCTTCACCGTGCGCCACTTCGCTGGTGAGGTCGAATACTCGATCAAAGGACTCGTCGAGGAGAACGGTGAAGTCATCTCTGGTGACCTTTTGAACCTGGTAAACTCTACCAAGAGTGACTTCGTTGCCCGCCTCTTCGGTCAAGAGGCTCTGCATACTGTCACACATCCTCAGGAGAGGACGACAGTGATGCAGGCTTCAGTCAGCTCCAAGCCTATGCGTGCTCCAAGTGTTATGTCACGCAAGATCAGGCCGGGAACGGCTCGTACTACTCGCCAACGCAAGGAATCAATTAGTGGGCGGCAGGACACCCTAGACGATATTGCCAGCGAAGCTGGAGATTCGCGGCGTCCTGTTAACAAGCCATCCGAGGAGGGCGCGTCGGGTCAGTTCCTCCACTCGCTCGACAATGTCACCAAGTCTTTTCACGCGCAGAACACCAACGCCTACTTTGTCTTCTGCTTGAAGCCCAACGACAGACGTATTGCCAACCAGTTTGATAGCAAGTGTGTTCGCACACAGATGCAGACATTTGGCATTGCTGAGATCAGCCAACGTATCAGATCTGCAGATTTCAGTGTGTTCTTGCCCTTTGGCGAATTCCTGGGTCTTGCCGATGTTGACACACTCCTGGTCGGAAGTGAACGGGAGAAGGTCGAGGCTGTTGTTGATGAGAAGCGCTGGCCGACCAACGAGATTCAAATCGGTTCTACTGGTGTATTCCTCAGTGAACGATGCTGGATGGAGATTGCGCAGCTCAATGATATGGTAACGAGCAGATTTGGCGTTCCCGAATCGGAGGGTGGCACTCCACTCGGCAATTTACCATACGGCGCTTCCAAGGAGCGCCTGATCGCGGCTGGTAACTCCCCGTACAACAACGACAAGACCAAGTCGGGCTACTTTGGCAGTAACGACATCGACGGCAAGTCAGATGCCGGAGCTTCGGCTTTTGGCGGAGGTGACATGTTCAAGAACCTTGATACTCGCGAGCAGATGGCTGAGCGTGGTAATGAGAAGTCCATGGTTGAGGTGGAGGAGTTCAAAGACAGCCCAAGCCGCAAGCGCTGGGTCTTCATTACCTGGATGCTTACATTTTGGGTCCCAGAGTTTCTGATACATCGCCTCGGTAAAATGCCCCGCAAGGATGTGCGCCTGGCTTGGAGAGAGAAGTTGGCTATCAACATCATCATTTGGTTCAGTTGTTTGGCCGCTGCTTTCATCCTGGTTGTGTTCCCCCTCCTTGTTTGCCCTACACAATACGTGTTTACTGGCGAGGAGCTCTCCGCCTACAACGGACAAAATGGCAAGTCTTCATATGCAGCCATCCGTGGGCAGGTCTTTGACATCGGATCATACATTCCCAGACACCCTCTGCCATATTTGCCAGCAAAGTCTTTCAACCAATACGCCGGCACTGATATCACGGGCCTTTTCCCCGTTCAGGTTTCTGCTCTGTGCCAAGGAAAGGATGGCTCTGTTAATCCGGCCGTGCTGCTGGATTATAAGGACACCAACATCACCGACTCGCCCAATGTTTACAACAGTCAGGATCAGAATGCAAAATACCACGATTTCCGCTACTTCACCAACGATACAAGACCCGACTGGTTCTCTCAGATGATGATTACTTTCAGGGGCACGTATAAGAAGGGCAACATTGGCTACCCTGCTGGAACCGTCCAGAAGATGGCCCAGAACAGGAACGCTATCGCGATGCTCAACGGTCGGGTGTACGACTTCACCAAGTACATTGCTGGAGGCCGTACTTTTAGGGTTAAATACAACGAAACGCCTCCTACCGACCAGAGCCTACTCGACTTCATGGACCCATCAGTTGTGAAGCTGTTCCAGGACCGCAGCGGAGAGGATATTACCCCACTTTGGGGTGCACTAAGGATGGACCCGACTCTGAGACAGTCGATGCAACTCTGTCTTGATAACCTGTTCTATCTTGGCGATGTCGATACGCGTAACTCGCCGCGTTGCAAGTTTTCCGAATACTTCATCCTCGCTGTTACGATTGTTCTTGTCTCGATCATCGCCTTCAAGTTCCTGGCTGCGCTCCAGTTCGGTACCAAGAACATGCCCGAGAACCTCGATAAGTTCATCATGTGTCAGATTCCTGCGTACACCGAAGACGAAGAGTCGCTTCGTCGTGCTATAGACTCCGCAGCTCGCATGCACTACGACGACAAGCGCAAACTTTTGATCGTTGTTTGTGACGGTATGATTATTGGTCAGGGTAACGACAGGCCCACGCCGCGCATTGTGCTCGATATTTTGGGTGTCTCAGAAACAGTCGATCCCGAGCCCCTCAGCTTCGAATCTCTGGGTGAAGGTCTCAAGCAGCACAACATGGGCAAGGTCTACTCGGGCTTGTACGAGGTTCAAGGTCACATCGTCCCCTTCATGGTCGTCGTCAAGGTCGGCAAGCCATCCGAGGTCTCGCGTCCGGGTAACCGTGGCAAGCGTGATTCTCAAATGGTCATCATGCGCTTCCTGAACCGTGTCCACTACAACTTGGCCATGAGCCCGTTGGAGCTGGAGATGTACCATCAGATTCGCAACATTATTGGTGTGAACCCGACATTCTATGAGTACATGCTTCAGATCGATGCCGACACGGTTGTTGCTCCCGATTCGGCCACTCGTTTCGTCTCGGCTTTCCTGGATGACACCCGCTTGATTGCATGCTGTGGAGAGACGTCAATCGCCAACGCCAAACATTCCTTCATCACCATGATCCAAGTTTACGAGTACTACATTTCGCACAACTTGTCCAAGGCCTTCGAATCTCTGTTTGGCTCCGTTACCTGTTTGCCAGGTTGTTTCTCCATGTACCGTATCCGCGCCGCCGAGACGGGTAAGCCGCTTTTCGTCTCCCGCGAGGTTGTCGACGCCTACGCCACTATCCGCGTGGACACGCTGCACATGAAGAACCTGCTTCACCTTGGTGAGGATCGTTACCTGACGACGCTCCTACTCAAATACCACAACAAATACAAGACAAAGTACATCTACCGAGCACATGCCTGGACCATTGCCCCCGACTCCTGGAAGGTCTTCCTCTCGCAACGTCGTCGCTGGATCAACTCAACGGTGCACAACTTGATCGAGCTTATGCCCATGGGCCAGCTTTGCGGTTTCTGCTGTTTCTCCATGCGTTTCATCGTTTTCATCGATTTGCTCTCTACCGTCATTCAGCCAGTCACCATCGCCTATATTGTTTACCTTATTGTGCGCTTGGTCATCGCTCCTGACATGGTGCCCGTCTTGGCTTTCGTGCTGCTCGCGGCAGTTTACGGTCTTCAAGCTATCATCTTTATCCTGCGCCGCAAGTGGGAGATGATTGCATGGATGGTTCTCTACATCATCGCCGTGCCAATTTTCTCGTTTGGTCTCCCGCTGTATGCCTTCTGGCACATGGACGACTTCACATGGGGTAACACTCGTGTTGTCACTGGAGAGAAAGGTAAGAAGGTCGTGGTCACTGACGAGGGCAAGTTTGATCCCTCGTCTATCCCTCGCAAGAAGTGGGAGGAATACCAGAGCGAGCTGTGGGATGCACAGACCTCCAAGGACGACACCAGATCCGAGGTTTCTGGGTTCTCGTACGCCACCAAGGCCCCCGTCGCCGTCTCTGAGTACGGGTTCCCCGTCAATCCCTATGGCGCGTACCCTCCCAGTCGACCTGGGAGCACCACAGGTATACCGCAGATGCCACACATGCCTTACTCGGCCAGCCGCATGTCATTGGCACAATCAGACATGCTCATGGCGGGCAACAGACAAAGCCAGTTCGGTGGATCACAGTTCAACCTTGCTCCAACTGGCAGTGAGATGGAGCTTTCAAACCTGGCTGGCTTGCCATCTGATGATGCCCTGCTTGCCGAGATCCGGGAGATCCTGAGGACGGCAGACTTGATGACGGTCACCAAGAAGGGTGTCAAGCAAGAACTGGAGCGGAGGTTCGGGGTCAACCTGGACAGCAGGAGGGCGTACATCAATAGCGGTAAGTACTCAGCTACTATCACGTGGCCCCCAACCCAACTCGCGCCATCTCAGAGACAAGTTACTGACGTAAGACGTGACACAGCCACCGAAGCACTCTTGTCGGGCCAGCTGTAGAAGAGCTGCGTTGGACATCGAGGCACGGGTTGTCGCGAACTCATAAAATTCGTTTCTTGGATAATTGCTAGCAACCTAGGACGCTTTGCTCTTGTTTTACAAGCCGTTTTCCCATGAAGGATGCTCATGACAGAAATTGCTATTACTGCAGACTATACATATCGTAATATTTTTGCTCTTCTTTTTTTAACCTGCCCCGTTCATTCGTTTGGTCAAGCAGCAAGCATATTTACAAGGGAACCCCGAGGGAGGGCTCGGGATCCAATCTACCCAACAAAAAAAGATATAGACGTGATATATATTTTTGGTGCAAAAAATTTGTTGTCATCAAGACTGTAATTTTCTTTGTGTCAGTCAGATGTTTGTCATTTTGTGTATACTGTTAAGAGCCTAAATTGAAGTTAAGAAGGTACGGAATACGGTTTATTGAAATTGCCTTGAAAGGACAAGAATCAATCAATCAGCCTCACACAACGTTCATTCATTCGTGGGATATTGGACAAATCGGACACGCACTGGCAAATGAGTTAGGGGGCGGCACCCTGTCTGTCAGCTTTGCTTTCTATCGCAATGAGGAAGCCGAGCAGCTTATCAATCGGCCATTGGTGCCATTGCTGGTGGACTACTAACCTAGGTTTGGAAGCTGGTGGATGCGAAAGGGCAACAGCCGCACTCGAGGTTTCCCGATGGCACGTCTCGGCGGGCGGCAGAGGCTCCCTCACACGGCGTGACTACCGACAATTGGCAGGCCACTGGTCAAGCAAGTCTTGGCTGTACTCCGCCAAATTCCAGGCACATTCCGCTTTAGGAAGCTGGCTAGTTGGATAACCCCTGGGCCCGTGGGGTGCCGCAGATGAAGACTATCAATGCCGACCAAGCTTTTCTTGAAATCGTACAGAGTACGCCGACTTGTGGGTGAGGGCGAGCATGTGTATTAAAGACAAGCCATTGGCAGCTTTCCTGCTGTGGTCCATCGTGGCCTTGGTCTTCTTTCCTCCCTAGGCATTCGCTCACCTCTTACGTGGTCGACCTGAGAAGCAACAAGACAAGACAAGACAGACGCCTCCCCTCAAAAAGCCCGTCCAGTCCCCTCTATTTGCCACTCTGCCCAGTAACCTTGCACACATAACTTCTTTCTTCAACCTCTCAAAGTTACTGGTCCTGTGCTATCCCACCCGGCTATCAAGATGCAAATTACGCGCTCTCTTGTCCTCTTGGCCACGTCCGGCATGTTGGCTTCGGCCGCACCGGCCGCTGAGCCCCCCGCGAGCGCTTCCTCGGAACTGCGCCTGGTCAAGTTGTCTCCGGCCGATCCTGGCTCATGGATCACGGATGAGGAGAAGGAAGTTCTTGCGGTCAATCGCGTCGGCTTCCACGACATCACGGGCGTGAGCGAGGAGGAGCTTGCCGTCCTCTCCACCGACCCGGAAGAGGTCAAGCTCGAGGCCCGTCAGGCTGTCACTTACCCGACCACCTTGGCGAACCAGGCCCAGGCCGTCAGTTTGAGCAACCAGGCCACCACGACCAACCCTCAGAGCTGGTTGACAACGTTGGCGAAGTGAGTTGAAGCTGAGATGTTGATCATCAATTGATCTAGGAATTATGGTAACTAATAGTCACTGGCTGAGTAGTTATCAAACTCGCCACTACCGCTCCACCACCGGTACTCAAGCTGGCACATGGCTGCAGCAGCAGCTCAGGACCATTGTTGGATCCAAGGGCACCGTCTCAACCATTACTCACTCCTTCAACCAGCCCTCCATCATCGTTCGCATCCCTGGCCAGACGAGCGACCTAGGTATGTCTAGTCCCTCCTCCTCTCGACAGATATCACTGCTCCAGCAACTTTTGTCTCCCCCCGCTGACCAATTGTCTCTTCCAAACCCCTTCAAAAGTCATCACTGGTGCACACTACGACTCCACCGGAGGTTCGACTACTGCCCGCTCCCCGGGAGCCGAGGATGACGGCAGCGGCGTGGTGGTCATCATGGAGGCTCTGAGGGTCCTCGTATCTGCGTCGTTCGCGCCCAAGAACACGCTCGAGTTCCACTTTTACGGCGGCGAGGAGGGTGGCCTGCTGGGCTCGCGCGACGTGTTTGCTAACTACCGCAGCAATGGCCGCCGCGTGTTGGCCTATCTCAACCAGGACATGTCTGGTTACTCGCCCGGTGGCAAGCTGACCGTCTACACCGACTATGTCGACACGAGCCTCACGGCCTACGTCAGGCGCATTGCTCAGGCCTCGGCCGGAGTCGCGCCCTCCAGCTCCAGCTGCGGCTACGGATGCTCCGACCACGCCAGCGCAAGGTCAAACGGCTTCCCTGCCGCCTACGTCGGCGACGAGCCCATTGGTACCTCGGCTAGTTGGATCCACTCCTCCAGCGACGTAAGCTTGACCTTTCCTTTTTCTTTTCTTGTTCTTTGTCTCTTCAGAAAGCAGACGGGCATATACTAACATGGTTTGAAATGGGAAAAAAATAGTCCGTTGACAGGATCCAGTGGCCCACCATCCTCCGCCACACCAAGTTCATCATCAACTACCTGGTTGAGGCTTCTTACCTGTAAATTGGCCGTATCTCCGGGCTAACAGGACGCCATAACATCACTATTTTTAAGTGATAATGAATTTTAAAATGTAAATAGGTACCTTAGCTTTCTGAATGCTAAAGAATATAACAACATTGTCAAGATCAATGATAGGTTCTAGGTAGTTTGAATGAAGTTTGACATGGCGTTTAAGAAGATTTGTATCCTTTTATCTTGACAAAGAAAATCCCTATCCATGATGTTTATAATGCAACTATGATAACGCCAATCCCTAGATGCACAGTCGAAACAAGTATTGAGAAAAGATTATAAATTTGTAAACAGAGAACCATCCAGTGTCATTATATGCCTTTACTTCCGGCCCTGTTGTCTCTGAATCTCTTCCCGGAACACGTTCCTCCCAGACGTCGACGTGGGCGACCAGCTATCACTACTGGTAAGCTGGATCCCTGGTGTCTTGTCCTCGGGCTGGTGGTTGGCACGGAACGAGTCCCCGCGCGCAGCAACCCTAGGTATCTCGGCGTCATGGGTCGGATTGGCCGTCCCAGTCCTCTCCGGGCGGCTCTTGCGCACCCCATACCCCTGAGAAACGCGGCCTCGCCCAAATCTCCGCTTCAGGGTTGCAAAGGCCGCGGCGAGAGGGACGGTGCCCTTCTTGCGATAACTCCAGCAGCAGTAGAGGCCTACAACAACGAGCAACACGACGACAATGGGAACGATGACGATGTTTGAAACAGGCCCGGGAGAGCCATCCCTGCCGGCGTCGTGTACGGGCCACATGAAATCCTCGGTGATGACGACCCGGGGTCCGTTGCCGCGGATCTCGTTAAACTCGGAGCTGTCATGAGACTGGTAATTGTACTTGATGCTGGCGTTCACGGCGGCGCTGTTGGACTTGGTAAGCATGTCGGCTGGTATTGTCCAGGCGTAGTAGCCGACTGATGCTTTGACGCTCTGGGCTATCACCTCTGCTCGGCTGTCATCGTACACAACTTCGATCTTGACCTTGTCGTCTTGGTGAGCAAACTTTTGAGGGTCCCAGGTAACTGGATAATACACAGAAAAAGCGATATTTAGATCAGGTGCTCTGTATTTGGACCAATGTGGTGTCTCACTTGGGGGGGATTTATTCCTCACTGTAATAAGTCGAGTTTGGATTGAGCATGCTGCCTCGCTTCGGCGTACAGAATGGCATATCTTCACCGTAATAGTTTTCACAGACCATCAATGCACCATTTTTCTTGCCATAATCGGAAGTTGGAGCAGGGTGTGGAGCAAAGACTGTAGTGGTAGTCATGCCGTTGTTGGACAGGAACCAGGTGGACTCTGCAGTCAGGGTGCTCGGGGCCCCTGAAATGGTCTGAACGGCTTGGTTCGTCGTGGTGACGGTCGGCGTGATGGTGCGTGCAGCTCCAACCTCGTCGATGGTGATCCATGGTTTTGGCGGGGGAGCGGCGGTCACTGCTTGTCTCGGATCATTTGGGATTGATGTAGATACCAAGGGCGTCATCATGAACCAAAGTATGGTAGCGCCTAGTGGCACAAGCCGTATTGAGAACATTGTGGTCTTGAGATGGATTTCAAGAGTTGAGATCAAATACCTACGCTGCCTTGACAGTTTGGAAGTGAGGTATTTGAAGAGATCTGGAGCTGAAATCACATCCTAGCCACATATAACCCTTGCAGATGAACCAGAAAGCAGTCCCCCCTCTTGGACTAGGTCTAAGTTAGATAGGTATGTAAATACTTGCATCACTCGAACTCAGTGAGCTCGGCCAAGCGTTCAGATCCACTCGGAAAAAAACTCAGCTCGGGTTTTATTGAATGAGCATTGGATTATTCTCTATCATTGTTGCAATTCCCTGCATCGGAGCAGCCAAGGAAAGCCCCGCAGCTACTACTTTGCATTCGGGGCTTGGGATAACCAAAATAGGGTGACACAGCAGGCTCAGGCTCATGTGACCGTCGAAGAATATTGAAATTGGAAAGAGACAGAGACAGAGTGTGGGGAGCGCGCAACAGAACGAGCTAGTGATGCACACGATATGGTACCGTCCGTGTTGGTGGTGCATACCGAGAATAGGAAGGAGGTGAATGGACAGATCAAGGCAAGTGTGAGATTAGGGATCAAGAAAGTAGAAGGAAGCTCCCACCTGCCTTACCTACCTAACTAGGTAGGTATCTTTCCTTACCTTACTGTAAAGAGTTTTCAACCAGCGTCATCAATTGTCAAAAATTGTCTTTACCAAGAATACATACCTTAGGTACCTAGGTAGGTAGGTATCCATCAATCACCTGAAACCATCATGCCACCATCCGAGGGATGGAAATATATGCTAACAACCTCGATAACATCTCACGGCCTCTGGCCCCTCCAAAATTTCGCACATAATCCCCGCAGCCCTTAAGCTGAAAGGTGAGATCCACACATACTTCATGTTGCTCCAAAGTTACCGTCCATGTAAGGTAAGCACCTAGACTGCCTTGCTGCAGCCAAGCACACCAAAGGTGCAGCAAGACGATAGTTGGAAGTATCTAGACCAACCCCGCCAAGTAAGGGGATACGGGTGGCTCAGTGGTTTTGTTTGTTACTGATGTGATGCAAGGCAACATGCTTAAGTCGCTGTATAATTCCAAAATCTCGCCTGGGGTTGATAATTCACAGTTGTGACATTTACTAAGTGTGTGTGATTCACCACCTATTTCCGTTTCGGAGGGTTCTACCACCAAAAAAGAAGCCGAAAGTCTGAGCTAAGAAATCAGATCTCAAGTCCCTCTTCGTATCAAAAATCACATCTTCAGTTTTGGAGGCAATCTTCCTGCCAAAAGATGAAGTCATTTGTCCCTCTAATCGTTACGTTATCGGCGCGCCTGTGTGCGGCGCAGACTGATTGCAAGAAAGTCATTGTTCCCAACTACCAAGCCCCAAGAGTTGCGCCCGGATGGCAAGCTCAAGTTGTGGCCTCGGGTCTGAAGAAACCACGAAGCATAGAGTTTGACAAGGAGGGCGGCCTGCTAGTTGTCGACGCTGGCACTGGTGTGCTCCGTCTCGCCTTTGAAGACCATGGCGGCACTTGTCTCGAAGAGAAAGAGAGAGTTCTGCTCGTCAACAACACTGCAGTAAGTTGCAAAAGCCGTAGTCATATGGGCTTGCAGCTCATCTGACCTTCTTCAACTTGACGTTAACACGGAAAAAATAGCTCAACCATGGCTTGGCCCTTTCTGCTGATGGCAACTCCTTATTCGCATCGACAGTCCAGTCCGTGTTCCGATGGGCCTACGATGCCAAGGGCAGCAGAGTTAACAGCAACCCGCAAGAGATCATCACAGGGATGCGCAACCAGGTCTTGACAACCAGGACGCTGACGATGGCCAAAAAAGCCACTGGCATGCTCCTCGTGTCCCGCGGCAGTGGTGGCGATGATGATACAGCCGCCCTCGCCGCGGCGCGCGACGTGAATTCAGGTACCTCGCAGATTCGCGCCTTCGACACCCTTCGGACCTCGGACGGTGGCCAGCCTTGGGAGTTCAATAAGGCCGGTAGACGGATGGGTTGGGGCCTGCGCAACGCAGTTGCAGTTGCTGAGCATCCCATAACCGGAGGCATCTACAGCATGGACCACTCGGTAGACGGGATCGAGCGCAACGGTACCGACATTTCGCTCCGGAATCCAGCCGAGGAGTTGAATTTCCACGGCTTTTTGAACGCAACAGAAGACAACCAGGGAGGCAATTACGGGTATCCAGTCTGTCATGCCGTTGGCGACCCGTCTCGCATACCAGGCGGGGAAGACCTTGAAGTCGGCAGCCAGTTCGGCATCAACACCAATGCCTCAAACAGCGATGAGACATGCAACGGGAACTACACAGCACCTCGACTGGTCTTCCCAGCCCATTATTGTCCGATGGATCTCAAGTTCAACAAGGAAGGAAACATTGCCTTTTTGAGCTTTCGCGGCAGCAGTAAGTGTCTTTTTTTTTCCCCCAATGCCTGTAGCCCGGTCGGTAAATGGTGGTGACAAACTAACACCCTGAACAGTGAGCAAAACAAATCCGGTTGGCTATCGTGTGTCAACGGTCGAGTTTGACGCTTCCAGTGGCCAACCCAAGGAGGCTTCCAACAGCACAACGGCACTCAAGGACCTCATCTTCAACGGTGATGGCCACAACTGTCCAGATAACTGCATGCGGCCTGTGGGGTTGGCCTGGGACGTCAAGGGTAGGTTGTGGGTTACGGCGGATTCGTCAGGTGAAATATATGTGCTCGAGAGGCAATTGGAGACGCCGACTACTGGTGACGGTATCATGGTAACGGAGCCAGCCAAGAGTTCTGCTGGGAGTGTTGCGCCTTGGGGAGGGTTGGGATTAATTTTCTATGCAGTCGTGGCTGTGTTGACCGTTCTTTGCCATGATGTACTCGAGTTCTAGACTGAGGAGTAAGTAATTAATCAAATTGCGTTTCTGGGGGATACATAGGTACTTTCACGTGATTGTGACATCGGATCCGAAAGTTTGGACCCACAATTGCATCGCCCGCCGACTCGCATTCAATCTGGGTCATTCAGTCCAACCCTCCGGCGCGCGCGCAATTACGTGTAATCGCATTCCATCCCGGGAATTGTCATCAAGCATCGCCCCAAAAATAATATCTCAACATCACAAACACAATGGCGACGAACCAGCCTCCAGAAATCCCTGCGGAGCAGCCGCCTGCAGCATCGCAGACAGCTGGCGAGCAGCAGCAACAGCAGCAGCAACAGCAGCAGCAACAGCAGCCTGAAGAAGAACAGCCGGCGCCTCTGCCCGAGCCCAAGGCCGTGACGCGCAAGGACATACCATTGAAGGACTTCCTGGCCAAGATGGACGACTATGCACCAATTGTACATACAAACCCTCCCTCCCATCATTTAACCCCAAACAACAACCGCCAATTACATGTTTTAAAGCAACTCTGAAAGCTGACAAGAAACAACCTGACCTTTTAGATCCCCGACGCCGTGACAAACTACTACATGACGCGGGCGGGCCTCCCGCCACCTCCGCAGACGGACCAGCGCCTCGCGCGGCTGCTGGCGTTGGCGACGCAAAAGTTCATCGCCGACATCGCGGCCGACGCCTACCAGTACAGCCGCATCCGCGCCTCCAACTCGTCGGCCAGCAACAACCCCATGGGCCACCTCGGCGCCGCCGCCGGCTTCCCCGTCCCCGGCCAGCCGGGCGGCGTCCAGGGTGGTGCGGGCGGCGCAGGTGGTGGAGGAGGCACCGGTGGCAAGGATACCGGTCGCGGCCCGCCGCTCGGTGTGCAGAGGCCCGGCTACGGAGGCGGTGGCCAGGGCGGCGGCCAGAACAGAACTGTGCTGACCATGGAGGATCTCGGCATGGCAGTCGGCGAGTATGGCGTCAACGTCAAGAGGAGTGAGTTCTACAGGTGAATGTGGCCAATGTGTGGAGGGGAAATTTCGATGGGAGGCTTTCATCTATTTGCTTTACATTTCTTTACTACTGCACGCATCTGGCGTTTCTGGTGTCTTTGGAGGGCTGGGGCTTTGGCGTTATAAATTTGGGTTTTTTTTTACAGATATCAATATGCATATCTTTCTTCTTTCTTGTCTTGTTAGTCACCAAACGGTGCATATTCGGTCCTAGTTCAATACGTACCCTTGCGCAGCGACTTGGTGAGCATCACTCTCTGGATAGGGAGATACCTGGGAAATAAAAGGAAGCTGGCATCACCTCTCGTTTTCTTGCTGGACCCCATGTCCACAGGATATACAATAAAAGTACAAGTAATGACGTCTAATGCAAGATTTCTAAACCAGAGAAGAAGAAAAAAAGGCACAGCACCGTCGCCGTAATATTCGTAGCATTGGTTCGCAGTTACACGCCTCTTTTCAAGTAGAGCGTTTATTTCTTGTTCCAGATGAAGGGTTTCCGTGTCCTGGTTAGGTGATGTTAGCACTAGTATTCCTTCCCAACTGACCCTTGACAGGGCCAGAACCCCAGATAGCTTTTTTTTTCGGGAATCGACTTACGGGGAAAACTCTCCCAGCTTGTGTCCGACCATCTCTTCTGTTATTTGCACCTCGTGGTAGACCTTGCCATTGTAGACCTGGAATTTAAGACCGACAAAGTTGGGCAGAATCGTGGCGGCACGGGCCTGTGTCCTGATGGGCCTGGGGGTGACGCCTGGTGCGAGTTTAGGAATGGGAAGGCTGCATGCGCAAAATCGTTTTGTTTGTCAGCAATGTCATCGTTGTTGTCGTCGTCGTCGTCTTCGTGGGGGTGTGTCTTTATTGGTCGACTTTGGGCAAGTGTAGAATGAGCAAAAGGCTTACGGGACGATGTGCGGGCCTGTTGTGGAAGAATTGATAATGGATTAGCATCGCGATTCCTGACAAACATGCAGAACTGGCTGGCTCACCCTTCCACACCGATCGCTTGAGTAGACACCTGGTCGGCTGCATATTGTCGGCGTCTCCTTTTGTTTTTGGCTGCACGGGTTTGTTGGCTGTGATCAGAAAGGTCGCTTCCGCTGCGGGATGCTATCATGGCCGGCCGAAATTCTTTGGAGCTAGGAGACAAACTCCAGTCGCGTCAAGACGGTGTGACCCACCCGCGAAGCGGACCCACGTGATTGTTCGACTTCCTTTCCATCAATCACTACAGAATTGTTTGTGTCTCTTTACTTTGACGAATCTCAATGTCTATCATCATGACATATTAGTTTCTAAATACTAATTATTTTCTATACTACATTTCCTGTGGGTGGCTTCCTGCTGGACTGCGACTACTATTGTTGTCCTCGACACTTGGAACGCACTCTTCGGTCAAACCCAAAGACTCATCTTTCCAAATATTCTGGAACTACGGAGGTAGACTGGTCGACTCTTGCCCATCATCCCATCACAGTAACCTCTAAACCTTAATCCGGCTACCCTGATTCAACGACGTCTGCTTTCCATATCACCTCTTTCCTTATTAACCATCGATGCTTGGCGCCTTCTGTTCCTTTGGTGTGTCCAATTTTGTTATCTGACTCACAGTGTCAGCTTGAAGGTCTTGGAAGCATCAGTTGATGCGAAGCTCGTGACAACCCTGACGGAGAAAACAGCAACACACATTTTTTAACTCCCCGGGTTGAATAGGTCAGGCTCTGGAAATTCCTTGATAATGCCGTGGTACGATTGAAATAGAGAGAGCAGAATCAATATCAAGCCTTCTCATTGAAACAGACGTGCCAGCCAGCCATAATGGATGCGATACCAGGACTTATGCTATATGGGCCACGAACAACATACTTTGCTTCGAGGTCTTACGGGTCATAGATAGATGCATTTCCGATGGTATGGGTGGGATCAAAACTTTGGAAGAAGACATTTTGAATCTCTCAACTAGTCTAGTTCATCAAAGGATTCGAACCAGCTACCATAGCCCAAGGTACACCAAGCCTCGGCTGGACTGTGTTGCTCACAAGAGGATCATCAAAATCCCACGCATACAGTCTTTGCTGAGACGCTTGGTAGTTTTAGGGTGCCGAATTGGCCTGTTGAGTGGTCGAATTGGCATTGATATATCTACCTACCTACTTCCTTCCATTACGCACCAGGTTTGTAAGTAAGCACAACGTACAACAAATTAGTGCCAACAGCGGTTGTTCCCATTGCACTCCACTCCACCTCACCCCTGACATTGACCCAACTGCTTTTTCACTGCGCCAACTCAGCTTGGCTTGCTCCACCACCTTACCTAGTCAGGCACTCTGAAAGAAGTACAACACTCCACCACGAGCCGAACAATCCGTACACGAGCCCAGAAAGACCATCATTTGTCTACCTTGGGCAAAGCCAAAAAAAGCATTCCGCCCCATCGGTCTTTTTGTTTTACAATTTTTTTTTTTTTGTTGGCACTTTGATCAAACCAAAAACAAAACGCTTTTACTCTGTTATGGAATCCTCGCCCAACGAGTCGAGCCCTCTATTGCCTGATCCCAACAAGGAGCCCTCGAAACGAACAGCAGAGATGAGCGCGTTGACCTACTGGCGCGTCGGAGCCGTCTACGGCGCCACGGCCGTGGCGATGGGTGCCTTTGGCGCCCACGGGCTCAAGAAACGCATCACGGACCCGCAGAAGATTGCGAGCTGGGGCACGGCGGCTCATTACCAGGTATGTGGGATGAGGTTTGGGAAATCATCAAAATAGACAAGGAGCCGACGTGTTGACGAGTTTTTTTTTTTTTTTTTTTTTTTTTTTTTTTTTTGTGTATCAAGCTTCTTCATTCCGGTGCTGTCATGCTGGCCGCCAGTGTTGGAACTGGAAACCCTGTGGCGGCTGGCCTCTTCACTGCTGGCATGACAATGTTCAGTGGCAGCATATACGCCCTGATTCTCGATCCCGAGAGGTTCAAGTTCCTGGGTCCCGTGACACCCATCGGAGGAGTGTGTCTCATTGCTGGCTGGATTGCATTAGGCTTCACCAAGCGTGGTGTCTTCCCACGCCTACGATAGCTATATCTAGATTTTTAAAAGAACAAGGGACTCCCTTTTTCGTCGCTCCCATCCATATAAAACACCTTTCAGTCACAAAATAAATCAAGTCCACAAAAGGGTTTACAGTAAGAATCATCTGATATATTCCGTTTTGAAAATCCGATCTTGCTATTCGTAGGATCATGGGTATCTAGTGCTAGCAGCTGCGCAGACGTTACACCTCATTACATTACACATGCTCATGTTCGTCAGTCAGAAAAGTTATAAGACAAGAAATTACTCGGCCTTGGCCTCCTCCTTCTTCTGCTCGCTCAACTCCTTGACCTTGGCCTCGAGCTCTGTTGTCCTCGACTCGGCCGCAGTAGCCTTGGTTTGCAACTCCTCAGCCTTGGAGCTAAGCTCCTTGGACTCCTTCTCGGCGTCGGCGAGGCGCTTGCTCAGGGACTTGGTCTCCTCCTCAGCCTTCTGAAGTTTGGCCGTGGTCTCCTCACCAAGCTTGACAGCAGCCTCGAGCTTGGTAACCTTGGACTGCGCATCCTCAGCGGCCTTCTTGGCTTCCTTGGTGGCTGCCTGCTCGGTCTCAAGCGCCTTCTTGGCGTCGGCTGCGGATGCCTTCTCAGCATCGAGGGCCTTCTTGGCCTCAGCAGCTGATGCCTTCTCGGCCTCAAGAGCCTTCTTGGCCTCAGCAGCTGATGCCTTCTCGGCCTCAAGAGCCTTTTGGGCCTCAGCCAAAGCAGCCTTGTCGGCCTCCGAAGCCTTCTTGGACTCGGCGTGGGCAGCCTTCTCAGCCTCGAGGGCCTTCTGAGCCTCCTGGGCGGTGGTCTTCTCAGACTCGACAGCCTTCTTGGCGTCGGCCGCGGCAGCCTTCTCGGCTTCCAGGGCAGACTTGGTCTCAGCGTGGGCAGCCTTCTCGGCCTCGACAGCCTTTTGGGCCTCGGCAACAGCAGACTTTTGAGTCTCAAGAGCGGTGTTGGCATCGGCCTTGGAGGCCTTCTCCGACTCTAGGCTCTTCTTAGCCTCAGCCGCAGCGGCCTTCTCGGTTTCCAATGCAGTCTTGGTCTCAGCATGTGCCTTCTTCTCGGCCTCCAAGGCGGTCTTGGTCTCGGCGTGGGCAGCCTTCTCAGCCTCGAGGGCCTTCTGAGCCTCCTGGGCGGTGGTCTTCTCAGACTCGACAGCCTTCTTGGCGTCGGCCGCAGCGGCCTTCTCGGCCTCGACGGCACTCTTGGCCTCAGCGTGGGCCTTCTGCTCAGCTTCCAAAGCAGACTTCGCATCGGCAGCAGCCTTCTCGGCCTCTGCACGCGAAGCCTTTTCAGCTTCGAGCGCCTTGGATGCCTCGGCACCAGCCGACTTGTCAGAGTCGAGCGATGACTTGGCGCTGGTAAGCTCGGCTTGGGTCTTCTCCAAGCTAGCCTGCTTCTCGGCTACACTAGCCTCGGCAGCCTTAAGCTTTGCCAGCAGGTCCTCGGTCTCCTTCGTCTTGGCCTGGAGTTGGGCATTGGCGTCATCAAGTGACTTCTTTTGTGCCTCAGCCTCCTGGGTAAGCTTGTCGGATTGCGACTTGGCCGCGGCGAGGTCCTCCTCGAGCTTGCTGATCTTGGTCTTCAGAGTTGCTGCTTCAGTCTGGGCAGCCTCGGTGCCCTTGGTAGCAGCGGCGAGGTCCTCCTCCAACTTGGCAATCTTGCTGTTGAGAGCAGTGACCTCACTCTTGGCCTCCTCGGTTCCCTTGCTGGCAGCAGCCTGGGCATCCTTCTTGGTGGCATCCAACTCAGTCTGAAGGCTCTTGATCTGCTCCTCCAGCTTGGTCTTGGTGGCCGCGGCGTCCTCGTTGGCGCGGGAGAGGTCGGCCTTGGCGGCATCTAGGTCTGATGTCAAGGCAATAATCTTGGCATCGAGTTCGGCCTTGAGTGTGTCCTTGGCGGAGTTGGTCTCCTCAAGAAGCTTGCTTTGTTCTTGACGGAGTGAGTCGTTCTTGGAGGAAGCATCGGCAACCTCGGACTTGAGCTTCTCAACCTCGGCGTTCAGCTCGGCCTTGGCCTTCTCGAGAGCGACCTGATAGTGGGAGTCATGTTAGCGTTATGCGGAAAGATAGAAAGTGATTACGATCCGGCGGAGAAACAATTTTGACTCACGATCTTCTCTTGGGTCTCCTTCTGGGCGCCCTCCTTGCCCTTTTGTGCCTCGGCAAGTTGTTGGTCGACGGCAGCCTTCTCTTTCGTCAAGCTCTCGACCTTGGCGTTCACCTGGTCAATGTTCTTAAGCAGGTCCTTGATCTCACTATCCCTGGTGCTCAGGTCCTCGCTGGCCTTCTTAAGCTTGGCCTCGAGTTCTGTCTTCTCCTCTTCCAGAGGCTTCTTGGCAGCAGCGAGCTCATCGGCACGCTGGACCAAGTTCTTGATCTCGGAATCCCGGGTGTCTAGTTGAGTCTTGGTGGCATCAAGCTTCTCCTGGAGCTCCTTGACCTTAGTCTGGAGCTCCTTGGAGTCGCCTGAGCTGCTGCTGCTGCTGCTGAAGAGCCAACCCATAGTGTGTCTGAAGAGTATTAGAGGTAGGTGGCAGCGACGGCTTCGTCCTATGAGGAGCTGTAGCTGACTTTATTCTACAGCAGCTAACAAATCGAAGAGATGAAGGTTAGTTACTAGGCAACCAAACAGTCATGAGAGAGTTTGAGGAGGAGTCAAGCTGCATCTGACACCCAACATTGGACGAGGATGAACAGCACGGACATGAAGATCCACGATTTGACTCTGGCGGTGACAGAAAGCACTTACAAACAGAATCTAGCGATTGGTTGTGATGGGATGCTTGCTTCGCCGGTCTGGATATCTGCAGACAGGCGGGACGATGCGAGGTAAAAGAATTAAAAGAAGTCTGGATCGATATGCAGGTCTGATATTAGAGAGGGGAGATGAGCAGCTAAAAAAACAAACGTGTGGTGAGAGGAGCCACAATCGTCGAGGTCATGCACAGTGGCAGTAAGAAAAAAAAATAGAAGAAAAAAAAAATGTTTCTACTGGAGAGCCCTGCATCCAGCAGTCAAGGGTCTACCTGCAGGGTACACAAACGGTGCAACGTAGCTGCAGCAACTGGTGGGGCCGTGCTACTTGGACCACTAGAAACGGTCATGTGGAGCGCTAAACCCCCACTGGACCACAGCTTCATTTCTGCAAGTGGCTGCCCGATCTGGCATCCCGTCAAAGCCGCTTGGCCGTTCGACACCCCTCCAGCCAAACAATCACAGACAGGATGCAATCACTTTGCATCCATGCAAAGATGCCAGGCTCCATGTCAATCCATTCGTCTTTGCAGGGCTTTCACCGCCTTGTGACATACAGACCTTGGTTTGATTTTGACCGCCTCCGAAAAGTATTACTCGGCATAGATTGCTGGATATGTATCCGTAGATTTATTTCCTTTTTTTTTTTTTTTTTTAGTTTGCTTTATCCGATTCGACAGGATAGCCACGAAACAACAACTAACTGGCATTGGGATGTCCGGGTGGGCGGCATCAACAAAGCAATCAATGCCTTGTGCGTTTGCTATTTTGGCTGCCTAAGCGTGAAGCACCGAGCACATCACAACAATCAAAGCAGAAAGAACACTACTGTACAGTAGTATCCGTAAGCACATGCAAGTTCTGCACAGCAAGCACAATAAACAGTCCACCCTGTCTGTTGAGCAAAAATTCCACACCAGTTGGATGATCGACGGTGGAACGAACCAACAAACTCCTCTCGCATAGTACATATACGGAGCGGCTTGCACTAAAATTCTTAGGCTAGAGCCACAAAACCTTGAGGCGTCGGCCCCAGCATCCATGGATGCTAGCGTGCAATTCCCAACTTTGGACGCTCACGCTCACGCACACACACACACACACACACACACACACACACTTGATATGTTTTGTGCACATTTTTATGGCATAGTATACTATGTACACCAAAGACAAATGATCAGTTCGTCGTCGCTGTCTTTTTTATGCTTCGGCTTCCATACTATCAGAGTGTCTCATCCAATTTTCCTCTTGTTCGTTTCGGCGTTTCCTTCCTTTCTCATATCGTTGCATTCACCCCTCCTTATCCATCTAGGTAGGTATTTGTCTCCTCTTTTTGGATCGGATATCATTTTCCCCGCTTGGATTTTCCCTCCAAGGCAAACGTCCCCTCTCAGCGTGCGACTCAGTGTTTTTTTTTTTTTTACTGACACGTAGGCAATGCAAACAAACACTCTGGACATATATTGTACCACGTATCGACCTTACATCTACCTATCTAGATGTTGTTATGGTTCGGGCAGTTTTGGGTCTCAATCAAGGTCTCCGCCACGTCGTTGTCCGGTTCCCAAAATGAGCCCAACGAGATGGTGTGAGGCTTGCCATCTCGATCACACAATTGATTGTTGTACAACAATCTCTTTTTCTTTACCCAGTTTTTGAATGTCCTGGCCACGCCACCGTTCGTCCTACGGTACGGCATACCGTACCTAGCTTGATCACAGTACCTTATCAAGTGTCATCGACGGGCACTGTTACGGCTGCCCCGCCTGCCATTTCGCTTGATCTTTTTACTCGAAGTACCTACCACGGACTGTATCTTTGTTCCCGCAAATTCCATCATCACCCCACCGGTGCCATGCCAGTGTTTTTTCTTCTCATTCCTTGCCGTGAGATGACTACCTTGCTACTTCGTACTTGGTTGACGGTGTGATGGCTTAGAATCGTATTTGTTTACATTGGGTACATGGATCTGGCTTGTTAACAAACAAAGCAGGTTGGGTCAAAGCTGATCATTCGTTTTGCTTAGCGCCCACCAACCGAGAAAGGCCCGTGGGCCAAAGGCGGTGGGGCTAGCTCAGGGTTGACGCGCAGATGGCAGATGGCGGCGAGATAACATTGCTTATTGACGTTGGACTCGGTTCAACTTTGAAGGACTGACTTTGTTGACATCCCTACTGCATCCGCACATGCAACCGAGCAGACATGACTGGTCGGTCCCGAGATATTGGCTAATGAGTAGCAAAAAAAAAAAAAAAAAAGTGTAGCCAGCGCGCTGCCCTTTTATGGATTACGGAGCGTTTGCGGGCGGAATACCAACATGTTGTGTTTAGGCGACATGCATAAACCCAAAAGGTCCAGCAATCCGGGGTATCCGTCAAATCATTAACATTAAATTGACTCGTGCTCATGAACCAACCCTGCCCGTCTGTGCTGCCTGACCCAACTATCTATCGAGGTACACCCCATATCTCCGACATATGTGTTGCGTATGATACTTATTATAAGCAGTGATGCATCATGCTGCACAACATTGGCGTTCATGCTCGTAGACCGGCGGGAGCTGGGTATTTGCCTTCACATCCACCCTGTCTGTATAGAGGGTAAATAAACAAATATTACGCAATTCTCACATGTCGAACCAAGCACTCGGCAATGCCGGTCGGGCTCAACCAGCACGCACAAAGCCCCTGAACTCTCCATCCTTCAGGGGCGAGTCTGCGCTCTTCAGAAGACGAATCTCGTACTGGTCGAACGACTGACAGGCGTTGGCGTTCTTCCTCGAGAAGGCCCAGGTGGTCGATCCTTGATCGCCCATGAAGACACCGGGCTGCTGCGTGCCGTTGGCGAAGAAGTGGTCGTGAGGTGTCAGGGGCCTGTGGGCCACGGGACCCTGGCCGACCAAGATGATGTTCTCGTCATCGCTTCCGGAGAGGGTCAGACGCCTCCAGTCGCCGTGCGTGCGGGTGCGGAGTCCCTCCTCGCCGCCGTCGGGGAAGCACTTGGTCACGGACTTGGCGAGATCCTGGCGAACGGCGATTCCGATCTGTTGAAGACATGATTCGCTTGATGTCAGCAATGATTTATTATTTTTATATCGTGCGTAAAAGTGGAGGACACTGCCGGATGTTTGTTCTCGAGGGGTGGGAAAACAAAAAGGTATGGCTTACGCGTGCAATGGCCAAGTTAGTGTTGGCCAAATTTCCCACAACGGTGCCGGCCCCCGAGAGGACGGGCTCCTCGGTCGAATCGGCGTAGAAGATGAACTCGGTAGCCTCGCCGGTGGCGGAGTTGAAGGTCGGGTACGAGGAGCACGCCCTCGGCTTGGCGACAGCCGAAACTTGGGGAAGCGCCCTGGCCTCGAGCGTGGAGGGCATCGCGTTGACAATGCTGCTGGCGAGAGCCGCGACCCCGAGGACAGAGAATTGGGCACGCATCTTGACTGAATTTGCTTGGTGGTGCTGCGAAGAAAATTTTCAACGAGAGTAGTAGCAGCAGGGTTCAAAGAATGTGGGCGATGGGAAAGCGACTGTGAGAATGAGCTGTGGCGAGTGCTGTCTTCTCCCATCTACCTGAGATCAAGTAGAGGAGTCTCGCGGGGGGTTATTTATCCTATTTCGCCCATCGGTACAGCCAGCCTGCCCTCCTGTTGCCTGATGGCAAATTATGACCTTTTGCGGAACCGCATTAAGGGTAATATTCGTTTTACGCGTACGGTGTATCAGTACCCAAAAATTTCCATACCAGACCAGACAGGGGAATCAAATCTCGACAATGGTGGATCAGCTCATGCGGGAAGAATCAATGATGGAATGGGGGAAAAAATCAAAATCACGATGCTTGGCGACTGTGCCGCTGGCAAATAAGTGCTTTGATGCTTTGAATCTTTCAGGGGGTGCAAGGTTAATGATCCTTCCTGGTGGGAGTCAGTCCTTTCTTTTACTCGGTATGCTCATTTAGCGCCCAGGCAGCCTTTCCTCAATTACAACATACGGGGTAATGTACATACTGCGAGGTCCCTCTCGTCAGCCCAGGGGGTTCGTGTTTTGAGCGAAGCGACTAACTTGTTTAGGGAATTTACCGTTCTGCGGGGCAAGGCTGCCAGCTCTAGATGACCAATGGTCTTGGCTAGCACTACTTCGTACTTCGTCGTACTTTAACTTCTTCATCATGTCCTTTCATCGGCCCGTTGTGCCCGGTCAGCCTTTTACTCTTGACGTTATTGGGCCAAGACATGGCACAAGCATTGGGGGCCAACCAAATTGCATACGGGTCTGTTCACATGATTATGAATGGATCGATCAAGGTAAGGCTATGCCCCGTATTCTACCTTGGTACGACAGGTTTGTTGATCGTATCAGGCATTTTGATTCATCTTTCAATATGTCTCATAATCTGTAATGTTTGGCACATCGCGCCGTGAAAATAAACACTCGCCCACAAGGACGATGAGAGCGCGAGGCAGATGGGCAGACAGGCAGGTGGTTGTGGCACCCCCATTCCACTAACCCCGTATTTCATACTCTTTTTTTTTCTTCTTCTCTTCCTCTTCTTCTTCTATACAATCAAACCAACCAACAATGTAGGCAGAACCGAAATTACCAAACCCGAAATGCGCATATTCCCGTAACGACTAGACGACGTTCCGGAGCTGGCCTGTATTGAGGCCTTGTTTGTCAGGTCGGAGCTCTTATGCGGTCCGCGGTCTTCCTCGACATCTCTCTTGGCGATTGGTGTCATCTGACTCGGTTGCTCTCTCTGGGGCATGAAGCTTGGCGTCGCAGTACCGGAGGCCGCCGCGTCGTTGATGACGGTCAAGGATGGGACCACGGAGAAGCCACTGCCGCTCATGTAAGAATATGACGCCGAGACGGACGCGGTTCCCGTCGGTTCTGGCCTCGCTATCAACCCCGAGACTTCGGCGGTTGCTACACCGACGGCGCATCCACACACTGGGGGTGGGAGAAAGAAGATCATCAGCGTCAGGTCAGGTCAAAACACCCAGAGGTATGTTTACATAACATTTGCTATTCAAAAGCATAACCAAAACAAAAAAAAAAGACCTACTGGACATGGCACCGTCTATGACGCGCTGGTAAGCAGCCCCTGGACACGCCTCGGCGACGCACCCCTCGGCCGCGGCCATCATGCGCGCCTGCTGTCGGCACTGACATCCGAGGTCGTGCACGGCGCATCCCAGCGCGGAGGCCCCCGTCGCGAAGCACTCCATGGCGCACCCGGGTATGCTGGCCCTGCCGATTGCGGCACAGCTCGCGTAGTTAGCAGCATTGCTGCTGCCGCCGGCAAAGGCCCCACCGCCGAGCGCTACCTGGCCTACCGGGACCAGTGAAGGTGGTTGTGCGCTTATGGGGGACAGGCTGGGACGTAGAGAGTTGAAACTCGGGCTAAGTGAGTTGAAGCTTGGACTGAGCGAGTTTAAGCTTGGACTCGCCGTGGTGGTGGTGATGCTAGGACTGAGCGAGTTGAAGCTTGGGCTGAGCGAGTTATAGCTGAGACTCGCTGTGTTGGTGATGCTTGGTCTGAAGGAGTCGAAGCTCGCAGTCACGGTGTTGACGCTCGGTCGGTCAACAAGTGGCTGTTGTGGCTGTTGTTGCTGCGAGGCTGCCGTGCCGGTGAGGAGGCACACCCCGAGGACCTTTGCACTTTTTGCTGGTGACCTCATGATGTGTGGCCTTGGGCCAAATATCCCGAGTCTTGTTTATTCCAAGATGATAAAAATATTAAAAAAAAAACCACAAAAAAAAAAAAAACCTTTTTTGGATGGCTCTTGGCGATGTCTTTGCCAAGGCGGGAGTGTGCAGTACTCGTGTCGGTTTGACGTCTTGGCCTTTTAATTTTCCCTGTATAATTCGACAAACTCCAAGGGGTGAAAAACGAGGGATTGAATTTTGAAAGGCTCAACTGCCTTGTATCACCACCCTGGCGACTGAGCAACCGAGTAGAACGGTTTGGGTATTTTGATTTGGCAGAAAGAAATGTTTCGGAAGATAGATGGAAGAGGAATAAAACGAAACAAAGAAGAAGAAAAAAAAACAAAAACAGTATCTCTTCTAGACTTTCAGGAAGGACGACTCAAAATAACTAAGTGCTGGGACATGATGCAGTGTGCTGCATCATTCCCTGCCGGTGGACATGAGGTCATCGCTTCCTTGTATTGGGTCGTCCGAAGGCTTCGGCGGCAGATGATGGGCGGAAACATGACCCTCGGATGGCCGCATTGACGATCCGTTTCAACGGTCTTCGGGGCAGACAATGCCGCTTACGTTGTACGCAACCTTTTGTGGGTTTTGTGTGCCAGGCCGGCAAGACAAAAAAGTGTAATGTGAGTGTGTGTGTTGGGGGTTTTTTTTTTGTTTTATATTGTTTGCAACAAAGCTGGATTGGACTGCAATGTTAATCCGAGTAGTGATGTGGTGACTAGTTCTTGAACTATAATAGTATTTTGTTGCTTGATTTTACTGACAAGTCAGACAAGAAACGACAGCTGGCCCTGTTAATCCCAAGAGATTAAAATTATAAAAAAAAAAAAAAAACCTATTCCTTTACTATATACGTAGGTCTAGTCAAACCAAGAACTTAAGCGCACATAGCTTACAACCGGCATTGCCTATCAAACCATCAAAGAATCTCACGTAATGACGAACATCAGAGACTAAAAAAAGGAAACAGAAAGCCTAACCCGACTCTTGAGACCGGTCGTCCATACTTTTTTTTATTTTTTATTTTTGATCCTTCTCGATTTCCATCATGGTATGCGTGTGTACCGTATGTAGGTACCTACCCATGTATGTTTGCGGTAAACAGGTACACATTTTATCTCCTGGGAGCTTTTGTCCTGTTCTAGGGAATCCCAACCAAAGTCATCAGACGAACAAAACATATGCATCATCGATTCACCAATGAAGACCTAAGGAAACCATGCCGTTTCTACTAAGCCACACCCTAAAGATGTTCCATAACTCGAACATTCTTCGCTTCGCTTCTTTCCCTCCCAACGTCTCGTATTCAGATAGCGAAAGCACTGACATCACATGGACGAGCTGCATCCTTTGTAACTTTTTTCTTTCTTTTTGGTTTTTTTTCTTGCTGTTTTTCTTCTCCTTGTATGCATATCCCTCCTTTTCTTTTTCTTTTCTTCTCTCTCTCAGGCTTGTCACTGACACGCAACAACCTCAAACCTTTTCTTTTTTTCGCTCACCTGTAACTTTGCTTATCATGTTCAAAATTTCCAAATCAGGGACCACTGAGTAACTGCCTGCCCGTTTGTACGTGAAAGTTTTCTGTTTTTGTTTCTATTTTAGGTTCTCTTGGCTGTCGAGCAGGACCCCTTATAGGCAAGGCAAGGCAGGTAAGTACCTAGTCAGTTGCATATAGTTTATTTTCCCTCTTTTTTGTTTGGGTCGCAATTAGCTGCGTATTTGGTAAGATTTCTGTAACAAAACGCAAGCCCGGGTGTTTCTCGGCACGCAACAGTTGTCACGGATACAGTCTATGCACAGTAATCTGACTATTTTTATTTGTATTTTGAGCATCTTAGCATCCATCATAGCCCAAGTACATCTATGTTGGAGTATGTTGATTTTGCGCATGCATCGCAGAAGAGCTACATAAAATACCAAAGAAAATATGGCCTAGTGACAACAAAGCTAACACAGATATACTTACACCATGAGCTTTCCGTTCGAAGGTAGCTAATCTCAGCTCACGGCGTACATTGTCAACAATGAATCTTTAATCTGGCCTGGCAAAATAGTATAAACAAAAAGTCAAGACACCACTGCATCACAGAATACACAAAATATTCCATCCGCTCAGACTAAGGATTCTCCATCTTACACGTCCCCGAGAAGCAGTATGCGCAGTCTTCCCCCTTTTGTGCCCTGTTGGTCACCGCAATCCCATAGTCTCGATTCTTGTTCTTGGCACAGCACTTGCCGTCCTTGCGGTAGCTGGGGAAGTCACATGATGGGCGATTATTAGTCACTGCAAGTAAAAAATAAAAATAAAAAAAAAAAAACACTAAAAGGAGGCACAAAACAGTCCTTACCAGTTGTGTCGCGAGCTACCCTGGTATATCAGCCTGCCCTGGCAGACGTCGTTCTGCAGACGATGACCGCTGCATGCCCTTCGCTTCTCCAGACGCGCAACCTCCAGCACGTTGGGCACGGGCGGCGAAACGTTCTCGGGCACGACGACTGGTGGAGAGGTTGCGATTCCTGCATCCGGTGAGGAGGAGGCTAGGGCGGTGATTGTGAAGAGGAAGACAATGGGAGGGAGTGACAGCTGCATGGTTTATGATGTGTTGTAGTAGGTGATGCCAAGTATGTGCCTAGATAATTTATGAGATGTCGACTTTTTGCTGGATGCTACTAGATAGAGCCTTTGTCTTTCCCGGATTCCATCATTATCTCACGGCGGCGCCTTTTGGTTCGCTTTTCATACTTTGATTTATATTAAATTCTTGAATGCAATCTTTCAGTTTGAAATTCATGGATATTTCTCAAAATAGCAGACACAGCAAACAGTTGAGGCTATCATCTCCAGCTCTGACTCCTTTCGGGTACCAATTCCTCAGACCCGTCCACAGCCCCTGAATCCATACACAAACGATTAAAACTTTGCCACTCACTAATGTATCTTTTTTTTTTGCACTGCCTCAATTATTTGGAGTAAAACATATTCCTTTCGGGTCCTCATCGCCAGAAGACAAAACAAAGAAATACTCGATATGGACAATGTAGACAACTCCCTCAGCTGAAGGATAGCCCTGGCCAGTCAGGAAACTCAGCTTGATCATACCAGCCCGGCGGCTTATCCCGTGGGTCAAGACACATTAACGGGGTGGCACAAATGGAACCGGGAACTGCTTCCGCGAAACCCCCTCTACACCATTTTCAACGTCATGGAACGCCGGCATTCTATTTTTGGCTTTGAAATGCCGGTGGTGTCAAGGGATGATCGACCGGGACTGTGCATACATTTGACGAGTCTATGTTGGTAGTGTGGCCGGGTAAAAATACAAGTCTTCAGGGAGCTCGAGTGAATATCCTCATTTCTTTAAAAAGTGAGGGCAGTGGTACCCGAAGGATTACTACGCAGTCCTCGAGGGCCCCCAAAAAAATTGCAATTCAGGCCCAAGGGATTCCGAGGAGCTGAACCAGATGGACTAGGAAGATACTCTTGCAATCATCACTTCCCCCAAGTTGATACCGATGGAACCTCTCACCTTTGAACGATGCAGTGGCATTGTCCCATCATCTGCTGATTTGTCTATGGCTAGAGATATGTATATAAAGCTGCCATGCATTTCCCCATCTCCTTGTAAATCATCAGCAATCATCATCATCACCATCATCAGAAACATACACCAATAAAAGAAACCCCCCCAAAAACAAACAGTCATCCTTCCAGCTCCCTTGAGCATATAACAGAAAAACCCCGTTTTTCCCCCATCCCTTTCCTTAAAAAAAAAGCCCAACCATGAAGACATACACCACCATCCTCGTCGCCGTCCTCGCCGCCGCCACCACCACCCTGGCCGCCCCGGCAACGTCGCCGGTCGAGGACGTCTTCTCCAACATCGTCGCCCGCGAGCAGTGCTTCCACCCGGGCGAGTGCGGCTGGGCCAAGTCGGGCCAGTGCGAATACCACTGCGACGGCTACGGCGGTTTCATGTATATGCAGGGCTGCGGTTGGGGCCGCAAGCGCTGCTGCTGCGCCAAGAAGACGTGAAAAAGAAAGAAAAGAATAAAAAGGGTGCGGGAAGGAAGCTTGCTTTGTGAGTTTTTATCTCTTACTTGATACGATCGAACTGAAAACTTCTTTTTTGCTGAATGACTTTGCTGACTGGGGGGGGGGGACATTTCAAAAAGGTGGTTAGATCCTACTGGATTTGGCCGGAAGGAATAACAAAGTCTCAGACTGGAGTGAATACGGCCACAGTAGATCGTTCTCTGTCAACATGACTTAGTCTGGGTTCGCTGTTTTGCTTGCTTGGTTGGAATATACAGAAATGTCCGGAGGAAACGCAAATCTATCTTTGTTTTTTTCAAGTACCTTTGTGGTCATATTGACGCTCGCTATGCACTCATTCAATTCGTTAACATAAAAAAAAAACCCTGTCCCCTCCTCAAGATTACGAGTAGAGCCCTAAAATTTCCACTGCAATGCTGGTCGTCAGAACATGCAACAGCACCTGCCTTGTTGTACGCCAAGTCCCTAATACCCAAGGAAGTTGGTTCCCCAATCAAATAACCGGCTCAGTTTACTTGTTTAAAAAAAGGTATGCCAAGACCAAGGCATTGTGCAAGTAGCACCGTCTCAGCTGCGCAGTTCAGCTCGGCATGTGTACTGGCTTGAGCTCCAATCAGCCCCTGGGGTCGAGGCGTCGATTCCTGATGAGGAGTCGGTGAGCCCGTCAGGCCTGGCCTGCCATCCCATACCTCCTCGTGAATCATCCGCCACACCAACAGCTGCAAGTGTAGCCAGTACCTCGCCGAGCTTCCTCCTAGCCTCCATCTCACGTTCTGTGCTCCCTTGCCTGGGCCGATAGTACTCCTGGACAATGGACACGGTGAGATGGTAACATGAATAGAGAAGGATGCGCACGCCCGAGGTGTCTTGATGGTACCTCAAGCACTCGTCGTCAGCGCTCTCCATGCCGCCATAGAAACCATCAAGAAAGCTCCGAGACGGCTGTCTGCTGAACGCCTTGGTAAAGAGAGGGTCGCCAAAGTATGCGTTTGACCAGTCAGCCAGTCCTTCCACCCCAAATTGTTTGCCTGATCCTTGGTTCCCAAAGGTCCCTTGACCTGAGACGCTTGTAGATGCGCAAACATGAGCCCTGTCGTCCGATGAAAGGCCCCGTGTGCGCACCAAGAGATTCGTGGGCTCCCCTGCATCTACAAGCACAAGCTTAGGGGTCGTAACAACATTTAGGTACAGGCAGAGGCGCCTCATTTGTGCCCGAATCGCGGCGTAAGGGATGTGGATGACCATGTCTTCAGCGTCCCTCAACACACCCTCCATCATGGATTGAAATGCGCTTGACCATGTGTTGTTGCTCAGACAAGCCGCTGGCCTGGAATCCTCACCCGCGCCAAAACTACAGTTTCCCCCTGTAATCGGGGACCCAAGTACTGCAATAGCCGGGCCGAACTGTCCAGTCGGCGCAGTCAATCTGGAGAGCTCGCGGACTATCGTTCCGGCTTGGAATTCAATCTGCCTGGTATCAATAGGATGCCCTTGTTTTGCCTGCCGATGAATCTTGTCCGCAGTAATGTGTCGTCCACTAGGCTGGTGGGATATAAAGTATGAAGTCTCAATGATATCACCCACCGCCAATGCGTCTGTTGCTGTTGTCGAAGAGGCGATGATGGTTGGAAGCAGGTCGAGCAGTTCCATCTGTGACGAGACGGACGGTACTTCACGAGTTCTGACCGAGTCTTTGGATACCGTGAATATTGGCTGTTTATCTTCGGCAGTGCTACCCGGGTAATTGCCGTACGTTGTGTTACCGTTTTCAGGGTCTGCTGCGAGCCAAACCTTATCAGCAACAAGCTTATCTCTTGTAAGCTTTTCCCTCAGCCATCCGAGCAAGAGGGCCTCGGACTCGACCAGAAGCTGTTCAGATCTTAATAGCCGCACCATCGTGGACGGTGCCATGGCAAGCACGAGTTGTTGCCCACCGGAAAGGCAGATAGTGTATATATTTTGGATTCTGGCGGGTGAGGCGGGGGTGGCCCGTATGCCCTCGACGGTTACGCCGCTAGCAAGTAGCCGGCTTAGCATGGCCTGGAGCCCTTCTTTCGAGGGGAACCGATGCATCGGATAGGGCTGCTCAGGCTCACAAGCAAAAGCCAAAGGCGCAACAGAAGCCGTTGTTCGTTCGGTTGCTGGTAATACTGAGCCCGGAAGTGCTCCTGGAGGCCTTCGGCTGTTGACAGATGAGGATGTAACCCAGGTGTCACGGTTCGTGCGATCTGCGTTGCATGTCGGGGCGAATGCTGCTGTCCTTTGTGCGAACGCACGAGGAGGGAAAGGCTCTTCAAGAACCATGCTTTACAGTCAAGTAAGTACCAATCAAATTTGCCGAGCCGAAAGGATTGATATGGTAGATTATGATTAAGGAGGAGCTACAAATATGACAAGAACTTTCCAAGATATGAGTATCGTCTGAAGAAACCCTAAGAGTGCAAGCCTGGTAGGCAATGGGGGTAAGCGCAATATGCAGACAGCCGTTTTGGTCTTGTAACTGGATGGAGGGCGGTAAGGACATACCAGACTAGGAAAGGGCTTCGGCAATAACATGATTTTGCCCGGGTCCAAGGCGCGCTTTGACTGGGTACCCCAAGCTCAAAGAAGCGAAGGGGGTGGAGGGTTGTCACGCAGGGATGCTAGGAAATGATGGACCTTGAGTTACTTGCCGTGGAGAAGCCCTAGCTTCATTGTCATAACAAAGAATATGGCAAAGACTAACTGCCAGATTACCTAGGAAGGCTGAGAGAATAGCCAATACGATATACGGCGTGCTAGCGTAGCGCTATGCAGACATTCGTGAGAGCCCACGTCACTCGACAGACGAGCTGATCAGCCATCTCGCTTGCGGTGACATGCTAGTCCATAGGATCTAGAGGCGCGACGATGAACTTCAAGAACATAGGTAGTTGGATGCGAAAACAGGAGATAGTGAGCGGACAGCCTCAGGCCAAAGCCAAGACCAAGCCAAGGAAGGCATGGAACAAAACAAACCAAAAGAAAGAAGAACAAAAATGAAATAAAAAAAAAAGAGTAAGATTTAGCTTGTGCATGATGTCAAACTGACGACGAATCAGAAATCGATCATAGCCGAGACTGCAGCGAACATCATCCAAGTACCTGGGATATAGCCACATCTGGTGGCTGATGGAGGATGTGGACACTCGCTTATCGTTGGTCTCAAGCTTAGGGTCCGTTCCAGAAGCCGCCACAGAACGCCGTCATCCCATCAAAGTGACAGTCTGCCACCCCTGGACTCGTGCCCCAAATGATGTGGCCAGTTGTTGGTTGCACAACTACCGTGCAGTAGTCTAGCAATCCGTAGCTTCTTGAAAAAGCTGGTCACTGGGCATGCATGTATGCTGTACGACGCGCCGTACCTCGGTCCCGACATATTCATTTGCGGTGACGAGCAATCCCGATATACCCGAGTAGATAGACTGCGGAATGTTTATTCCGAACATAACATTGACCACCGCGTGATTCAATGTATGTAGGTACGCATATATGTGTATGTATGCGTCCATCAAATTGAACGTACTAGATAAAATCGATGACAAACGGTCCGTCTGTATGTAGTTATGCGGTCTTGGGTATGATGAATGGCACCCTCGTAAGTACTCCGTATGCATGCATTCTTTCTTTCACCCAACTTCTGACACTAGACTAGGCTAGTCCAGCCGTTTAGTTAGGATGGGGCCCATGTCCAGCCTAGCCCGCAAGCCAAGGGGTAAGCGATTCGGAAAATTTCTGATTGGGTAAAAATAAGCGAATGTGCGTGGGCGGCCCACAAAATCCGCTTAAGTGAACAAGTCGAGCTGAAGAGTTTGACCATCATTGATGCCCCTTGCCTGCATATATCGTGGAGGGCTTGAAGGTGGACTGTAAGCCACCAAAGATCCAATTCAAGAATCAGAGACCTAAACTGTTTCGAGGCAACCTTCCGAGGTCCCACCGAGGGTTTGGACCAACAGCAGTTGGTTGATAGGTGCGGCCCAATGCTGTCTTTATGCTGTCCAGCATCCCGGGTGCAGCCAAGGCCAGGAAACAAATTACTTGGCCCCTTTGGATCAAATTCTCGCCTAGCAAGTCTTCTTTCGACACCGAGATCAAGTCATAATGTGGTGCTGTGTTTCGTTGTCGTAATAGCTCCTTGTTGAGCTGAATGAATATGGTCGATCCACGTTGCATTATGCTGCTTTTTTTTTATTTCTGTTCCTCTGTTGACCCCTTGGGATGCTCAAGAGAATCCGCCTTCGCTAATTTTGCAGCGGCACTGTAAATCTCTGAAATGTTGAATCGCTTCAGATCATCCCAGTCGCCATCTACCACACTCATGCCATACAGATTCTGGAGAAAGTTTTGGTTAGCGGAAGACCCCACATTATCCCCGGCGGCTTTTACGGGAGTCCGATGTATCATGAATGTCAGGCCAAACAAGTTGTGTGTTCTGCTTACCTGGAACATGTCAACCAATATTACCTTGTCAGGTTTGGTGAGGTTGACTTTGTGTCTTTGATCATCAATCAACGAAGCAATACCCTTGATCACATCATCTCGCTTGAGCGGGCACTGATTTCGGGTTGACAGCCTAATGGCGTACTGGTGTAGCGAGTAGCTCGTTAGCGTGGCTTCATATACATCACCTGAAGGAACGAGCCAAAGACTTACAGTGCACTCGGGCGGTGTTGACTGTTCCTTGTCTTCTTTCTTCGCTTCCTCGGGGCTCTGCACCTTGATCCTGTCATCCGCTGCGATGTCGGCTTCTTCCGCATCCTGCGAAGCCTCACTCATTTTGAAGTGCTGCGGCAGGACCTTTTGGCAGACCTCGATGAAGCCTTTATCGGAAGCCCGTCCCATCAAGGTAATGGGAGTAAACCTGTTCAAATAACGAAATCGTCGCGCAGAAAGGCCCGACGATGCCTTGGTGTCGAGGCATATGCGGTGCACAAACTCCACAGGTTCAATGGGTGTCTTGGTCTTGACAAAAAGAAGACAGTCGACAGCCTGCCGGACGATATTGAACACTCGCTCTGAACCCTGGGCCCGGGTCGGCTTGAGCGAGGTCAACTCTTTTTGGATCGAAGCCTCTATGTCATCCGCCCCTCCCTCGTTGTCCGAACCATCATCTTCCTCCCCTGGGGGCTTGATTCCGTATAGCTTTTCAACGTACTGGCAAGGGATTTTGGGTCAGCAAACAAAGGATATTCACAGCAGAGCGGCTCAAGTGTACCTCCAAATTGCCTAGCAGGAACTGCAAGGGTAGGGCATGTACTTGGTGCAGCAGCAGCGACATGATGGGAAGAAAGAAAGAAAAAAGAGAAAATATGGTGGATATCATACTTCGTCGAAAAGCATTTCAACCTCGCGAGCTGCCTTGGCCTCCTGGTTTCTTGCGCATGTCACCCAGACTCCTACATCACCAAGCTCAATTGCCACACGGCCATCAATCTTGGTCTTTTGATGAGAGGTCTGCCATTTCCCTCCATTCCCGCCTTGCTTTAAGCACATTGTTGTCAGTTACGGGACCATGGTAAACTTTTCTTTTCTCTCTTTCTTTCTTCCTTTCCAACATACCTTTCTCCGTTTGGAAGAATTGGCATCAGAAGCCCCGGGGCCGTTTTTGCGTTTTGTGTCTGCCATCTTCCAGATACTGACGCTTTCCGTATGTATTTGGTGAGTCGAAGTTTTAGTGGTTAGGCAAGGTTAGCACACGAGTGACGGTCAAGACTATCAAGGAAAGATCAATTCCCCAGATCTTTCCTATCCATACCAGTTAGCGGTAGAGCATCCAATCGTCCAGCATGGGGAAAAAAGGTGGATTGATCAAGGCAAAGCATCACGTGGTGTTCCCCACCTACTGTAATCGATCTTGCAACTTAGGCTGCAGGAAGCGTGAAAACGGCAGGTACAGCTGCAAGAAAGCTGTCCGGCTTGGAAGTTCTAAAAAAATTGTAGACTGATTCAGACATGTTCCTCTTAAATGGGAAAAGTCAGGCTAATTATATGAGAGGTGTATTTTGGCTGTTCATTATATAGGTACAACATGTGTCTTTTGTAGCCAGTTTAAACCCTTGTGTCCTTTCCTATAGTACACGCCAACCCGCTAGTGATGATGCTTGCTTGTATGAGTACAATATTGTAGCAGTGTGGTGCAAAATCACAAATAACACAACAAAAAAAAAAAAAAAAAAAAAAAAAAAAAAAAAAAAAAAAACCCAAACCACAGATTCTAATCGCATCTCCCGTCCTTCCACCCTGTCCTCCACCTTTGGTCCCACAGATTACAGTCAAAGATGGGCTTCCCCAGCTTCTTGTTGACGTCGTTGTGCGCGTTGCACAGCCAGTTGCCAAACTCGTCGCGCGTCCGCACGCGTAACGGCTCCCGCTTGATGTATTCCCTAAAGTCGTCGGCGCACACCCAACACGGGTACAGCTTGGAAAAGAGCCGCATGAAGCCTGCCAGGTCCGACTGTTCCGTCTGCGTCGGCTTCTCAGGGTATTGCGCTGCTATGGTGTGCAGCAGCGTCCAGGTGCCGCGGCCCAGAGTCTCCACGTCGGCTGGACAGTCGCGCGGCGGCCGGGCCTGTGCCGCGGGGGATTTGAGGAGAGACTTGCTCTGCGCCGCCCAGTCTTTCATGGAAGTGCATGTTCGGCATCTGTTGAGGCATCGGAGGGGAAATCGTCTATCAGCGATTTGAGCCGGGAATTTATGGATATGGGGCTTTTCCACGAGTTGGCGAGTTCTTACGGTTTGCCGTCCTTTCCCAACACCACGCCGTTGGCAAGCTTTGGTGTTGTGGTGCTTGTTGGTCCCGATTCGGTACCACCAGCAGTCGTAGACTGTGGTGACTGGCTTTTTGGTTCTGGTTCGCTCGAGTCTCCGGCCATGGCTGCTAATCAACAGTATGTGCTCAGCGTATTTCGTGCAGCTACTATCTCTGGTATTATATGACTTCCGACCTGGAACAAAAAATATTGAGAGTAAATTCAACAGCGTAATCGTAAAGGCATTGGATAGCTTGTGGAGGTACAGAATGTACTACGCTTGATGATTGGTAATGGCTTTCAACTGGCGCGACCTTTTTGACCTTGAACAGGCAGGGGTAGGGTAGCTTCGCAAAATAATTGCGTAGACGGGTACCATTGCGGTTATCGATAAAGCCCCGGAGCCGGTGCCCCGCCGACAGCACCCTTTGAAAGTCTAGCCATCGCTTTACTGCCCTTGTATAAAAACGTAGGATCTAGAAGGAAACCCGGAATATTGATTAGTTGCTAGATCTCGATTGTTATAGCTTACTGGAAGCTTGTTTTTAGCCCTTTTTCTCTCTCGAACGCTTGGGCTTGCGCTTGCTGATACATACGGCATCATGGCATACGACAAGGTTCCCGTTTTACTACTCAAGACCAAGTCGACCCCTGTCGATGCCTATGAAGAGATATTCTCCCAGACGTTTGATGGCAATGTCTTTGAGCCAATTTTCGTACCAGTTCTCGAGCATAGGTTCCTCGACCATGGAATGAACCAAGTCAGGACCGTGCTGAAAGATCATAAGATTGGCAAGGGCACAGACTGCAAATATGGAGGCATGATCTTTACCTCACAGAGAGCCGTTGAGGCGTTTGCTCACCTGGTCACCGAGGGCGCAGGTACTGGTGGATGATCCCCTGTCGTTGTTCCTGAGAGTTATTTTAAGCTCACCAATGAATGCAAAATACAGGCAGTGGAGGTGCACAATGGCCAAATTTACAGGATATCCCCGTCTACAGCGTTGGGCCGGCGACGACCCGCGCGCTGAAAGCCATCCCGCAGGAGCCAGCTCTGAACGTTTATGGAGAGCATACGGGTAATGGCGAAACACTTGCGCCCTTCATATTAGATCATTACGGGGAGTGGTACAAAGATAGGGATACCAAACCGCCATTACTATTCCTTACGGGTGAGGTCAGGAGGGATATAATTCCCAAGGTGTTGATGGATAGCACGCTGGCGGCAACCCGGCGCATACAAGTCGACGAGGTGGTCGTGTACGGGACGGGCGTAATGCACTCGTTCGAAGATGAAATGCGCCAGACACTCGACAGGGTGAGGGGCTACCGGATGCTCTGGGCGGTCGTCTTCTCACCGACGGGCTGCGACAGCATGCTGCGTGCGCTTGGGTACCTCAAAGACGATGGCAAGCTGGAAACGGAGGCTGTGGGGCGGCGCAAAGATTCCGACCACAGGACTTTGGTGGCCACCATCGGGCCCACGACCAGGGCTCACCTGGCCGACTCGTTCAAATTCGAGCCGGATGTCTGCTCAAAGCATCCCAGTCCAGATGGTGTTTGGTCTGGCATTACCAAATACATCAGCAATCTGAGATAACAAATGTGTCATGGATTTGTGTTGTAAACGTGGTCCTGGATTTACTGACAGGGCTAGAGCCTAGAGTTGCTTGGCGGCATGGGGAAAAAAAAAGTCAATGCCAAGGAAGGTTTTATTTCTTGTGTTGGTCCGAAACGGATTTGTTGATTGCGTGGTCAGTGAACAATCATGTTTATCTTTGTTATGTGTTAAACGTGCTGTGCGTATATGTGTGTTAATGCGAGTGCTGGCGCATGCGTGTGCACGAGTCTGTACATAGTATGGGTTGCGAATGACAATAATAAAGATCGTAACCCCATTGCTAGGATGCGATGATTGAAGGTGATTAGAGAATCAAGGCACATGCCCGAGACGAGGTGAGACATCAAGTTGCTGGATGACTGGCTGGGATCAATTGATTGATTGATTGATCGGAGGGCGGTGTCTGCGGCCCGCGGCGGTAGTGCAACCTTGCCATGGCCAGGCTAGTGGACACGAACCGGTACTCGTACTCCGGACCTACCTAGGTAGGTAAGGTAGGTACATACAGCTACAGAGAGCTGGTTTGTTTTGTAGTGAGCCAAAAAAAAAAAAAAAAAAAAAAAAAAAAAAAAGACCAGGCTGCCGTAAGCCGTCAGTCAAACTATTTGCTGCCAAAACGTACTGCTTTGCTTGCTACCCCACCCTCTCGCTGCACAAAGGCAGATAGCGTGGGCTGGCGGTGACGAACAACGGCATTTCCCAACCCACCTTTTAATCCATGACCAACCCATAGTGGCTAAGGTCGTGGTGCTGACAACGTATGACCCCTGTAACACTTGCGTGCCTGAGAGGAGGCTCTCCCCATTCCTCGTGAGGTTTATCTGTGACTTTCCTTTTTATAAAAGCAGATATAAAAACAGGCACCCCGATGGTGTAAAAAAAGGATGCGTTAGAACTCGCGAGACGGTTCCCTGAAGGCCGCTGTGTCTTTTTTTGTATCCTTCTATTTTTGGCCCAAAAGGCGGCAGTGACACGAGCAACCCAGGTCCAGCTTACTCCACTGACGTCGTCATACGCGATATCGATCCCAGTACGGTACAGTTACCACGGTCGACCACAAACGCCTCTTTAAACCCCTTTTTAGACACAACGTTCCACCTACAACTCCGAACCGTGACCAGACAGACCAATACCCGGGAATGACGAGCATCAACTCCGCCATGAATTACTACCACGGCAGCAACTCACCACCCAGCTCATCGGGGGCCGCCACGCCTACCACGACCACGTCCGCCAGCTCCTCTGGCTTGTTCGGCGGTGGTCTGTACAACGCCTTTGGCGGCCTGATGCGCCGCTGGTCTAGCGAACCGGAAGGCGGCGGCAAAATGGGCTCAGAGGAAGACGACGGTGCATACAGCAACGGTAATGGCGTCGATGGCGTGTATAGTTCTAGGAGGTTCAGGCCACACCACGCAAATACATACCCACGCGTCCCCTCGCCGCTCCGCCCGCCTCCGTTGGAACCGCTGGTGCTCCACGGGTTCCGCAACGACACCCCAGACTCGGCGCGCTTGATGACCGCCCCCGTCGCAGAGGAGATTCGCATCATGGTCCCCGAGAGGTTACGGATCGAGGAGGACTGGAAGTTGATCTATAGCCTGGACCAGGACGGTGCCAGTCTTGCCACCCTGTACGAGAAATGTGCGCCCTTCAGGGGCCGCCGGGGCGGATTCGTGCTTGTAGTACGGGATGATGAAGGAGGGGTGAGTGTTCCTGATTGAACAACCCGCCTACTTTGCATAATTTTCTTCCGCTTCTAATCACACAGGACTAACCGCTGGCCAAATTTTACACATACACAGACTTTTGGCGCTTATCTGTCCGAGTCACCACACATCGCACCTCACTACTTCGGTACAGGCGAGTGTTTCCTGTGGCGTGCTTCCATGATGAGCCCCCTACCTCCCCCGCCCTCGGCCGACACCACACACCTGACGGGCCGCGCCACCACTATCACATCGTCTTCTGCCGCGACGACGAGGCGAGCACCGCCGGCCCTGATCCCCATATACGACACGGACCTCGAGACCCAAGGTACGAGCACCTACGACATTCACGCAGACGACGACCGTGACTACACAACAGACGGGCAGAACCAGCCCACCCCGCCCACCAAATCCTCCTCCCCGATGCCGCCGCAGCCATCGTCCCCTTCTATCCGCTTCAAGGCGTTCCCCTACAGCGGCGTGAATGAGTACTACGTCTACTGCGAGCCGCACTGGCTCAGCGTGGGCGGCGGCGACGGCAAGTACGGCCTCTGGCTCGACGACTCGCTCGAGAAGGGTGTCAGCGCCACGTGCCTCACCTTTGGCAACGAGCCGCTCAGCGACGAAGGCGAGAAGTTTGGCGTCCTCGGCGTGGAGCTGTGGGCCATCGGCGCCAAGGACTAACACATGTCGGCTGTTTTAATTTTTTTGCTTCTTTACCGTTCGAACAAAAAAGTTGCCACGCCCGTTTTCGATCCGTTCATACCCCGGTTCAACAAAATCATGACGTACACCCAAGGCCTAATAGTATATAGGTGCTTTACAGGGTCCGATGATCACCTCATGATCTGTTCAGCCAGAGCCTTTTTATGACGGGTGTCTGATGATGGAAGAGCGGCTCTTTGTGACCTAGCTAGGTCCGTCTCATATGAGTTGTGTAGGAAGGGGGTCGAAAAGAGACGGAAAAAAGCGACAAAAGACGGAAAACGGACGACATAATTATGATACCCATCTTTACTTCCCTGATTATTCCTTTAGCAGTCATTATCAACATGCTTTGCTAGCTAATGTCACAATCATTTCTCCCATTGACTTTTATCACTATACCGACTGCAAATACTAGTGATGCGGCAGCGGAATGGAGTTCATCCAGTGCGCCGTATCATATCCACTGTAGCTTCCGGAAATGTTCATCCTGGCAAATTGTAGCGACTATCAGCGCAGACTACGTCGTCGGTTCGGGATCTGATGGCATCGGTGTATTCATTTTACCACTCGTGTCCCCCCCTCACTCTAAATCTCTTTATGCCTCGACTAGGAGCGCCTGCGAGACTGGCAGAGCTGATAAATCACCGCAAAATAAACTCAGAAATTGCCCATATACAATTATTCCCTTTGTCTTGAAAACTTCGCTCGACACAACCAATCCACGAATGCACAGATCCCACCTCCCTACAAGTAAACAAGCCTGTGGCTCCAAGTTTGTACTTGATTGCCACAGTGACCTCCACGTAAACTTGAGGATACACAAGATTTGAATCGAGGATTGTCGGTGTCAAGACAGAGATATGTGGTATTGTGAGGGATGAGGTGGAAAATGTAAAATGTGGTGTTAAATGTGGTTGATAGTGGATATAGAAAAAAATCAAGGAATGATCTGTTGCGGGCCCTGGCATCTTACAGCAGACCGATCTCCCTGATAAACCCATGCACGTCCTGATATGCCGTCTTGAACATTCCGTGGGGTCTGTCCTCTTTCACCCCTGCTACCGCACGTGAACGCCTCTGCTGCAGCCACCTCTGCGAGACGTCTAGGTTCCATCTCTCGACGCCTGATGTCCGTGGGCTGCCTCTGGTAAGCAAGCCAATGACCATGGACCGCTCGCTGGATTACCGCATAATTTCCTGGTAGATGAACTGCTTGAGCTGTTCTTTGCTCAAGTTATCCTTGTGCTTGTCGAAATCAAAGAACTCCTCGGGAATCGGCGGCGCGGTGGGTTCATCATCGGGGTCATGGTACGGCTCAAGGTAAGGGTGCTTCAAGGCTTCCTCGACGGTGATGCGCTTGACGGGGTTAAAGGCAAGCAGCTTCTCCAACAGGTCCAAGGCGAGATCCGAAGTCTTGGGGAAGAGTGTCCTGAAAGGAACCTTCTTCTTGAATGGCAGCGAGCGAATGTACTCCCTTGCGCGGCGAGACTTGATACCATAGTAGTCCTCCATGGTCGGTGTGCCGAGAACGTCGAGGATCAACGTGAGCTGGTGGTGGTCTAAAAAGAGCATCATGTGTCAGTACGAGGACCTCCTGTATGCGGTGCAGAACACCATGGGAGCAAGCAGCCCTCAATATAGAGAACCGCCATTGAAACTTACAATCCTTTCCAGGGAACAAAGGCTTTCCACTAAGCATCTCGGCAAGAATGCAGCCAACAGACCAGACGTCGATGGCCTTGGTGTACTCCTTAAAGGTCAACATGATCTCAGGAGCACGGTACCAACGCGTAGCGACGTATTCTGTCATGAAGCCCGAGTTGTCCTCCTGCGAGGCGGCAGAACGAGCCAGACCAAAATCGCAAACCTTCAGATCACAGTTGGCGTTGAGAAGGAGATTCGAGGGCTTGAGGTCACGGTGAAGCACGTTGGCAGAGTGCATTGCCTTGAGAGCACGCAGAGTTTGGTAGATGAAGTACTGGCAGTGATCGTCGGACAGGTCTTGGGTGCGGATGACACGGTGCATGTCAGTCTCCATGAGCTCCTATATGGTGGTCAAACACACTATGGTTAGCTGGCAAGTACAGTGGACATGCGTTTTGTTTCGGCTTCAGGAGAGTTCTGCAGCAACGGACCTGGATCAGGTACACCTCGTTGAAGGTCTCGTAGCTCCGGGGCTTCTGGATGTCGAGGATGGAAATGATGTTCTCGTGGTTGAAGTACCGAAGCAGCTTCATCTCGCGGAGGGTTCGTAGGCAGAACATAGAGTGATCAAACGGGGTGATCTTCTTTATGGCAACCTTTTGGCCGGAAGGCTTATGGATCGCAGAGCTACAATAGAGCAAAGGCGCAACCGAGAAAGTCAGCCATAAGTCGCAAAGGTTGAATAATCACCGTACTGAGCGAAATGTACAACCATTCTTTGGCTGTTACGGGTGCAGGTCCAGGCAAGGTACGGTGTTCGGTTCCGGCAGAGGAGTACTTACCAAACGACGCCGTAAGCGCCCTCGCCGACGACATCCTGGATGTCATATTGCTCGCTTACGTTGAAAGAGATCTTGCGAGACCCCGAAGAGTTGCTCGGGGCGTTGGCGCGAGACATGGCAGCGCTGAAAGGAGCTGGCGATGATGCCGCCTGCTCTGGTTCAGGGAAGCCGCGGGGCGGGGTTTGTCTAGCGGGGAGACTTGGACTGTTGAATTGCGGGTAAGGTGCGACGGTGCACTGAAGTGTTGTCGACTTGGGCTCAGGGACCTGCACTCAATGGAGAGTTTGCAAAATTCCCAAACACAAGTACGAATAAAAAGGAGCAAATGGAAAAAAGATAGAAAAATAATTTAAAAAAAAAAGTTTGGTGCCTTCGTTTGGTTCCTGGCTGCAACAAGTACAGTCGCAACGTGCCAATAATGCTGTGGTGTAGTGCAGTAGTTCAATAACCTAGTCTCGATGGAGGCGGCGGAGATTGTGCAGCTGCTTCCCTGGGCTGCAGGGCAGATGTAAGAAAAAAAAAATGATAAAGAATAAAAAAATAAAATAAAAAGCTCGGCCACCGTGCTTGATCGTCAAGACTCAGGCAGGAAAGCCGTCCAAGCGCCGTCTTTTCTTACTGCAGAGGGGACCTTCAATTCTGGTTAGGCAGGCAACCTGACCCGCGTGCCTTTCTCTCCTGGGTGACTTGGGACGGATGGACCAACGAGAATGGAAGTGACAATTAATCAAACCCCGTCCAGTCGTTAATGATCGTTGGTACGTGGTGGTAAGGTAGGGGGATGTTCCTGTCGGTAGGTAATAACAGGCAGGTAGGTCGGTCAGTCGGCCCAGGACAGGTTGGGTCTGGCTGGGTCGGTCGGGGAAAGGAGGGGCGGGAAAAGGAGTAGTAGTCTTGGGAACTCTCTCTGTGTGGGTACCAAATGGAGAAAGATGAGAGCTACCTGGATAAGGAGGTACCTTGAAGGAGGTAAGGCGGGTAGGTAATTAAGGTAAGGTAGATACAAAAGGAGGGCGGGCATACAATAATAGTATTGACTAGGTGGTATTAATACATTCAAATCTTGCTACAATGGTGCTCTTTCTCTCTTATTGTCGGGTTATCGTATCTGACATGTCTGCCCGGTTCAGAATGGAAAAGTGAACACGACGAGCCAGTCACGGCAGTGGATTTTGGTACTGTATACTATTGGTAATGTGCGACGCCACCTGCAACTCACTCCATCGGGCAATCCCAAGAAAAATAGAACAAAACCCGATAAATCATATCTGGCCTTGGTTACAAAGTCGGTAGTTAATTTGGAACATCATCAAGTCAAGTGTGAGAGCGAGTACCCCTTATCCTTGCTCAGCTTATTCCTTCTTACAAGTAGTCGGGTTCATTCCTGTCGACGGCATGCAGGGGCTTTACGGCGGCATGGCTGCCACCAGGAGTCAAGTCAGCCATTGAGATGGGATGCGGGCGGTGCTACTCTCGTTAGCTCGGATTTGATCACATCGCTACGTTAAGTTACCTGCCAAATGTCTGTGTGGCCAGAACCTGAATACAGTACAGCGTCGTCGTGCAATACAATACTTTGTTGCAGAGTCCCGCTCGGTAGGCCCACTACCATGGCACCTTTGATTCTCGCGAGATTGTCGTGGATGAGTTATTGCGTTTTTTCTTTGGCGAGATTCGTATTTCCCAAGAAACGGGCGAGGCCAGACAGTTAGCTAGCTAGTAATGCACCTCGGCCATTTGTAAGGGTCTATGAATGGATTTCCAACCGGGGGTTTTTTATTTTATTTTTATTATTCGTTCTTTATTCTACTTTGTTTGTTTGTTTGTTGGTCTTGCAACTTAAGGTATATGCATAGCTGCCTATATTCCCCGATGCGCAGTTTTGCTATTATTATTCATCGGGGGGTTTTTAGTGATTTAACCACGCGAGGGGCACAGTGAGGGGTTGGTTGGCTAAAGAAGGGCGTTGAGCTGGCTGGTGTTGCAGTAGCTCCCAAACATGCGACGCATCCTGACGGGGCCGGGGCCACCCTCACGACCCCTCAAGGGTCGCTTTTTTAGCAGCCAACCCTGACAAGATAGCGCGATTGCTTGACGCAAGGGTGCGTGCAGCAGTGTCTTTTTGCGAACCCTGTCAAGCCTGTTCAGAACTTCATGAGCACTGCTGGCAATTGGATTCCAATCAATGCCCTTTTTTCAATCAGCTGGCGCATGCAGTGTATTCATCACGTTACATGTGACTGGCCAGCAAGAAGTCGATAAACATTTCGTTTTCTTTTTTTTTTCTTTCTCTTTTTTCGTCCAACGGTACCCAACAACCGTTTACACTTGCCGGCCCAAGAAAGACGCACATGAAAACTCAATCCTGATGTGAGGGATTCCATTCCGTCGGCTCCCAGAACTTCCAGAACAAGTCGGCTTTTTGTCGCGACGCAGTTCAGACGTTTCCATCTGTTCGATCATCTTGCCTCCCGCGGGTCGATTGCAACCATGATCCTTTTTTCTTTGATTTCGGTCCCATGGTGCCTGTACAATGATCTCCAAAGAGCCGTGGGGGAACCCAGAAGTCGGGGTAACAAAAGTAAGATTTGGGCAGGGATCTTGTCAAGTCTTGGTCAAGAAGAGGCAAGCAATTTAGAGACAAGGCACCTTTAGGTAGGTACCTGCATGCACCTTGCTCGTCCAACCACCGGCCGACGATGATCTCAACTGTCCCTGACAATCGCAACTGGAGCCCTCCCTCGCCGGTTCGTCGTGTAACCTTTTTCTGCATCATGCCATGCGTAGAAGAAAACTTGGGAAGGAATCCAGAATAAAAAAAGAATGTTGGCCGTGACAGCCCCTGTGTATCAGAATGCAGGAACCAGTGTACGTACACCATCAAGCTTCGAATATATTAATATGCCACCTCAATCCACCCTTAATCCAGTCCTTAGCGCCCGTGCTGCGCTACTGTTAACACGGCGCTTGTAGCAGACTCATCACAATTGTGACCATAAACAGCCACGGGGCTTGCCATTCGTCATGTTAGCGCTGCAGTTTGTTTCGGTGAGAATCGCATCGCAGGTTTCAGCCAAAGTGCCTCAAGCTTGTCAGGCACGGATGGAAAACCAATCGAAGGTATTTGATCAATGGTATTCTAATTGATTCTGGGGCCTAGACTATACTAGACTAGTCCACAACTAGATCTAGTAGGCTATAATTGTCTGACTCCTCAGCTACGACAGCTGGTATAACTTCCGCAAGTCTGATAGCTCGCGTCTTTCTGCCAACCGTATTTAGCTCGACCTGATTTTGACTAGTGGCGAATATTGACTCACTCTCTACGGGGCCCAGCTTTGTGAACACTAGAACGTAATCATCACGAAGTCTGTAGGATGAAGAGCAATCAATCCGTATGCATGACATTCAAACGTGTAATTCTGACCTCTCATCTCTCACCCGTCTTAACACCATTTTCCTTCCCTTTCCTGCTATAAATAACCACATCTATACACGAAGGGGCGTCCCATTCCACAAAGTCCAGCTCCTTTCCATTATCAACCCGCCCTCAACTTACTGAACTACCTGGTAATACCAAGACATGACGTTAGTGACTGTGTCTGATGGCAATTGGGAGAACAGGGTTTCGTTCCTAGCCTACCTTCTCCCTCAAGGTACCCATCCATTGCTGGTAGCTCATGCCCTGGTCCGCCCGATCCTCAACTAGCAGGGTCTGAGCCCAGAGCTTGAGGGCCGGCTCGCCATCTTCGCGAACAATGTACAGGTGCGGCACCGTTATGCTGCCAACACCGCGCGACTTGTAGTCCCGGCTCTTGGAGATAACTGCGCGCACCCGTTCGTTGAAGTCATTGTCCAACTCGGGCACGCTGCCCTTGCCAACACGCAACTGTGTGCGGTCCTGAACACCGAACACGTCGATGAGCAGCTGGGGCACTGCGTCCCTGCCGACCCAGAGGAACTGCGTTTGCCCGTCGTCGATGAGATACAAGCCAAAGGGCTGGAATCTCTCCGACGAAAGGTTCAAAGGCGGCGGCAGTACAATTTGGCTCGTCTCAGGGTCGGGAATGCCTGCATTGTCAGGCATGTCGTGTAGCGAGTAAAGTCGCGGGTAGATGTACTGAACGAGAAGCGGCAGGGGCAGCGTAGATAGAAGGCACAGTGCAGCAGACCGCAGATCCGAAGGAATCTGAGCAGACTTGCGGAGACCGACGTTCTTGATCAGACCAAGGAAAAGCGCGGGCAGGCCGCGAAGGTTGGCCGGGAACTGCAAGCCACCACCCATGCTCCCGCCCGCCAGTTCCTTTCTGAACGTCTGCAAGAGCTCGATGAGTTTGCTTTGTAGAGAGTCCCGTGCCGCTTCCAGCCCGCTGCTGAGAGCCTTCTCAACGGCCTTGTGGCTGAAGTAGGTCGTGATGGCGCATTGGTCGGCCGAGGCGTACACATCAGCCAGGTTTGTCGTAGTGGGTAGAGCGAGGGTAATAACACGAATGCGACGCTCGCCATTGCATGTCGTGTGTAGAACGGCTGTCTGCATGCAGACCACGTTCTTCCCCAGTGTCTCGTCAATGGCAACCTCGACAACGTAGCACTGGTCACGTGGGAAGGCCGGGAAAGCGCATAGGTCTGAGCTCCTATTGAAAAAGTTGCCGTAGAAAGAGCTCATGCGCAAACCCGTGGTGGCACGGACACGAAGCACAGCCTCCAAGCCAATCTCGGACGATAGGTAGTCACTGAACTCTGAGGCGAATTTGATGGCATCCTCAGGCCGGCCTGCATTCCAACCTGGGTAGAACCACGTCTGACCGCCCGTGTACCTTGGGAGGTTGCTCAACGAAGCCACGTCCTGGTACTGAGAGGAAAAGAGGAACATATCAATCGAGACTTGGTTCTTGGAGCTGTCAACCGCAAAGCTCTTGTAGAAGCTGTTGGCTGTCTGAAGCAGACTGTTCTCCTTGGATGTTCCCAAGACCTTCTTATCTTCTCTCATGTCAAGCTTGCCGTAGCCGACATTGGGTAGAGATGCGCTGAGAACGACAATCTTGCCTCCCAATGGCGAAATGAGTTTGTGGCCAGCCCTGAGGGCGGAGCCCATGCAGGATCCGTTGTTTGTCGTGTTCTGGAACATCTCGGGGAGTTTGCTGAGGAAATTCTCGATACTCTGGCGGCTGTCGGTGAGAGGCACCAGAAGCTCCTGAGGCACAGGGAGGAAAGGCTCGTCGAGGTCACTAACAACGAGCATGCTAGTCTCGGCATTCTCATCGCCATCCTTGGGTACGGCGAAGTAATGCAGGCTAGAGTCGACCGCAATGAATCCCAGCCTCGTGCGACGGTCCGCGTTGGGAATCCTGTTAAGACTGTCCAAGATGGTCCTGGCACTTGTGGCGAGGAGACCGCTGGAGACTGCGGCGTAGCTCACGTCGAAGAGGAAGAGGTAAACCAGGGGCTGCGGAGGGCGAACCATGTACTCCTGAGGGGCAACAAACTCCACCACGGCGTGGTTTAGTTCGTGGCGCTGCCATCTGTCGACGGCCCTCTGTTCAGCAGCGTCCCAGTCGAATGCCTGGGGAACGTCGTTGGTGAGGTTGCACATGTTGCATCGCCACCTGTGACCCTGGTCGAGGAACACGACGAACGGGTTGATATACGAACGGCATCTCCTGCAACGAGAGATGACTTGGTCCTGAACTAGGGGTACATTATCATCGTGGTCGTGCAGAGCGGCGTAGGGCTGGATGACCAAAGCAAAGGGCAACTTTGACTTCTTGAGCAGCGAGTGCGTCGTAGGCACAGCGTTGAGCGTCGATCGTACGTACTTTGGCGGACAGTTTGCCATGGGCGACGACGTAACGCTCGAGTTCATTGGAAGTATGACGGGAGGGGGCGGAAGATCGAGCTCTGAAACGTTGAAAGGCTGATTCAACAAATCCGTCGGGTAAAGCTGGTTCAGTGGTGTTGGTCGAGCTTGCTGTTGGGCCGGAGCTTGGGCCGGCTGTCCCGGACCAAGCTGCATGCCGGCAAGATTTGAAGTCAGGCCAGCAACACCTCCGGGGCCAGCGGGAGCGCCGGGCGCACCAACGCCGCCAGTATAGTAGGGATCAGGTGCCTGGTAACCTCCGACTCCCGGCTGGCCGGGTGAGGCAATAGGTGCGCCGTACTGCTGCTGGGAGGGATCGCCATATACTGGCGCCTGCGGGTCGGGCTGTTGCGCAAAGCCCCCGTAAGCCGGCTGTCCCGCCGGAGGCATGCCATACTGGGGAGTCTGGCCGGGCATAGGCGGGCCAGCACCGGGAGCTACGTTTGCGCCAGTTCCAACATCGAATGCGCCGGCAGCATAGTTTCGCTTCTTCTTCCTTCCGTCAGCAGCAGGCGGCGCACCGGCTTGCGGGGGTGCTCCTGGCTGAGCCTCGAACCCTTGTTGATCCGGGTAGGGCTGTTGTTGCTGCTGATCATACTGCTGGCCCGCAGGCGGGTATTGGCCGTAGCCTTGGTCTTGGGCTGACATTGTGTCGGCCGTGAGCTCGTTGGACAGATCAGCAGTAGAGGTGAAAGTCGGCCGCGGCACGAGTCGGAGATGTTGCGAGGTGGGGCGGTTCGAGATGGTAAAGTGCGCCGTTTATCAACGAACAACTGCTGGTTTCAACGAACAGCTCCTTCGGTAAATGTGAAGTTATCCTTCAGCTAGTGCAAAGGGGCGGAGCAGAGTAGGGACGTTGGTGGCGGCGTGTGGTGGGAATTCGCAGCGCAAGGCTTTACCGCCTCTGGTGGCTCGCAAGGTCCAGGACACCGTAGCTCAGATACGATCTGGCCACAGCGATGGAGCTAGGATAGGAGTTGGAAAAGCTATGAGTCTTTTACAAAAAGAAAATCCGACGGACTGCGCCTGAATCTAATATGAATCTCAACTGCACCGCAAGAAGATAATAAATGGTGCGTTGACACAGACACAATCGAAGCCTCAACTCGCTTCTTGAGGGGAGAGGCTGCCAGTTGGGAGTTGGAGGCAGTTGCGAACACGGCATGCATTCAATGCATTGCCCTCCACCTTGGTCGCTGCTTGTGGCTACCGTGGTACGTACTGGGGTATGGCTATCGGCGGTAAGGTATATCATGGTGGGGAATAACATGTGGCTGCATTCCGAGATGTGGCTGAGCATCTTACGAGGCAACGGCGACTGTGGTAGGTGACATAAGCAATGTCCCCAGCCTACTTTAGATTACTTAGCACGTCAGAATCCACCTAAAACGACAAGCATCTTTAAATAAACGATTTTTGGACCACCCTTCTTTTCACAACTGAGTTATCTGTGGGGATGGACTGCTTGAAGATCACGTGTGATTGGCAAGGAATCTAATCATCAACCCCTCACTCGGCCCTACGGTAGGTAGACAGCGCGAGGCAGCTAAGAAGTCGAGGTTGACTCTGCCAAGCGAGGGTATCCCCGACTGTCTGTCCTTGCTTGCTGGAGACTTAAAATAACATTCACCGTTGAGCTAGTTAGTGAAACAGCTCGAGCTAGTGATGCATCGTGAGGCACAAGCTGGCGGCCCGCTGGCATCCGTTTCGCAATCAAATTTCTTTGAAGAACTGAAAGACTTTTTTTTCCTTTTGATTTTCCGTCAGCCGCCAGCACAGTAGTAAGCTCACACTTCAGCTGTAACTAGGAAGGCACCGCCTGGTCCCTTGATTTCCCTTACTGTCTCATAAAAGGGGACTGTTCCTCCTCCCTCCTTCTCCTTGTCCTACTCGTACCACGGTATGCGCATGTTTGCTTGGAACCCAGATCTGCGGTCGATTCCCGAGCCGCGTAACTGTTTCCACTTGCTCTCTCACAGGCCCTCTTTTGGCTTCACTTCTATTCGAGGTTCTAAATACTAAGAATTGCCAAGATACTCGTGAACCTGTTCCCACTTCTTTTTTTTTCAATCTGAGATAATTCTCTTGCCACTACCGAACTTTGCATGCCAAATTGGTGCAACGTACTTGATCGCCACGTCGCTCTCAGTTGACTCGACTCAAGTCTGGTGATCCATTCCTGCGCATGATCTAGTCTCGCCCTGCTGCGTCATTCTACGTCCACATTGCACAACCCATTCCTCTCAGAAAACCAGGCAGGCCTAATTTGCGACTTTCCCGGCAAACACGAGCAAACAATCACTCCCTTTCGAAATAGCACATCATGGCCTGGGGAAAGTCCGCCAAACCGGCAGCTCCGCCGTCCACTATAAGGTGCGTGGGTCGATATATCATCATCCCAAGCTTCCAGGCAATGCGCCGCTCCACGCTGCGCATTTAATTAGATATTCTACTTGTTTTACATACGAGCCATGGAAGCTGACATTTGATCGAAACCACTATAGCACCCTCCTCCCACTCATAATCCTCCTCGTCATAGTCGGCGGCATCGCGTTTGTCGCTTACCACGTCTGGGTCGCCTCGCAAAACATTGGCAAGCAGGCCAGCGCAAAGATGGGCAAGAAAAACGTCATTTTTAGCAAAGACGGCATGCGCGTCGGCGTGCGCCACGTCGAGAACGAACGGTACGTCGACGCGACGCAAAAATGGGTCGTCAAGGCCTGGGATCACGCGAGTAACACCAAGGGCGACGGGAAGAAGAGCAAGTAAAGCGGGGGATGCAAACTGAAGAAGGACGAAAGCTTGAAAGAAGAAAAGTGAGGGAGATGGCGCTTGTTGGAAATACATGCGCACAAGTCTCTCGTTCGCCGGTATTTATTCAAGACATCACAACACTATGTATGCTGTCAGGAACAGGGCCAGCTACGTCGGGACGTAGCGACCAACGTCCGGTATGATCTATTGCCCATCGCGCAGACGGGAAGATGTGGACGGCCCACGATAGAGAGGCTTTTTTTCGAATTAAGGAGCGTGGTGCGACTTGACACCTCCGTGAGCTTACATGAACTATCCCTTCAAGATACCCAGGTACATACCTACCTAACCCGACTAGATGGTTGATTTACTTTATTTGTATGAACTTATTCGATGACTTCGAGGACGTTTTTCGATTTTATGGGATTGAGCTATTGAAGGCCATTGATTGGCATTGGGCGCAATAGACGATATATTTGTTTCCACAATAGAATGAGGAATGTATCCCAGTTTTTAATAGGCTGCTTATCATTACTGAAATACTAGTAAACTCATTATGAGCGTACACTTTCATAATGTCCAGTATAGGCTCATCAGTTCTCGTGTTCTTACTAAAACAGTCCCTGGCTCGCAATGCCCCTCTCCTATATGATCAACTAACTATCCACGTCTTCATCAACCGTAAATCTCTATAAAGCCGCCCAAAGCACCCACCGAAACTCTCGCTTTACTTTATGAATCCGATTCCACTCCCAATCAGTCGATGACCAGGCCAGTATATATACCGCACAACAAGCATCAAAGTAAACGAGCCCAACAAGAAAATTGAACAAATCGTACCAGTGTAAATACTCAAACGCCCCATATACCAATAATCCCCAACGAGCACATGACATGCACAAAATCCCCGCCCACTCAGCAGAAAAGAAAAAAAAAAGGAAGGAAAAAACATCACGACGAAGCGTCCCGTAGACGGTCTCTTTTCTTTGGCCCTTCAGACAGCCAGCATCTTCTGGGCAACCCATTGTCCCGATGGTCCAGCCGAAGCCGTCGCCTTGAGTAGGATTTCTGCCTTGGTTTCGTCCATCTGCCGCTTGTGCATTGCTTCGCGCTGCTGGATGGGGTTGAGAGCGTAGCCGTTTGTCGGTGGCGCATGCCTCGCTGACGACAGCAGCTGTTCCAGGTTGCTGGCGTTGGGGTATGGCTGCGCCACTAAACCGTCGCGGCGAATCAACATTGATGGCAGCCTTATTTGAAGCTGTATATAGGGTTTTGCTTTTGTCAGTCATGGGTTCCTAGAACGTGGCGTTTCCTGCGCCACCGCCCAGATTCATTTCACATCCACAAGGGCGATCGATCACTTACCTCAGACAGCATAATGGCGTACCTGACGCCCAGCTCGTTGCCAATGTACTTGAGACGTCCGCAGACCCAAGCCCTCTGAGCGTCGGTGATGTAGTCCTGAGAGTTAACGCAGGTCAAAGGCCAGGTGAGGAAGTATCCAGCCAATCCTTTCATGGTGTCCTCCTCTCCACACGCGAAACCAGACAAGTCGTGGCGGTCGATAATCTCCTTGCGCTTCAGATGCCAGCCCAGATGGTATGGGACGGAAGCAATGATGTCCGTGATGGTGTCGACGCAAGTCCTCGCCGCGGTCGCGTACTCTGGAGTTGTCCTGTAGTCCACCGGGGAGACTACCCAGGCGGCGCATCGGACAATAATGGAGGCGAGAATCAGCCTGCAGGTCCGGCACATGTTGGTGACGCTGGCGGTCCAGAAATCGGGGTACATGTCTACACGGCCCGGGAAGACATCGGCTTTGCTGTAATCGCCGTTCGGGACCTTGTCCTCCCATGCAACCGTCTTGTATCGCCAGCTCTCAGGCATTTCCCTGAGCCAGGCCTGGGCTTCCTGATCCACCATTTGCGCCCGTCGAATCATGTCCAGCATCAGCTCAATGTTTTCGGGTGTCCGCGACATGGTAGTCATCAACCTAGTGACCTCGGCTCGCAGCTCTCCGGTCTTGATATTGATGCCTTGGCAAGTGGCCGCTGCAGGCACCTTGACAGCATCTGACATCCACCACTCAGTACCCATTATAGGCGCCTTGCCTGTGGTAAGAGTGTGAATGATCTGGAGACGTCGGATTCGTTAGCAACAAACACGCGGGATACCTTCAATGTCTGACAAACCTAAAACTTACCATCTGTGTCCTGACAGCAATAAAGAGTAGTAATCCCGACTTGGTGCTCAGCTGCTTCCTGCCGCGAGATTTGACTAGTTCAACAGCACCCTCTATGTGAGATCCCCAAGCAAACATGCCCATTTGCTTTGCTGTTATGTTCTGCGGTTGAAATTTCTTGTGTCAGCAGGGCTATCGGCGGTGTTGGCCTCGACAAAAAAGAAAATCCCCCGGAAAATACACACCTCAAACAGTCCCAATAGTAGGATTGCAGCCAATACAGAATCCGACATCCTCTCTTCTGGATGGCGCAAAGCAATGTTGGTCGCTGCCAGGGCTTTGGTGTACGCAGTCAACGCGCGGTCACCAAAGTTGATGCCGTTGGCCGTCACCTTGTTTCCGAGCGATGCCAATGCACAGGCGTTGAAGGCATGGCGCAGGTGAGTGTTGTTCGCCTCTTTGGCCATCATGGGGACCAGATAATCCATGAAACCTCGCGACCCATCCTGCCTAGGCACCAAGACAAAGTTGGCGAAAAAGTGACATTGTGCGTGTTGTTCGGGTGCAACAGTTAGGCTGGGCACGATGGTTGATAGCTGGTTGTTGAAGGGGTCCCTGGAAACGGCAGACAGTTGGTTGTCACTACCGTTGGCGTCTATCCGCACGATCTTGGTGTTCATGGCCTTGCGGCTGGCCTTTTGAGCCCTCTTTTTAGTGGCGTTGGTCTCGTTCCTGAAGACCAGGTCGAACTCATCCTTGTAGCCGGGACATTGCCGCCGAGACTTTGCACACTGGTTGCACGTTGGCTTTGTCTCGTCACACTACGGCAGGGAAACAAGGTGATGAAGAGCATCCAGGTCAGCGTTGTCATTTTCGATCTTCATACTCAGACTTGCAACTTACCTTGATTCGACGAGTCCTGCACATCTGGCAGCCCCTTGAGGGCTTTCCGCAGTAGACCATGATGCCAGTGAAAACTTGGTTCTGGCAGGCTGAATTAGTCCTTTTCCCTTTCCCTTTATTCTCGGTTCCAAGATTTATGATGAGGTATTGCAAGCGTAACGTGCCGGGAGTATCTGTAGCAGTGCCGCGATATGATCCTGGCGCAGTAGAGATGGCAAGAGGGGAAGGATTTGAGGACTATTCCACGGGGAGAAACCGAAACTCCATACGTCCAGGCTGGTGTGAGGAGGCGGAAGCGCAATAAAGTTCGTCCCGTCTTCTGAAAGCCGTCACTGTCCGACGGGAGGTCGTGCGAGAAGGGGAAGGGGGGGCAAACAAACGGCACCAAGTAACCCAAGGACACGGTCGTCTAGTAATTAGACTGCAGGGCGAAGAAAAGAAAGAAAGAAAAAAAAAAGATCCCTTTTTTTCTTTGTCTGTTCGCCGTACCGTGTCTGGTGTGGCCTCCTCAATGGTTTAAGTGGGTATAACAAGGTAGGTACCTACTTTGTTTATGAGTGCTTGTGAAGCAGAAGCAGTGATTATTTTTGGCGCTGATGAATCGAGATTGTTCTCGTTATGTTTAACGTTGCAGACTGGATGTTGTGTTCCGCAGTGAGCGGGTGGTGGTTGCAGCTGGCTTTTTTTCTCTCTTCAATTTCTGGACGAAACCTGAAACCTGGGAGTACAGACGTACACCAAAAGTAGTTTCGACTCCGGTAGTTTGTCAGGCTCTTGAATGAAATACCTATCTACCAAAAGAGGGTTTTGTTTGAATTGAGGAGCAACGACACAAAAAGATGGGAGGAAGAAAAAGGCTGGGTAGATGGGAGAGAAAAACAGGAAGACAAAATTAAATCAGTAAAATAGAGATAAAACTGAAGATAAAATAAAATAGAACAATAAAATAAATGAATAAAAAAAAAATCCCCAGCAATAATACTCATATCTACATTACCAGGCAAGGTACCTAAAGTAGGTAAGGTAGGTAGGTACCGCCTGGGGTACCTAATTAATTGTCTAGGCAGGTAGGTGGTCCGAGTTACGAGAGCTGCGCTACTAGATCTGTCGGGCAGACGTCAAACGAGCGGGGGTGTGACTCGGACATTCGGAAGCCAGCGTTTTGGATTCCATGTCCAAGGTCGGCTTTTGCCTACACACAGCCACTAACCATTTGTTTGAGGTTTGGTGTTTGCTTCTTTTTGGTTGGTGAATTCTCTTGACGGCTGACAAATTTAATATGATTTGGTCTGAAATCTTTTAATTGCCCCCGTTTTGTTTCTTTTTACCTTTCGACCTTTTCTGCGGCTCTCCTCGGTTACAGCTTCGTTGTTAGATGGCGTAGGCAAGGTACTTCGTGGGTAGGTACCTAGGTACCTAGGTAGGTAAGGTAGGTAGGTAATCAAGCTCCACCCTCATGGACAGCTAGCTAGCAACATGCCTGATGTACTGAATTGGCGGCAATCTTCAAATGGATATCACCAAGTACATACCTACCTAAGTGTACTGTACTCCCAAGGTAGTGACCTTGGATAAGGGGGGGCATGGCTACCTTGTCAACTTGTCAACTGGCTGTCAGGCTTCCCGCACCCCTTACTAGCCCTGATTTAAGTGCCCGTTGGCGGCGCGTCGGTGTTCGTCTCCATTCACGATGGCGGCATGGGTGTGCGCTAAAAGGGCGCCACTATGACTTCTACAGAAAGTACGTAATAACCTTGAACCTCAACTATCATGATGATAGAATTCATGCTACTGTACTTTTGATTGAAGGAATCCTGTCACTACACGCCTACTTGGTAGCTTTCCTCGCTAACAGGAGTATCACATATGATTGATATTCGTTACCTAGCCGAGATTTATAAGGGCAATCAGTACCTGCGGAATGGACCGTGAGTAAGTTAAGGTACCTTGGGTAGCCTTACTACTAAGCTGCTTCGTACAGTAGTTTGTAGGATCCATTGCATGACGCCTCCTTGTTCTTGTCCCACTCTCCACCTGTTCCTGATCCTCTTTTGTGTTTCTACAGTACATGATTACTACCGTGATACTTTGAGGTGTCAAATTACTTTCGCACATCAACATCAACAAACGAATGATTAAACATCCCCACCTGCAACCATATCCACAACACAAGCTGAAGCGCTACATTGGAAGTGGAAGGGCGGATGCCAAAAAGCTACCCTACTATGAAATCGATCATCCGCTCGCCTAGGTACCTACCTACCTAGGTAGCCAGATAGCGTCAATGTACATACGCAGTAAAGTACACTAAGTAGACACTGACTGACTGTGGGTGCCAAGGTAATTGTTACTGCAAGCTAGGTCCCCCTACCCACTAACGTTGCACCCGTTTGCACTTGATCGGCATCGCGTCCAGTCTCCACACGCAGGCAAGACGGACGGCGTTAGGGGCCTGAGCGGTGTCAGGAGTCTTTAAATGCACTCACAGTACCGAGTCTACCGGTAGGAAGCTATCGGGTTAGATGCAGTAGGTTGGTTATAGGATCATGATGTTTTTTTTTTTCTACTAGGCTTTGTAGGCAAGCCAGGTATTAATAAACAGTTTTTTGTCTTCTTATTCTTGCATCTTGGTGCGATTTAGTGGCAGATTTTGAGGGTGGGCCACTTACAAGGCTGAAAATCCGATCTTGCTGGCGTACAGATCGTCGTGTTCCAGCGACAAAATGATGGGTTGGTACCTAGTTAAGGTAGGTAGGTAAGGTAGGTACACAAGGTACGTTCTCTAAAGGCCTGTTTGGCTCAAAATCTATGCGGCCGACAGCGGCGGCAGATACCGTCTGCATTGCCGGGTTCATGTTGGGTTGGTTTTTGGTTGGTATTAGACCCCTTTGAGGCGCGAGCTAATTAACTGCTTGCTTCCTTCCCCTCATTTTTGGGTGAAAATCTGTACCGGTACGGAGTATGCACAAGATTGCTACTGCACTAGCCCAGCCTGGACCAAGGGTAAATCCTTGTGTCGGTTCTTTTCCAAAGCCAGGCAAGGCAACCAGGTACCACCATGCAGCTTTCTGGTCGACCCCGGCTCCAGCTTCCGTGGGCCGAATCCAACCCTACCTGCTTACTAGTAGGTAGGTACCCAAGTACTGTATCGAGTAGCACGTACAGTACCTCCCTGGCTGCCCACGTAGTACTTGGTAGGTATTGTACTGTACTGCCAGACCTGATTAAACAAAAAATCATGCATACAGTACAACCCCCCCCCCCCCCCCCCCCCAAAACCATCCAAAACTAGGTAGCTAGGTACATAGTAGATTTAGAGATTGGGTCTTTCCTGACTCTTCAACATTCGGGTTCGCTTAAGCTCCTACCACGTAGTGGATCTGATTGACGAACGGCATGAAAAAGCTGAGCATAACCGACAAAACACGATAACTCCATCAAGCGCCAGTAAACCCCGGTCTTGCCGTTTAGGAATTAAATACTGTACCGACTACCATTGATTCCGATCTACCTGCACTTATCTGTGGGTATGTACCTTAAGTAGCTAACGGTGGCAGTTAGCTATTGCACGGATCAAGCGGGGGGCCGTTCAGCACACCGCTGTGCAATTGAATTGGTACCCAAGGGATGGAAAAAAAAAAAAAAAAAAAAAAAAAAAAAAAAGAGGATTGGGCCGTGACTGCAATTACTGTACCGTAACGACAAGGAAAACAGGAAAATGAGGGGTCGTGTGCTGCATCTGGCTGGGGGAGGGAAGCGCTTTGACGTTACCACTCACATCAGACCGAGACCACACCTTTTTTGCCCTTGGCTTTTCAGGTCATCCCCTGCAAAGGTGCGACTGACCAACGTCTTGGAAGACAAGGGTCTGGGGGAAGCTTCCGGTTTGGCTGCGATCTTTAACCTCGTTCGCATCGCCTGTTCCTGGTACCCAATCCAATGCAGCTTAAGTGGTAGTCCGCAACCTATAGGACCTATCTAGTCTCCACTCCCCAGTAGATGATGTTACTCACCTTTACTACAGGGAGGGCACTGCTCTACAATTGTACATACAGTACTGTACCTAGGTAGGTGCGTAGTATATGCCCGCCCAGACATGGATTTGTTTCCGTACCTAGGTAACATAATGGCTGATGTGACAGCTGAGCCACCTACAATACTGTAGTACTTCGTAAATTATTGATCATACCCAGGCAAGACCCTTTCCTTCTTCAATTCATTGGCATAACTGATTATATTAAGTAACATCCTACTTCCTCTTTGCGGCAATTTTCTTCCGGCGACGGTTGTGTATCAAAAACCAGAATGAACCTCGGCATTCCAAATCCAAATCCAAATTTAGAACTAGACTAGCAGCAACACACATCATCATTACAGTACCGTACGAGAGAGAATAAGGAAACAAAACTCGATCCGCATCAGTGTTTGAAGTGGAAAGAAGAAGAAAAGGTTACATTTCCTCATTGGTACAAAACTCGGTACAATAACGAATCTCTACCATAGTAGCCCCTTGGAGACGGGGAAGGCTTTCCGATTTCTGCCGTGAAAGTGTCCGATAGGACCGATGAGTACTCAGATCCATAATGCGACCAATAAACCTTGCGTTCAAGCGGAACCACTACAGTAAAAACTAGGGAATACTTCAGGGAATTCATGGTTCGTCCCGGAGCTTTCCATGTTCTGGAACACATATACTGGTACAATCAGAGAAGAGTACTGCACATCACTATGTACACGTACAGCAACACCCTGTAACTATGTGAGGTAGTATCTTGATCGCTACCAGGGAACGTACCTATTACGTATCCCCCTTGTCCAAGATCCCATTCCGGCTGGCTGCAGATGCAGCACGGAAATTAGGAGTATATATCGTACGAAGTAGCATTTATTTAGGTACCTGTACCCAGTATTTGACCCCATCGCCGAGACTTGGTCAAGAGTCTTTCTCTTTCCCCTTCACAACCGACCCAGTCCTTCATGCTGCCATCCGGAACAGATCCGCGCGCCTCCTTTGCTACTTCGTACTCTCGTCAATCGTGATCATAATGGTGTCTCCAGCCTATTGTATATACGCCACTAAGCGAAAGTGGAAGGGGAGGGCAAGGCCTCAGATTCCAGAGCTTCAGTCTGGAACAAAAAAAAAAAAAAAAAAGACTGGTACCCAGGTACAAGTCAGTGGATAATGCCTGTACATCAGCTGAGGGAGGCGACTTTGTTCGCTTCAATTCAAGTTAATCTAGAAAAATTTGTCCTTCTTTCCTTTTTCCTTCCTTTTCCCTTTGTGGAATCAGACTTTTACCGTCCTCCACTACATTTTACCAAACTGGCAAAGTCCCTTTCCCCGCCTCGCCACCCCTTTAGCAACCTTTCAGGTATGATCGAATGGTGATCCACAGATAATCGTGGTGTGATGCTGGTGGCTGTACATGTATGTGTTGCATACTACAGATGACAGCGAAGGACACACCCCGAGACAAATCAGTCGCTCATACAAACTCTGCATCCAATGAAACGAGACTATGAAGACTTGATTTTGATCCTTGCTGGGTATAGTAATAAGACGGCTTGGGTGGTTACACATGAAGTACGAAGTAGCAGTGCCTTTTTTTTCATTTTTTTTTTTCCATATCTACACACTAAGATACGCACATACAGTACATGCATATACCACACATCGCAATAACGACAAGCATATTTGCACGAGAACGCCCTCGTGTATCCTGACGTACAAGCAACGCCACAATATATCGGTTGTCCCAAGAAATAAAAAGAAACAAAGGGATGGGACGGGAACTGGCTCGGCATGAAAATCTGCATCTTCCTTGCCCATTGACGTTATGATCCTCACAGGCCGAGGTTGTTTCAACTTATCATCTAGGCTAGATAGATTGGGTCTGGGCAGTCTGACCAAGGCAAGAAAAATCAATTGCTTTTTTCTTCTTTTCTTTTTACTACTTCATGTTTTTTTTTTTTTTTGTACTCTACCGGTTTGAAGTCTATATCTCATCTGTACCTTAAGCTTTTATGTGTACTCATAGCACCCGCTTCATCCAATTTAAAGCGGACAAAAATCTCCGGTGCTTTTGTGCTAAGGCAAGTGAACCACTGGTCTACGTACAAAGGTTAGGCTGTTTGATGGTGGCTTTAAGACTCAATCACTATGAGCATGCAGGTATAACATGTAACCACCACCAACAAGACAACACAAAAGTAATCTCCGTTGCAATCCGAAACACCCGCTGTCCACCCTGTGATTCGTTAAGCCTGGTGTGGAATATAGTCGTAGAAGTGAACTAAGACAAATGAAGAATCCAAAAATACTTGAAGGGGTATCGGTTCATCGCGCCACCACAATCGCCACCACCACTGCTCAAACTCTAGTGCTCCCCGCACTTATTCACCTACTACAGTATTCGCTTTGTACGTAGACCTATTGTCCGTCAAACAGATTGGCAACGCCTTCCAAGTCCGGTGTCTTCGTCCGCTCTCCCATATGGCCCTGCGCAGGAGCCGTCATGAACTCTTGTGCCATCTTGCTCCGTCCCGACTTCTTACTGTCGTTTCCACGATCGGCCCGCTGGAGCTTCCCTTGCTCAGACACGCTGACACCCTTGAGATCCTTGAACAGGTCGAGTACCATTCCGCGCTGCTGCCTCACATTTGACCCGGATCGAGTTATGTAGCGAATAGCGTGATCGATATCAGACTCTTTGAGCCCTGGCAAAGAGAGCAGAATCCCCCGAGGCGTTGACGTGAGAGGACAGTAATGCGCCAGGATTGTTGCAATCAACATTGCCAGTTCGCGCTGGAGATCCACAAAGTAGGGTTCGTGCATCGAAGTTATGCATGCTATGAGGACTTCTGACGAGATGAACTCACGAATCGCGCGTGCCGTTTCCTGTGGGATTGGAAAGTCGTCAGGAACAAGGCCCCTAGTCGGCACTGCCGGGGTCTTTCCATCGTTGTTGTTTTCCTGAGTCCCCCGATCTGGAGATACTGAAAACTCGGGTATGATATATCGGAAGACGCGCAGCACAACTCCGCAGCATCTTGTGTCACGCATACGGATGCCGTGTGCGCAAAACAATAGTAGAGGCTCAACTATAACCGAATGCATCAAGCAGAATTTCCGCAGTGCTGGATATTGGTTTGGGTTTGCCAGGGGAGCCCCGTACGCATCGGAGTCTGTTTCGTATCCATGTTTAGTATTTTTCCACACCCTTGCCGACTTGCTCGAAACCGCGTACAAAGAATTCAAAACTTACTTGTTCTGTGAGGGTCCAGGAAATCGGCCACCATGACAACAGCAGTGTATGTCAGCTGCCTCAAGATGCTCTCGTTCTTCATCTCCTCGGTCAGCGCTTCCCCAGCTGCCTGTACCTCAGATTGGAAGCCGAGTTTCTCCCACTCTGTGTTGATCTTGTTATCAATTTGCTGGAAGCATGCTGCAAGAAGCGGTGGTAGAAAGTGCTCCCGCAGCTGTACAGGACAGTGGTCGACAAGGTACCTGACCAGGTTCAGCAGGTTGATGATCTGATGTGACGACAAACAGACAGAGTCGGCGAAGAGCGCCAGCGAAAGTGGACCTGGTAGCTCATCAAACCCGTAGAACTGAAGGTCTAGGCGGCTCATGCAGAATAGAATCGCGTAGCAGGTGTCGCGCACCACCCTGACGGCGCCACGGACAGTTGACGCGAGTCCTTCGAGCGTTCCCTTTTTGTCAACCACCCTGGCATAAAATTCATCCTTACTTCCCTCCGAGATGCCTGCTTGCCAAAATCTGTCGGCAAGCACGCGGCCAACAATGGATTTCATTTCCTGTGGTAGGTTTGCCCAATTGTTGTGGTTGTGGCAAGCGTGGGCATGTCTGTGTTCGAAAGCCAATGGTGTTAGCAGAAGGGAGCCCGGTCATGGCGGTGGCGACCTTTTTCAAACTAACCTCAGCATTTGCAACAGATGAGGGAGGATAATCGGAAAGCCTTCTTGCCAAAGCTTGCAGGACGCTTCATAAGGTGCGGACCCCTTGTCGAGCTTTTCCACCGAGTAGGTTAGGAAAGTCTTGGTCGGTCGAAGTGGTAGCATCTATTCATGGACGAAAAGTCAGCTGACTGATATCGACATGACCGAGGCGATTCTGTAAACTGACCGTTTGCCGCTCTTCCAGCTCAGCCTGAAGTGCCAATCCCTCTGCGTCCAGTGGCACGGCACCCCAGTCTGCTATCTTGTGAACCTCTTTACTTGCCAAATATCTCTGGGCCTTGTCCAGAGCCATCGACTCGCAAAAGTTGCTGTAAGACGACAGAGCCTGACCCAGTGCTGGATTACTCCACTGAGCCAGCACCGGGTTGATAAATGGCTGCAGGCGCATGATCCTAGATTCTTGGTCAATCTTGGACGCGCGATGAATGATAATGAAAAGAAATGATTGATAAGCGAGCTGCCTTTTGTCGTCGAGTGTGCCTGAGGATATCATCTCCTTGACTTTCGCCTCGATATGGCTGTATACTTCGAGAAGCTTGTCGGGCATCTTCGACGCCAGACGTTGAAGCTCCACCATGCTTTCTGATTGAAGGTCCTTAACCGATTCGTTGAACAGCCGGTATTCAGGTTGTGGGTTTGGCCAGGTGACGAGAATATGCTCGAGTACCTGGAGCATAAATTCTGAGTTTCTGTCGAGGGCAGTTGTAGAAAAGGCGACCAAAAGCTGTAGTATCCGTTTCCGGATCATCGGATCCTGATAGTGACCTGTGTTAGTCCCCTTTCTTGGACTATCTTGCAAATGTGCTAAAAAAAAAAAAACATACCTCGAACTCCCTTTTAAGCAGGCGATTACACCATCCTTCGAAGCTCTCTTCCAAAGTTGTCTTTCGTTGTAGCTGTAAAAATTGGTAAGTCAGTACTTCTCAAGATCCGTGGTTCGCAGTTTGGTACCTACATTTTCTGGTATGCTTAAGTCCATGCTCTGTCGCCACTTAACGTAGCCCTTTAGAGCCGACTCAATGACAGTAAAACGAGCATCAACGGTTAGTGCTTCCATCGAGTTCTTGTTGTACCTCGAAGCTATGGAATAATATGTTAGTAACCAAAGATGTCTATTATGGATCGATTTCAACAGACTTACGATCCAGAGGCGCCTTGCCGTTATACAGACGGTCAAGGACTTCATCAGCCTGTCCAAGAATGTGCTGAAGAGCATCCACGAGCTTCAATTGCACGATGCTCTCAATAACTTGCGAGCAGTACCGACGATAGTTGCCCAGGAAAGCATGCCTTTCAGGAATTGTGTCGGTGTCTTCCATAAGGAACGTATATGTGGCGTCTCTTGTATCTTCTGGCAGGTGCTCATATTGGACAAGTCGCGAGCTGCAAACCTCGAGTAGGTGGCCAACAAGAGCTGTCTCGGCTATAGAAGCTCCAAAATCAGGGTTGTGTAATAGTCGTGTCCATGTTACAAGAACTGGTATCGAAACAACCAGGCTCTGACTTTGGAGGATCAATAGCAAAAATTCAAAGAACCCTTGAAGCTCGATATCTGACGGGAGACATTCCATTCTTCTATCCAGGTAGTTTCCAAGAGAAGAGACCATCTAAGGTAGTATTACTGTAAGTCTGCTGCAGCATAAATTGTACTGGGCGATCACCGAAAGCCTGGGTAGCCTGGGCATACTTACTTCTGAAAACTTTTTGGCAAACTGGTATTTGTCGTCATCAATATCTTCCGGATCGATGGCGGAGGACCACTCAAATAACCTCCTGCCCAGCTCCACAAACTTCGGATCGTACATAGGTACGACTAGGTTCACAAAGTCATCGTCGACAAAGTTGTTTCTGCCGTATAGAGCGTGCATTGCCTCGAGAGCAGCCTTGATGGTAGGTTAGCTACTATCCTTGAACAGGATGGATATCAAGAAAACGAGGCTGCTTTCTGGGATAGGACAGCGACAGACTCTACCAGGGCGAGGACATACCTTCTGAAGCGCAACGTGAGATGCGGCAAGACCATTGCACATCAGCCCAACACAGCCCGAGCTCGCCAAGGCCTGTGGTATTGCCCATGGTATAACTGAGTGTAGCACCGACAGCGATTTTATGGCGCAGGTCCGGATATCATCATTGTTCTGTACGTCTCCAGCCAAGCAGTCCCCGAGCAAGCGTGACACGCGTATGATCCAGCCATCCTCGCCAGCCCTGATATTACTGACGCTAGAACGTGAAGGAAACTGCTCGGATAGGACTGACAGCGGCGTGAAAATATCGACGCAAATTTTGGATAAAGTCGCCTCACGCATAGCGACGGTCGGGTCGTCGCCCGAAACACCAAATATCTCATCCGACAACGATTCGAGTATGAAGAGCACGAGCTCCTTGTGGGCGGTCGGGCCGGGTATGTTCCACATCGCCATGAGCAGATCATCCATCTCGGTCCAGTCCGGTCCCCAGCACCGCTTTGCTATTTCAACCCAAAGCTGTGCGACCTTGTTGCGGATATAGAGGGGGTCGTCCCGGCTGACGTTTTCGGCCAACTGAAGCACCCAGCTTCGCAGATATCCAAGCTGCTCTCCCGAATAGTCCCCCCACTTGTGTTTTATAGCATGTTCGAGAAGCGAGAGGCCGTAGTGGCGGATGATGGGCTCCTTACCCTTGACCTGAGCCAGATTAAAGCCAACCGACGGAGACTGGTCGAGACCCTTGATGCCCTCGAGAAACTCCTGAGCTTCTCGGCGGGACTGGTTGCTCGAGTGAGGGCTGTATATCAGGTTGAGAGCATCGTGAATTTTGGGTAGCACTTCGGACTCTTCAGTGGCACCACCGGCCATGGCCATAGCCCCATTGGAGGGAAGGGCTGCCATGGAGGCCACGGGGACTCGAGTCGTACAAAAAGGTTCCAAATGGTTCTCTCTGCGAAATCAAGATTTGTCTGAAGCACTGGGGGTATGCTGATGTCGACCTTGGTCTCGGCCGTCTTTCTCGAGCAATCGTCGCGCTGCTTGGGTGATGAGCAAGAATGGTAGCAGGTTCGGTCAATAGCTGAGAAGCAGTGACATGATGTCTAATGGTATCGGCAAGGCGGAATATCTTAGTAGAACGACTGGGTCGCTATTCTTCGCAGTGCAGACCAACACAGCTGGTTGCTTAGGCAGCAATGTCACTGGCAGCTATGGTGAGGCGACGAGCTGACGGTGTTTGCGGTCAGAGGCCTCGGGACAAGCAGTCGTGCACAATATTTGACGAGCCCAGAGATTGATTGACAGGTCAAGGCACACTTAATTGTTGTCGAAAGTCTCCGAGCGGTGTAGCAGTCTTTGTAGCGTAGTGCGGCGTGAGATAGCAATAACGAAGAGATGAATAAATTAGACCGCGCGCAGCCGCAGCGTCACGTCTTTTGCGTTTGTGGTCGCGCTCCCGCCTCACAAGTAACAAGCCCACTTTAACAGCTTCCTGACTCCCCCCACCTAGGCGCCTTACCCAAGGAGGTTCTTTAGTTTTGGAACCAGGTTTAGGTCTCCAAGCTACCCGGAAGTACCTACACCTATTTACCCTAGCTACCGATGTGCATATCTCATGCCTAGGTACGAATGTACGAGGAGCAAACATTGTCTGATTTGTGCACTCGAAAATGTGTTTTTTTTTCTTCCATAGGCTGTACCAAGTGGCACCCTACATAGATTCAGCGACTGAGCAGATGCCTGCAGAAAGATGCAGATGCGCTGCACAGACCTGCCCTGGTTGCTGGTATCTAGGTCCCCGCAACGGATCTCTGCCCCGCCTCGCTTGACGTCGCCGTTGATGTGGCTGGGCGGAAGCTCCCACATGGGCATAGCTCAAGGTTAAATAAAAGCCACTTTTGCCAGGCCCTTACTCCATATATTCTTGCAGATTCTGTAATTTATACGATGGGTATGGATACGGATGTCCTTTTTATTGCTTTTGTCTTCCTGAGATTATTTGGCGTAATCTCCCTGTTTCTTTGATTCTCGTTCCTCAAGCAGGATTATATATATTGAATGCACATTAATAACATGCGACATACGTCACAACTCGCTGTCTCACCATCGAAGCTGAACCGAAGAGTTTAGGAATCTAACAATTGTTTGCAGTCTAGCCGATTCTAGGTGTCCTGTGCTATGGGCCCCTTCATTAAACAAAACATGTAATACAATATCAACACCACTGTCAACGCCTCAAATGCATATGCGCCTGTTGGAACTGGTGAATGAGACCCAAAACACCAACCTCAGTCTCTTGAGGATTGGCACCACTGTTCTCTCTGGAAAGTGTCTTGGTGGGCGACGTCTGCCATGTAGACTCGTCCAGCGCACCTCCACTTTCATCTATGTCTTCGTCGCCTAGCTTTCCAAACCTAGGATCGTCTTGGCCATCTTCAGTAGCCGCCTCCTCGATTATATCTCTATCGCTCATGTACCCGCCACGTTGCGGTACCGCCATCTGGCGTGATCTATGCATGCTCCGGCTGCCAAACGCACCGGGAGCGGGCTGGTGATGCGGATCAAGTAGAATAGACGCCATGGGTGACGGCTGTGGCAGTGGGGCCCTGAATTGAGGAGCCCTGCCCTGTGAGCCCGGAACTTGCACCCCGCTGCTGCGTCCACGATCCCTCATCATACGAGAATGCCGCATGTCAGCAGCTAGTGTTGGTGACTGCAACCCTGGGAAAGATGGCGGATGCTGAAACTGTTGCCGTGACCCAGGCAGTTGATTGCCCGGCAGGCCAGTCTTGGGGTTGATGACGTAGTGGTCCAGGAACCCATAGAAGGATGCCGCCATCTTCCCATGTTTCGTCGAGTAGTATTCCTCTCTGTTGTCAGGCGCATCTGCAGCAGCTGCCTGTTTCTGATTCGTGTGACCTTGCTGGAAGTTGAAGACGGAAAAGAGACATACGTAGCCGAGTCCATCGACATGTATGGTGAACTCTCTGAAAAAGTCGACAATTTGATCAGTTGAGTTTGGCAGACTGACCAGGAGTACCAGAGGTGTAAGTAAAATGCTGAGAATCTCCTCAAGAAATATCTGAGGTCTCGGCTTGTAAAGCTCTGAAAATTCGTTCTTGACTTCCGTACTGTGGAGCCTGCCACGCCAATGGTCCGGCTCGTAATGGGTGAACTCAATGATGCTCTTCATAGCGAACTCGGGGTCATAAACCTCATTGTCGTCCGAGATATTGCCTCGAGCAACCGCCCATAATGTGGCCAGTATTGATACATAAAACAAGACCGATCGGTCTGGCGTTATCTCGAATTGCAGAAACGCCTCGGAGTCAAAGATTGTAGCTAACCCCAATACGGCGACGATGGATCCGCTGATAAACGATACTGTCCGCGCCACTTGCTCCGTCTTTCGTTTAGGGAACATATCAATATATCGCTTTGCGAATGGATGCGACATATTCATTCTATCGTTAAATAGATGGTCCAGTTCGTTGAACTCCCTAAACTTCCACTTGGCGAGAGAGTTGTATGTCCTAGCGCCCAGTGCTCCAGGGTCGTTTCGGAATTCCTGCACAAAGCACCAGCTAGGTCAGCACAGTCATCCAGGGCGGATATGAGTAGGCCAAAACCCCCAAGCATAAAGCAGGAAGGGGGCACCTACATGGAAATACGTGAGAAAGTAAACCAGGATCAAGTACAAAGCGATGAATGGCGACATGACGAAGATCATCAAGCCAGCGAAAAAGAACCGTGACTTCAGCTTCTGGCTGAGCTGTCTCCTGCGACTAGCTTTGAGAAACTCAGGGTTGACTTGGCCTTGACTGTCAAAGACAAAATCTAGAATGCTGAATGAAATGGCCAAAACAACACATTCCGACATGTGCTGCTTATTTCGGAAAAAAGGAAGCGGTATGGTTAGGTCAAGAACGTCCTTGTTGAGCATGGCAATCATGAAGTTTTCTCTTCTCATGATTCGGTTTGCGATGTCGTGAGCGTCCAGTCTCTCTTTGGACTGGCTCCCGATCCATGCGCGCTGAACCCTAGTAAGATTACCCGCAGTCCTGGGGTGTGAATCTCTAAGGGCCATGATCCTTCCAACGACATCTTGCCAAGAGACTGACTGCATGTCGGCCTCGGGTATCTTCAAGAGATGGGTATAGAAATCTCGCAGTTGCCTCAATTGTCGCAGCTGAATGACAAGCCCGAAGCACCTGCATATGAAGTAGATGGCAAACAGCCAAAGTCCAACGTTCCACACCAGACTCATGTTCTGGGTGCACTTTGGTATGGTAATTTCCGACAGCGCTTTGCTGTGCGGAATTTTGTGATAGTCAACACACTGGGAAAGAAATGTTAAGAAAACGGCGACAAATGCGGCGTTGCTACGGTCAATCAGCAACATGTTCAGCGTTCCGAGAGATATTGTCAAAAGCAACCAAAGTTTCACTTACACCAGCTCAAGAATGCGCTGCACGATGATGCACCAAAAACCTGCTGCTCGGTAGTAGGCGTATACATCTTTGATAAAGTTATCGAGATTTGAGACGTTGACCCATCTCCACATTGCCTGCTCGTAGGGGTCTCCAGCCATCAGACCGACTGGTGGCGGTTCAGACCGTCCTTGACCAGCTCTGCCTGAAAACGGACCATGAGGCATAGTGTCATCATTGTGAAGTCGCTGTTGGTGCCGAGTGGCTTCCCATTGCGCTTGATTCTGCCTAGTAGATGGTCCAGGGACTGCGCTTGGGCGGGAATGTGATGGTCCAGCTCTTGACGGCGATAATAACGGGTGCTGAGGAGCCCGTGGAGTTTCCACTAGCAGCGACTCCGGTACGTCGTTATCTACGTCGTCTTCCACGCCGGCACTCAACCAGCGTGCGGTGTTGGCTTTCTGGCCGCGGCGATGGACCGTGTTCGCGCCGGCAACATCGCCTCGGGAATGAGATATGTGACTTTCGTCTCCTGCTAGGCGCTCTGCCTCTTCCAGGTCATAGTCATGATACGATCGGTTCAAGTTCTCCTCGTCGATATCGATACCGGAGCGAGCCTCGAGGTCTGCATCAGGATCCGTCTGCCTTAGGTCTTCATAAAAGGACCTGCCCCGGTCTTGTGGCACAAGACGAGAGAATATATTGGAAGCCATAGTCGGCGTCGACTATCGGAAGTCTCAGGCAGATGCGAATGTCATCGGGGGTCCTCTTCGATCGAAAGTGGAGGTGGTGGAGGTGTTTGCCTTGGGAGACGTCCCAGGTCAGCCGGAGAATGAACTACAGATGGTAGGCGAGCGTGTATGGCTCAAATGTGGTGTACATGGGAGAAGAAATGAAGAATCAAGCAAGATGTGTACCTTGGGTAAGGTAGGTAGGTAGCCTTCCTGTTTGTTGCCCTCGCCTACCTCAGGTAACCTGGTGGTGGGATGCACGCACAGGCAAAAACGGTCGCCAAAGGTGTAGTTGACAGCCGGGGCTGCAGAGTGCACTACCTACATGCTTTGAAGATGAATATGAGAACTTGAGGCAGGGTTTATGCGATTAGAGAAAGTGAACAAAGTATGAGATGAAAGACCAAATGCTAGGGAATCATGTGTTCTGAGCCAGCATCATCTGTCTGTCCTTCGCGTCGGGATGGGATGAGTTGGACGCGCCAGATTCGGACAATCAATCACCACGGGCGGGCAGTAAGTGTAATGACGGACAGGCGCATGACGTGAGTGCCGGCGGATTCCCTTGCAGTCAGCTGGAATGGGCAGCTGATGGGTGGAGCAAGTCCCCAGCGGGACAGTTCACCGCCCGGTGACTTGGGGTACTTTGTATGTACTGGAGCCCTGTGAGGAGTAGAACATCCCCATAATTGATGTAACCCTGACCCTGACAAGACAACGATTGTGCTCAATCAAACAAAGCCTAATTGTCCTCCACCACTAGGTATTTAGTTCAGTTCGAGCAAGCAGCAAGATCCATACGACATCAAGCTATCCAAAGAAGAGTTTGCGCCAACGGGTCCTTGTCTTTGTTTACCCTGGATTATGGCTCATTGCAGCTGATAGTTGTCGGTGGGACTGTACCAAATAGATGTTTGCTTCACTTTCCCCGGTGGTGCACTGAGCATTAAGCGTTGTACTCAACCAGGATCGATATGACCCTGATTTGATAGGACCATTGGCCATTGAGAAATCGGCCTTAGATGCCTACTTCATACAAGCTGGCCACAGAGAATACGATGGCTAGCGCCACCTTGAAAGAAACAGACATGACCGGGACTCTGTCACCAGTATCTCCACAAACGACAAGCTCGCTCAAAGGCCTGAACACGCTCTCTTCAAAGGTCACCTCGGTGCTTTCAACTTCATATGCCGACTCGGAGTTTCGAGATGCTCTATCCCTCTTGGATAGTCGTGGCATTCAAAACACCGCTGAGGCTCGACGACGCCTCCGTTTGGATCTGCAGAGGGAAGTTATTGACAGCAATGGCGAGATAATCGATGAATTTGGTAGAGTTGCCGATGTATGTCTTGAGGTCTTACATACTCCCATAGTGGACCGCTAGTTCCGCCGCATGTTGAGCAAAACCTATTGCGGCGAACACATTCAACTAACTTGACTGGCATAGCAACTTCGCCGCATAGGCAACACGCTGGAAAAGCTCAATAAGAGCTATGCCGAGATGAAAAGTAAAGTTACCACAGCTCACGAGTGCACCTCTCCTGTGCTACAAGAAGCGTCAACCTTGATTGCTCAAAAACGGCAAATAGAGACAAAGCAGCGGCTTCTCAAATCCTTTTCTGGACACTTCTTGCTTCCCGAGGATGAGGTTGCCATCTTGACACTCACGTCGGAGCCTGTGGATGACCATTTCTTTAATATACTCGCCAAGGCCCGGCGGATTCGCAAGGATTGTGAAATCTTGCTTGGTTTTGAGAACCAGACTCTAGGTCTCCAGATAATGGAACAAACCTCGAGGAACCTGGATCTTGGATTTCAGAAACTGTACAGATGGATCCAACGGGAATTCAAGACCCTGAATCTGGAAAGTCCCCAGCTAGGCTCTGCTATTCGCAGGGCACTACGGGCACTGGCCGAACGACCGTCACTATTCCAGAACTGCCTTGATTTCTTTGCCGAAGCACGCGAGAACGTTTTGTCGGATGCTTTTTTCACTGCTCTTACAGGCACAACGTCTGGGGGCACAGTCGACCACTCGGTAAAGCCAATCGAAATGGCTGCTCACGATCCGTTGCGATACGTGGGCGATATGCTCGCATGGTCTCATTCGGCCACTGTCAGCGAGAGAGAGGCACTTGAAGTTCTGTTCGTTTCTGACGGCGATGCCATTGCCAAGGGGATACAGTCAGGCCGGGATACCGAGGTGTGGCGTCTCGTTGCAGAAGACGGTGAAGAAGCACCAGAGTTTGACCCCATCAAGGCTCTAAACGAGCTGGTGGACCGCAATGTCTCCGGCGCTGCTCGCTTTCTGCGGCAAAGAGTCGAGCAGGTCATCCAGACGAACGAGGAGACAATACTTGCTTACAAGCTAGCCAATCTGCTAGGCTTCTACCGCGTCATGTTTGCCAAGCTCCTGACCGAGGAGTCGATTCTTGTCGAATGCATCCGCAATCTGGAGGCTGAAGCCTTGAGACAATTCAGGTCGTTGATGCGAGACTACATCGCCAACTTGCAAGGAGAATTCCAACATGTCCCGCCGACCCTTGAACCGCCAGACTTCCTTATGCCGTCGCTACAGCAGCTTGATGCGATAATGAAAACATATGAGACATCCTTGACTGCGTCAGGGGATCGTGAAGCAGACTTCCAGCCCGTCCTTGCCGAGGCCCTGGATCCTTTCATTGCTGGTTGCAGGAACATAGGCAAAGCCTTGGAGCCTCCCAGTGATTCGGTGTTTCTGATAAACTGTCTCATGGCTATCAAGAGAGTGTTGATGCCGTATGACTTCACCAAGGGCCGAGTTGAAGAGCTCGGGGAAGAAATTGGCCGGGAGAGCTCCAAGCTGTCCGAGAGTCAATACGTCTTTTTCAGGGAAGCATCGGGGTTGGCTGAGGTCTTCGACGCAGTAAAACCTCTAACGGACAAACCCGAGGATGTTGAAAAGGTCAGAACTTTGGCACCGTTGGCACCGGCGGCTCTAGTGCAAGCTAGCCAGCGGCTGGATGCTTTTCTACCGTCTGCACTACTGGATGCTCTTGAGAACATCAAGTATCTTCAAGACTCTGCCATGGCTCGAAACATTACTGAGGAGGCTGCTGAGAAGTTCTGTCTGGATTTTGAACACGTGGAATACATACTTATGTATGCTGATGAATCGGCGGGAGAAACACAACAAGCGGAGCGAAGCAGCGAGGATGACTACAGTGGGCCTCAGCTATTGCGGACACTTTTCCCGCGAACCACGGGGGAGATACGGGTACTTTTGTCATAAGGAGCATTGGTGACATGACAATCAGATGGCACGTCGACAGCGATTTGTCTCTTCAGTTTCTGAAATTATACTACTGATCATGATCACAAGCAACTTGGACAATGAATTACATACATGGAGCCCCCCCATTCGACCCTAACCCGCAATAACTTTCCAGCCCCCTTCAAACCTGCAAATGCACGCAATGTACCCATAGCTTTGCCTAGTGTGCCCCGCTAATGCTGCTTAGCACTGGTACTTACGTCACTTATCCCGTCGTTATTGCCGCGGATTGAATGGCTTGGACCAGCCTGGGCTGCGGTCACTCACTTCCAAAGTGGCGGGCGGAACCGACCTCGAAAAACAAGGTACCCAAAGTTCGCATCAGCAAAACGCATGTTCCGGTTTGTAGCCCAGTGAAATGCCGGCGTAGACATAGCGACAAGATCCGCACACGTTAGGTGCCTTGGCTTTTTCTAACTAACTCAACGTCATGTCATGCTGAATGAAAGCTAGCTAGCCTGCCTGGTGCACAAAGAAATACATTTTCCATTTGTCTACCCCGCCGTTCAGAATCGAACTCGCACTCGATCGCATCCCTTCCTTCTTTGACACGGTCGCATATCCAGCGATGCGCGTCAAACGACGCCTAGCATGGATGTAGACAGCCCCTTCAGAGACCTCCTCAAGACCACGTATGACGAGTGCTTTAGTGAGGCCCAGTCAGCTGTGACGCTGGAAGAGCAGGATGCTATAGCGCCAGCAGACCAGCGCTGGCGGGCTGTGGTCGGTCGCATCAAATACCTGCGGAGCCTGCTGCCGCAGGAGTACACATTCAAGCATGAAACAGACAGAAATGCCATGAAGGGCCTCCGGGAACTCGAGCTAACTGCACAGGAGCATCTCGATCTCCACGAAGGCCTGCGCCTCTCTCTGCAGAGCTTAAATCTCAACCAGCCAGCCGCGAGCTCCAACCGCTCCCCATGTATTGAACAAGACGATGGCCTTGCTTACGGTGAGGCTTATCATTCTGTTCCGCGGCCACCATTGCCTCCACGGGGAACATCCTCCCCGGGTCATTCGACCGCTGCAGTCGTCGACAGCAGGTCAAGCTCTGATGTGGAGGCCATACCGCCGCATACCGACACGCCAACACTATCTTCCTCGTCGGCTAGCAAGCTTCCTCCGCCACCGGCTGCTGACAGGAAGTCGGGGCGTTCAGGAAGCCCGGGCAAACACAAGTTTAGGACCACATTGCGAACAGGAAAGCCGGGACTCAGGCCCCGGAATGCTGGTCCTACTGCGCCTGGGGCCGATATGGCTGCCGCAGCTGCGTGGACCTCAAAGGACTCGCGCACCTACCGCGAAAGATCGCCCAGCAGCGAAGGCTCACCTAGGGTGGCAGCGGCGGGAGCGCGCACACAAGCGTACCTGGCATCTTTATCCTCTCCAACAGATCAGTACACAATGCGATTTGATCGACATACGCGGAGACTTGTGCCAAAGGAGAAGTCGAGGGCTGAGGAGAGGTCACACTCTTCGGAAGCCGCCGATTCTGCCGCAGCGGCAATGAGGAACATGTCAGAGTCGACAAGGGGATCTGGTACTGGGAACGGGGTAAACGATTCGAACACGGCAGCCACTGCTCCAGCTCTCGCAAGACAAGCTGCAAGGAGGAGTGGTGAAGTTGTGACAAGCTCAAGGACTCGAAGGTCCGCCGATGGTTCGCGGCCATCATTGACTACTGTGTCTGCCGGCGGAGCTGGTAGATCATATTCGGGGAGCTCTCGGCGTGAACGACGCATGAAGGAAGAACCAATAACGCTTGCCAGCAATGGCGCAAGCACTAGAACTCAGGATGAGAAGATGCCGGCATCTACAGAAGGAGGAGACGCAGAAGACACATGCGAAGATCCTAGTTCTATGACCTGGGAAGCTAAACGAGCATGGGTGCTCAGAAACATACCTCCAGGAGTCGAAGGGCCCACGGCTGCGCAGATTCTGGACGAGATTGATCCAACCAAAGACGTGGTGCATTGGAAAGAAATTGCAGGACTCGATGAAGCCAAGAATGCACTCAAGGAAGCCGTGGTCTACCCGTTTCTGCGACCAGACCTATTCAAAGGTCTTCGTGAACCCCCTCGAGGTATCCTACTGTTTGGGCCTCCAGGAACCGGCAAGACAATGCTCGCGCGTGCCGTGGCCACCGAATCCGAAAGCACATATATCGCCGTTACGGCCAGTACATTAAACAGCAAATACCTAGGTGAATCCGAGAAGCACGTTCGCGCCCTCTTTACTGTGGCCAAGATGCTGGCCCCAAGCATCATATTCATCGACGAGGTCGACTCGGTATTGTCAAAACGCTCGAGCTCCGGAGAGCATGAGGCCAGCCGGAGGCTCAAGACTGAGTTTTTGATTCAGTGGAGTAGCCTGGAGAAGGCAAACACGACTGTGAAGCAGCTCAACGGTGGAGGGAGTGGTGACAACAGGATTCTGGTTTTGGCAGCGACCAACCGCCCCTGGGACCTAGACGATGCCGCAACACGACGATTCGCCCGACGCCAGTATATTCCGCTCCCCGAGTCCGAGACCAGAAGCGTACAGCTGCAGAAGCTACTCGAGTCCGAGTTAAAGCACTGTTTGACAGAAACCGACGTCGAGGAGCTCGTGCGGCTTACAGAAGGTCGGTCTGCCCCCTTATCTTGAATTTCGACGTTTCTTCTTGCTGACCTGGGCGCAATTTAGGCTATTCTGGTTCCGATATTACGCATCTGGCCCGTCAGGCCTCTTATGGGCCTCTGAGATCGCACGGCGAGGCGGTTCTGCGGATGACTTCGGAAGAGATCAGGCCTATAGACATGTCGGACTTTGTGGCATGCTTACGTACTGTTAGACCAAGCGTAAACCAGAGCAGCCTGAAGCAGTTTGAGGAGTGGGCGAGACAGTTTGGGGAGACCATCGGATAGACCAACCATTGAATACTTGGACACATATTGGTTGAACAACATAGGCTGTCAAAAAGAAGCTGCACGTGGCCTTGTTTGCTTGTTTATGATTCTTTTTTCTTTTTTCCTTTTTAGGTTTCATCCTGTCAGACCACGACTGTTAGAGTATCAAGGCATCATTGGGGCGCAAACATGATATCGACTGAATCGACTTTTCATGCATTTAACTCATATCTCCCAAATCAATGTTTTTTTTTTTTTTTTTTTTTTTTTTTTGGGACAGGTTTCGTTATGTCATCATGATTTGTTGTCGATGCAATCACTTACGCAAACCTGTTACAAGATGAGTTCTTTAAATCTATATTTACACAGAGGTATGATACAGTTTATCTCATGAGCCAGGCTATTGGGTTCCTGACGATGAGCTCTTATTCTCCAACATGGGCTCTGACCGTCCTTATAAGGTCTCTCGGCCCCATTTGCTACACTGCAGGCCACACTCCGTACCCTGCGCATTGAGCAACCACACCAACGTCGCACGATCCGCCCAAGAATTTTCGAGAGTCAAGCCCAGAGGAGGGCCACCTGGGTGGTTCTTTTTTTTGGTTTCCTTTTCTTTTCGTCTTCTTCTTCTCCCTCACTCTACAACCTATGACGACTCAGTCTCGGGAGCCTCCTTTGCGGCCTGCTCCTCGGCGGGCGGGAGCTTGCCCTCCTTCTTGAGCTTCCGTAACCTCTTCTCCTCCTTGGCGGCGGCATACTTGGCATGGGTCTCGGCCTCGATGGCGGCCCTCCTCTCGACCTTGGCGGCGCGCTTGGCCTGCGCCTCGGCTATCCTCTCCTGGAGCGTCGGGACGGGTGGGCGGGACTCGGCGGGCGTGGTGGCGGCGGCGAGGATGGAGACGATGACGTGGCGCTTGTGTCGAGACGTCGGCCAGCCGGGAGATATCTCGACCACGTCGCCCGTCAGGCACGAGTTGTTGGGGTCATGGACCAGGTGCGTCTTTGGTCTGTTGAAGTACTGTTTTTTTGGAGGGTGGGAATGCAAAAGTCAGCAAGAAGAAGTGAAGGGATTGTAGAAAGTATGGTTGCTGTAAAGGCCTTGAAACCGGTCCTATCATCACTCCTCGGAGCCTCTGTTCTATATCCCTTTTAATTTGCCCATGGCTTTACACAAGATGGCATACCTTCTTGATCACGTTGTTGTATATCCTTCCTCCCACGCGGACCTTCACAGTCCGATCCATCAGACCGGCAGAGACGACAACGCCAGGAATCTGACGGAAGCCACGCTTGGCGGCCAACACAAATTGCTCCGACATTATGGGTGGCTCTGGGGCTCTTTGGCCGTTTCGTTTCCTTTATTTTCCTTTCCTCGAGAGTGAGTGGTCGAACAAGAATTTTTTTTTTGTTTTTTTTTTTTGGCTTCTGCGGAGCTGGCAGGCTCAATTCGGGTGTCGACTTCGTCTTGAGCTGGAATTATTTATCGAAGCTCAAGTTGCACGTGGTCCGACTATTCGTAGTTCGTTCTATGTCGGTCGTCGCGTTTGCGTCCTCAACCGCATGGGTTTGTCTTGTTACCGTGCAAGGAACGGTGCTGGGTAAATTTTGTTGCGATGCCGCTCGCGACAGCTCCGCAGCGTGGATCCACGTTTGGCCAGGTGCTTTCTAGCCTGACAAGGGGCTGCATTACATAACCTACCCCCTGTCAGGTTAGGTAGACAAGGTATCTTAATTACAAAATCTTCAAGCGCATTTAATTTAGCACCTTCACAATCGGGCTTATTAGCTTTGAAGAATATCAATTTTGTAGAACATATATTTTTCCTTTAGCTTGGTCATGGGGTTCAACGCTTTCAAGTGCTACCTCTCCAAATATATACATTACTTGCTGTACTCAAACCCCTACCTCGAATTACCTACCCTGCCCTTTTAGGTACCTTGCTCGTCCCTCCTTACTGCTGACCATCGAAATGTGGAAAACGTCCAATGAATTTAGCGTTGCAACATTATTTTTCATTCACATTTCACAAACATAGCTACTGCTAAGTATGACAAAAAATACGCAAGCTCAACGCTTCCTGCTCCTAGTTGCTGGCATTGGCTCGAATCCGTCATCATCTGAGATCTCGTCGTCACTGATCTCCAACGGCTTCTGCGTCGACCCCTTTCCCTTTTGGGTTGTACGCTGAGACTGTGAAAAGTTGAGAGTCGTTTGTTTTCCACGCGCTGCCGTGCTACGTGTTGCTGCGACCCGTTTCGGGGGAGCTGGCTTTGCCTTGGGTTTGGGTGGAGGAGCCTCCTCAAAATCGTCTTCTTCATCAACCGCCATTGCATCTTCGTCGTCGTCGTCGTCGTCGCTATCCTCAAAGGGCCTCTTTTTCCGACTGCTCCTTGCCGGGGCCTTCTTGGCTGGTGCAACTACCTTGGGGGCTGCCCGTGATGGAGCTGTTCTTTTCGTTGGCTCAGGCTCTTCTTCAAAATCGTCCATGAATGTGTCCCCATCAGTCTCTCGTCGGGTCGAAGCACCCTTGCCACGTCCACGATTAGACTTGGGTGCCGACCCTGTATCTTGTTCGTCATCCTCATCTTCGTCAAGCTCAATGACCGAACGGGGATTGGTAGCCCATGGGCCTTCAATGTCCGAGTCGTAACCATCCGGTTGCGGTACATTGATACGCCTTTTCTTTGACTTGTGTCCCGCTTCAAACTTTGACGCTTGCTTCTTGAACAGTGCGGCCATTTCCTTTTCGACATCGTTTTCATCCGTCTCGAGTGCCATCATACCCTTGACCTGGGTAGTCAAGGAGTCAATGACAACGTCCTCCATCGCTCGTTTGTCATCCTTGCTGACGAACTGGTTGACAGCATCACCCATCTGCTTCTGTGGTAAGATTTTGACCGATTGCGCGGCAAGGTAGTCTGATACCAATTCTTCCACCTTCAGGATGTCTATATTGCCATCCTCTGCCATAACATTAGGGATCGTCAGGGACTTTTTGTCTTCTGTTGTTATTTTTTTTTTTTTTTTTTTGTTTTTTCCTGTCAGTATATGTTCAAACCCCACGGAACTGTGCAGTCGACTTACTGGAGCTTGCTCCGACACCCGACTTCTTACGATAAAAGTAGATGACATCGTTTGTATTTGCCACTTTGCCAGCGAAGCGATTGGAGAATCTTTGAGGGTTTTCAAGCTTAAATTCACCACCGTCCGGTGCGCTATGCTCGACCTTGAGGCGAATAAGTGGCAGAGGCATTTCCGCTGGGCCTGGTGTTGGGTTGCCCTCTAGCGATTGCAACTTCAACCACTGCTCCTTGGCTTCTTTGATCATATCGTGAACAATTGATATAAGCTGTTCAGTAACCTTGGCTCTATTGTCCTTATCCTTGGCAAGCTTCTTAAGCTTGGGCTCTTGGGATAGGACGATTTCCTTGGTGACAAATGGTCGCACTGTCTTGAGCGGGACCTTCTCGACCTGAAATTGCTTGCCGGTAACAGAGAGAACGGCAACGTGCTTTGTCTTGGCTTCTCCCGGGACCAGCGAAGTTGCTACTGACGATCCTGGCTGCATGACGTGAAACCGAGTCTCTGGGTTCTCGATCGGGTAGATCAGACACTCATGTTCATGGCCCCAGACGACCAGGTCCATCCACTCGGGCAAAAAGTTCTCGGGAAGGTAGCTCGTGGCTGTGTGGGCATGATGATTCTGGTGGACCGTTAGAAGGTTGAACCAATCCTCCTTGGCCTGATTTGGCCGAAAGAACTTGACGTGATTGTCGCGAAATGTCCGGTGCATGCGCTCATCTCGTACATTGCTGATACCAAAAAGAGCCAACTTGGTGCGGCCCTTCTGCAGCAAAACCGGCTTTACCTCAATGTTGTCTGCCTCGGGCACACGACCAAAGTAGTTGACCAGCCCCGCAGCCTGTAGGAGATCGAGTGAGCAGAAATGACCGTCCCCGCTGGGATCGTCGTGGTTGCCATGGATAGAGAAGACGGGAATGGAGATGTTTATGTCTGGATCCTCGTAGTTGACATGGCCAAATGCACCCTCGAAAACCTCTGCGGCATCACACAGAAACTCGAGCTCGCAAGGTTTCATCCCCAAACAATTTTGCCGAAGACTGCGAATAACCTGGTACATGGACTTCCGGGAGGGTTTGTTATCGTGAAAGAGATCACCACCGAGAAGAACCATGTCAACCTGCATCAGGCGAAAGGGGTATTAGCAGCTGAACATGAGCCCCGTGAGCTCATCTCAAGTCTTACATCCTTCTCTCTGGCGAGTTGCATCACTTCGTCGAACGTCCTCCAGCTATCGTCCCGCCGAACCGGATCACGCTCGTTGTAGCCAACATGGTTATCAGTCGCAACGAGTATGCGAATGGAGTCGGGACCTAGAATTTGTCAGAGACGTTGGCTGCCTTATTTCATATCAAACTAAATTGCCAAAAAGGCAACAACACTGCTAGCAGCTCACCGTTATTGGTTGAAGGTGCCATGTTGAGGCATAAATCAAATTATTGTGTACCAATCACATCCCAGAATCTGTATTTTGTTGAAATCCATGCCCAGTTGACAGGAAATCAGTTGCTGCCTCAGAGTCGAGCAATTCGTAAAGAGACAGCCACTTGATGGGGGAAGCGAGGGGAAGAAGGAAGAATCTCATTCGCGACGCGATTGTCATCTCCAAACGGCACACGAAATCACGTGTACGACCGGAAACCAGCCCCACTGGTTCCACATCAGAACCCTGTAAGTCCAAGGTTACCACCCACGCGTCGAAATCTGGAGGGGCACTTTATTCCAGCCTTACAACGTCATTCCCCAGAGCTCCATCCTCTTGAAGCTAGCTGGAAGGTACCGTACCTTACTTAGCAAGCCTGCCTACCTACCCTACCTTACCTAGGTGCAAAGGTTATTAATCTCTCTGGCCTACCAGGGGCCATATGTCCAAATAATACGGTGCCATGTTCCAGATTTGATATCTTTGTTGTTTTCAGTCAGCAAGTTCCTTATTGAACGGACCAAATTAATGGCTACCCCGACAGCAAGAGGTCCTGATCGGCCTGGTGCACACGATGCACAGCAAAATCAAGTACCCGATGGGCCTTTAACCTTGGACGAAACACGTCGGGTTGCAGAGCTACATAGAAGAGACCTGGCCAGTCGAAGAATTCAAGGTATGTTTTTGCAACAAAGAGCTGGCCGTCTTGGGCCAAACCAGAACTTCCCACCTTTCGAGCAGCCATTGTGGTCAGGTTTGAGCCTACTTACTCACATATCGATCGTGCTCAGCGGAACAGGCAGATGATTTTGACACTACGGACGAGTATGACGACGATCCAGCAGAGGTTGGAGATGACTTGTCAGATGAGGAAGACCCTAACTGGAACAACGGGGAGCTCCCAGGCGAAAACCACGTTATGGTCGGTGGTGACATCGACGTTGATGTACACGACGAAGACCCCAATCCTGACGAATACGACTACGACGAAATGGAGGATACCACCCCCGTCTTTGATCCTGCCGCTATAGGCCTCAAAGAGATCAACAACCTCGCCCACTTTAGTGTGAGCAGCCACAAGCCAGGAAATGGTGTTGCAGAGCTCCTGAGCGACGACCTCGATAAGTACTGGCAGTAAGTTGGTGGCGCTCTCGGGTTCTTGGTGGGATAAAAACTTGTGTGAACATTCATCAGAATCATGGCAGGTAAAGCAGTTGGCTGACCATCTCCTCATCTGTCCAGATCGGACGGACAACAACCCCATCTTTTGACAATACATTTCCTCCGACGCGTGGAGATTCGTGCAATTCGCTTCTATGTTGATTACCTGCAGGATGAGTCCTACACACCGATCCACATATTGTGGTATGCCGGCACTGGCCACCATGATCTGATGCAATTTGGGGAGCAGGCACTGGTGGACCCTCGCGGCTGGCAAGAGATCAAAATTGAAGGTTGCGGCGGCGGTCACGATGGTAACTCGTTGTGTTGCTATATTGTGCAGATGCATGTCAAGGAGAATCACCAAAACGGCAAGGATACGCACATTCGAGGCATCAAAATATACGCCTTGGACGACAATGCCCCACGAACGAGTGGAGGTGGAGCCGGTGATGCCGTGACCGCTGAACGGTCACCTCGCCCAACTGCGTCGGGGTCGTTGGCATCACAGCGAGGTCTTTTGGGCGAACTCGGCGAGGATGCTGCGGTCGATGACAACAACCCACGAACGCCACAAACCAAGAGAGCCGGACCAACACAATCTTCTTCAATTGTTGACTTGGAAGGTATGACGGTACCGGATTTCGTGCGCGAACCTGAGCTTCGCTGAGTCGGAAGGGCCTGTATGCTATGGTATCTCTTCACACATGCGGAGAGTCTGGTGTTTTTTTTTTTTCTCTCTCTCTCTCTCTCTCTCTCTCTCTCTCTCTCTCTCTCTCTCTCTCTCTCTCTCTCTCTCTCTAATCATTTGGTCACTTTCATTTTCACACCTCGGCTATAGCTTTATGATACCCCTAGATTTTGATAATGCAGTTTATGTGCGCTGCAGACAGGACTCTGTGTGCACGGTTGGTTTCCAAGGCAGGATGGATAAGACCATGTTCGAACTTTGGTCAAAAGACAACCCTATGCTAGTGGTAGTACCGGTGCTGAACCTGGCAAATGGAGGCATCCTAAAACTCATTTCACAGAGTAAATAAGGGGCGCTATATTAGCCAAGAAGGACAAGTGACTTGCAGTTCATAATAGCCAGTCGGTTGTAAGTATTTTGACCGGGCTTTGTGCAGACATGTCCACTCTTTGAGCACATGTGCTGGAGTAGCAATGGTCAACCAGAGTTGATGGTCACCAAACCCTGGTAGTGTACATATATCAACCAAGTTTAACAGAACTGTAAAGCGAAGTACCATCAAGAAGCGTGCGATTTTATATCTACCTACTCCCTATCCTCGCCCATGTCTTCAACCCAGATGGCCTCTTCTCTTTCAAGCATTATCTATCTAAAGCTACAACCGAATGAACAGGCTTGATGCCTGAGGTGATGCCGCCCCCCCGATCCGAATGGAATGCTACCAATATGCCCCAATGCAGTGCTTCCCGAAATGTGATAGTACACCAGTACAACGACCGCCAAAATGCTGATAACACAATGCTTGAGAATGTTCAAGATGACAAAAGAAATAAGTTATTGCGATTTCCCTCTTTCGCGAATTGCACACGCGTCGTGGGCAGGACTATCCACCTCCGTGCTTTGCTCCACGAACTCGCTTCAGTCATGCCTGAAAGTACACTTGTCGCCCTTTGCGCACTTTCCACTTGACCAGAACATGCAAGGCTTGGTCCCGATCAGGTCACGGTTAATGCCTGGTCGTTTCTCCCTACGATTGAACCGGTCCTTGTTGGATGATTGATGGTCTCGGTCCCTCCTGCCACCGTCATATCCGCCTTGTCGATCATCATTACCATTAACCCTGGACGTCTTCCAGTCGCCGTCCTCCACCTGTTGCTGTTGTTGTTGTTGTTGCTGGCCTTGAGAGGCTGCCCATTGCGTCCATTGTTGCATGTACGCTTGTTGCCCAGGGTCGGCCGCCGCTGCGCCTCCGAGAAGCGCTTGTATCTGTGCAGCATTCAATTGCGCCGCTGGAGCTGGCGCAGCTGGCGCAGCACCACCCAGTGCCGATAGAACAGCCTGCAACTGAGCATTCGCATCCGAAGCAGCTGGGACGGCAGCTGGAGGCGCCACAGAGACCTGTGGTTGCTGTTGTTGTTGTTGCTGCTGCTGCTGCTGATAGTATTGAGCGTATTGCTGTGCGTAGTTTTGTTGCTGTTGCTGTTGCATCGCTGCCTGGATCTGAGCCGGGTCTTGACCGATCTGCGCATAGTACCTGGCCCAAGCAGCAGCGTGCTCCTCTGCGCTGGGTGTCGCGGTACTAGACTGCTGCTGCTGTACCACCGCCGCAGCCTCGGCTTCCTTTCGCAGTCTCTCCTGCTCTGCTGCCTGGGCAGCACGTTCCTTGTCGCGATTGTAACCTAGCCACCACTCCTTTATTCGCTCAGGATCGCTGATATAACTGGGAGGCTCAACCGCTGGAAATGGCTTGCCCTTGAGTTTGTGCACCAACTCTTCGACAGCGTCGACAGCTTGCTGAACAGCGAGATCATGGTGGTTGAACCGACGCTTGGTCCTGGGATACTCGGGGTCAGATGGATCTTTGTTGACCCATTTCAGAACAGAATCCGACGACAGCAAGCGGAGAGATTGCTCACTGTCAGGCAGTGAAGATATGGTGGGAATTTGGGTCGAAGACGGAGGTAGAGGTGCGTGATGGGCCTCTAGAGGGGCCGCGGTACTTGTTGCGAGCCGCTGGTGGAGGCGCACGATTGCATTGTTGGTTGCCTGCTTGATTCCGAAGTGCTCTACTTCCCGCCACCTTGTGTGCATCTCTTCGAGCTTGGCAGTGCCAGGTGGTAACGGCATCGCGTTCTCTGCAGCCGGTGGTGATTGCACTGCATCGGCGGGCTTCGGAGAGGCTGGTGTTGGCGGAATATCGGCCGCATCAAGGTAGAAAGCATGAGTGACCTCCTTCATGCGATCTTCCATGACCTTCCTTTCCATGTCGCTGGCGGGTTTTACACCAGCGCGCCTGACGAAATTGGCCATGCGCTTGGCTTCTGGGAAAGAGCTGAAGTTGATGGCGGTAGGATCGCTCCATGGGCGGTCCGGACCTTCGTCTTCGTCGTCGACATCCAGGCCCTTCTTTAGACCTTGCTTCAACATCATGCCTTCAGATCTATCATCCATGGCGTGCCGAACCATGCTGCTTCCTCTGCCCTCATCCTCTTCAGCATCTTTGTGGAAAAGACGAACTTCCGTCAACGCCTCACCCTCCTTCCATGTGACTCGAAGCTTGCGCCGTTGTTCTTTGCGGAGCCGTTTCTCTTTCTCCTCGACCGTCTCACTTGGTTCTTCATCGAGGTCCATCTTGGCAGCCGGTACAGGGGCTTTCTTTGGCTGAGCAATCTCACTGAGCAAAGATCCAAGCCGGGATACGCTAGAGGATGCTTGGGCTTTCGGCGTGACAGCCTTCTTCAACTTGGCGATATCTTGTTTGAGCCCCTCATCCTGGGCAGAGATGCCTGAATCCAGTCGGCTTGACTCTGACTTGGACTGATCAGGTCGCGCTACTGGCTTGGCAAGCGGGCGAGATTTTCCAGGAAGCAATTTTCCTGCCCCAGCAATCGCGGGAGTCGTCGACGTCAGTTTTGGACCAGCCTTCAGAGATCCCGTTTCCGAGCTACCAGAAGTCGGGTTTCCAGCCAACTTCTTCGTGGCCGGCCCATCAGAATCGTCCTCTCTAGGCCGTTTGGAAGGTGATGAGTCTGAAGGGGTCCTGAGAGTCTTAAAAGATTTTCCCAAGATGCCAGACGATGAAGGCACCTTCTTCATTTCCGCTGAAATTTTTGGAACAGACAGGGGTGCCATCGGAGCAGTCGCTGCTTTCCTTGATGCCTTCTCCTCATTCTCCTTGTTCTTCTTGATGGTTTCAAGAATTTCGCCCACCAAAGTTTTGACCTCGTCGTCACCCTTGACTAAAAATCTCTTGGAGACCTTGTCAAATTTGAGCCTACTGATAAGTAGCTCCTCGGGCAGAGATATAAAGAGCGACAGTAGGCGTAGAATCGCCTTGGGGAACTGTCCACTAAAATCTCCCGCGTTGAAGCAATCCCGAAGCGAGGTGACCAGGTTTCCCGTCAGGGGGCGGTTTCCACCAAGATTCTCAAGCACGGCCATGTCACCCTTTTCATACGCTGCATCTATGGCCCGGTAAAGAAGTCTTTGCTCACGCGCCAATGCTTTTTTCACCTTTTCCTTTTCAGGGGAATCATCAGCTGCAGCGTCCAGCTGTTGCTTGAGCGTCTTTATTTTTTCGGAATAACCCTTGATGAGGTCGCCGAAGTTCTTGACGGCTTGTTTGATGGCATCAGACGTTCGTTTGCCACTGTCCAGGTGAACTATGCCGATTGCGTCCCAAGCCGCAGCTTCGCCAGCATCAGACGGTCGCTCTTCACTCCGAGCAGGTGCCTACAATTTGGGTTAGATAAATAATAATAAGAGTAGGTTAGAGTTTATAGATACTCACTATGTCTTCACCAAGTGCCAGCTTTCTTAGCCCGTCTCTAACATTAGGTGATATGCCTAGTAATCTGTCAGTCACATTGCTGCTCCTGTATATTGTGCTCTGGCAATGCTTACCGAATTTGTAGTCCTTTCGTAGCAGCATGTCCAGGGCATTTAGCCTATTTTCGATGTTTTCCTCAGTGGCCTGCCCCTCGTTGACCTTGACAAATTGGCTTAGGAGCTCCGCAGGCAACAGATCATCCCGTCCCATAACCTTAACACCCAGGGACTTATCCGAGTCACAGAGCACCAAAGGCTCTGGCAGGGCAAGGGTCTGTGCACTCAGAGTACCTCCAATCACGAGACTCGGCAGACCAGTCCAGCCAATCCGCGGACGGTCCTTATTTGCAACCGCAGGATCGCGATCGGGCAGATGCGGTTGTATAGCTGGGCTAGCAGTTGATTTGCTTGCATTTACTTTCGGCTGGGATGGCTGTGGCGTCTGTACGGGAGCGGCGGCAGGCGCTGATACTGGCACCGGTGTTGATGAAGGAGCTGCCCCTGTCAAGTACGCAGGAAGCTGCTGTTGTTGTGGATAGTATGGAGGCTGGGATGAGATAGTATGGGTATTTGGTGACTGGACATTCGTCGGCTGTAAACGGGACGGATGCGTATCGATCACCTCTGCGGGAACTGCGTGATGACCTGTGGTCTGTGGCATGGCGGAACCGGAAGCTAAATGCATCGTTTGACGATTGGGTGCCTGATCTTGAGGGGCCCCGAAAGACTGTGAATATATCGCATTATGCTGCATGGTAGACGTAGCAGGGGCCCGCGACTGGGGTGCAGTGTGCTGCTGGGGTCCCAGATCACTCGAAGCAGCGAAAGTCGACGTGACGAAGTTATTTTTATTGCCCATGGTCGAACCCGAGACTGCCCGCTGAGAGCTATCCACGATAGGAGAATTAATGGGGGCATGACCATGCGGGTGGACATGGCTATTGTGGCCAAGCTGAGTTGCGGCACCATGACTATGCTCAAGCTGACCGTTGACATTATGCTGTGCATAGCTATAGGGCGAAGGATCTGCAGCGGAGTTCTGGAGGATGTTGGATGACTGCTGTTGTTGGTGCTGCTGTTGAAGCTGATGCTGTTGTTGCTGCTGCCGCTGTTGTTGAATGTGATTCTGCTGAATCTGCACATGGCTCTGTTGCTGCTGCTGGTGATGTTGTTGCTGCAGGTGTTGTTGTTGTTGCTGCTGCGGCTGCTGCTGCTGACGTTGTTGCTGTTGCGCATGGAATTGCTGCCTCTGAGCTGCCTGCTGCTGTTGCTGTTGTTGTAATGACTGTAGTTGAGGGTGAGGTTGTGCTTGTATATGTGGCTGGTGATGGGGCTGTTGCAGCTCAGTGGGTTGCCGTTGCGCTTGCTGTTGCCGTTGTGGAGCCTGAAGCTGATGCTGTTGCTGCTGTTGAGGATGCACAGGAGACTGGGTATGCGTTCGGAAATCCTGACCTCCCGGTATCATGTAATGGGTCTCCTGTTGACCAGGCACATGAAAGCTCCCCGATGGCATATGCTGGTTCATCTGCCGGTTCTGCTGCCCAGGATGATTTTGTCCATGGTACAGTTGTGTACCCTGAAAAGGCTCAACATACCCGGTGTGGGCAGTTGACGACAAGTATGGATCGTTGTGGCTGCCTGGGTGTGAGCTGAAAGTATTATAGCCAGAGTTCCGCGCAGCATTGACTGGTTGGTGTGATGAATGTTGTTGGGATTGATGTGATTGCTGTGGTTGCTGTGGTTGTGGTTGTGATTGTTGTTGTTGTTGTTGTTGTGATGGGAATCCAAAGGCAGTCTGATCAGTCCCGAAGAACGAACTGTTATCGAATGCGCTCGAATCATCTTCAAAGGTTATGGCATCGTGTAAAGTATTCGGCTCGTAGTGAAACGAGGCCTGCAAGTGTCCATCCGTATACGCCTGCGCCGCGCTGTAAAGGCCTTGGGGCCCGACATCGCCACTGCCTGCAAAGTGATGAAACTGGCTACCTTGGCCTTGAGCCATACCGATTAATTACGACCCTATTGGGGTCAAACCAAACCAACTTGATGTGATACTAAAGCGTAGGGCAGCAGGTTGTGGCCCCGCTAATTGCATAAATCAGCGCCTGGTCGCTACGTAGTCATGCAACAAGCCGTAGTTTCAACCCGACTTACATTGGACCGCTAAGCCCCACCACCCAAAACAGGGTGCAGTTCTTGGAAGCACAGTTCTTGTTTTGTCTTGTACTCTTGTATTGATTGCAGAACAATAATGCACCGGAAAACTTCCATGTATCGATCTCAGATGTCCCTGAACTCGAAATTACCGTGGTGGTGCTATTGTGCAGATTCAAGGGATGGGTACCTAAGTAGACAGACAGTCAAAGAGTTAAGGTGTTTGTGGAGGCCGATATGGTGTGTCGATCCGATTGATGATGTGTCGGGGATGGCCCCAGGGTTGTGCACAAGCTAAGCCTAATTCGGTTTCGTAGTGGGACCTGGGTACATAAAGGCCAATCAGCTTGAGGTTCGACGGAAGACCTCTTGAAACTAGCATGCTATGCGTCAAGAGGTAACGAAAGCAGTATTCGCGACAAGTCGATTGGATAGAAGGGATTGGGTCTTGGATGATGTTAATGGGTAAAGGGGGAATGTCGATGCAATGTTGAATGGAAAAAGAATCAGCAACACCAGTGCAGTGAAAGAAGACAAAGACAAATAAATTGATAAAGAAGAGAAAGGGAGAAAAAAAAAAACAAGAGAAAACAAAAAAAAGAGAAGGAAGGGAAAAAAAGGAGAGAAACAAAAGCGCTCCCCGATTCTCAACTTTGTACTGCAAATCCTGTCGAATGCGCACTTTGATGGAAGATTTTCGGTGGGTTGGCCGACGGAGCTTGTAAGCAGCGAGAGAGAGAGAGCTCAAGGTTTTGGTTTTGGGGTGGTCCCCGCCCAGGGGCAGAACAAAGCTGCATTTGGTGGGTAGTTGCCTGCCTTTGGGGACTTGGCAGCAATGAAAAGATGCTTTCGGTCATGCTCAAGCTCCGGATTATAGTGCATTGGTTTTGATCCAGTAACATCTGGTTCTCTTCAGCTGCCTGCTGTCAAGTCCCAGTGTACAAGTCATTTTGATTTTGCGCTTGATCTGCTGAGCTGCAGCAATTATGAAAAGGGGGCCTCCCTATACTCCCCACTGGAGGAATTTGACGCCCTGCAACTGTCCGCTCCCGTCAAACTTTCCTCTTGTTTGCTAAGTCGACCAAGTGTCTTTTGTTTTTGAATTTCGCATTTTGAGGTTCGCGAAAAATCCGAGACCGATTGGAAAACATGCAGTTGGGAAGATGGCTGACGAGGAACAAATAATACAAAGACGAGGCATAATTTGTCCACTGGATGTTTAGATGTGCGTTTGTGTTGTGGTAGGGTAGGTAAGGTAGGAAGGGGAAAGGTCAAAATGCTGGGACGGAAGAAGCTGGATGGGTTGGGGAGTAGTTTGTTTGCATACCCTTCTGGCCTTGTGACCAACCTGCTTGATGTCAAGAAATGGGTGAGCCAAGTCGCCTCACGTTTGTTTTGGCTTCCACTGCAAAATTATGGTGCTTTGCGTTTGCGTGAGATCTACCCCCAGGCAGCAGCAGCCAGACCAGACCAGTTTCACGGTCGACTCCTCCTCCAGAATTGAGAAAAAAGAATCATAAAGTTACGACATGGCCTTTTGTGAGCGATCCTGCAGTTAATCTGCTTTGACAGAGACGGCAGACAAGTGTCTACTTTTTTGAGGTTTCTGTTCCAGCCAGCAACCGGACACGGTCGCGCTCCCTGTGCGCGTGGCGTCTGTCTGTCCGGCGTATGCTCGACTGGCAATCAAATTTAATCCAAGTAATCAGAGTTTTGCGGACGCAGAGTTGAGAAGGCTCTGCGGGAATTGGCTAGAGGTCTGGAACGCAGGTGATTTTGCTCGCGTATTTGAGGCCTAAGATGACCGACGCGAGATGTATGCGTGGGAAGAGGAACTGTGCAGTAGAGTGGTGCTCAGGAAAATCAGAGGGAGGAAGAGAGAAAAGGTTTGGCAGGTAGGTAAGGTAATTAATTAGGTAGTGTTTCGCAATCAGCGCAAGCTCCAGGCCTGGCAACAACCACTTTCCCTGTGTCTGGAATGTACGCGCACGGCTGCTGTGCTTGGCTCAAATATCCACCCTGGCCAATAGCCAAATGCTCTTTGTCCCGCAGACCCACATTCGGACCTTCTATGCAGCCGGGTTCCAAGTGAGACCCAAATCTCCAATCGGTTTAGCTTGCCCGCCATTGTTCTTTGGAGAACAGGTGGGTCCTTCTACCTCAGTAGGACGTCAACGTGTCAAGCTGCAGGCGCGAGCATCGTTGTGAATTGGAAGCGGGTATTGAAACAGCTTCAATTTGTTAGTTCAATATATCTCACGTTTTACCTGGCGTACATACCTTACATACTATAACCAAGTCTCCAACAGGTGCATTGCTCGCCGAAATCTTCCCCAACCCACGACGTGAAAAGAAGTCTGGAATTGTATCCTAGCTCTCACTCTGCCACGCTGTCATTTGCTGCGTTCCCGTTCAAGACAGCGAACATCGGTGCCACCAACAAACAGCCAGGGGATCAGCCAGCCGAAGCCCAAAGCCACTCATCCGCTTTCCCTGGACCACGCGCGCGCATAACGATTCCAACTTAGGAATACCATCCCAGCGTGCGTTCCGGGCCCTGAAAGTCATCCCAGGTTGCGGGCGATTCTGAGCATCCACCTTTTGCGATTTCATCGGTAGTGCTTCAGCCACATTTAGACAGCCATGGCGGCCCGCGGCAACTCCTTACGGGACCGCCAGATAGGTCAGCCCTCTGCGCTCCGACTTGGCAAAGCTGCGACATGTAGCTAACATTTTGACAGCCTCGCTACGCAAGATATTCAACCTCAACAATGACGTCGAACCGAGCGATAACGAGGAGTCTCTGGCCAGTGGCACGCTAAACCCTTCGTCTCCCATTCTCAACGCCGATGGCGAGCCGATCTGGAAGGTGCTGGTCTTTGATGATCTGGGCCGTGATGTTATCAGCAGTGTCCTGAGAGTTAGTGACCTGCGGTCGATGGGAGTTACTATGCATATGTATGCCACCTTGATTTCAATCCTTGGCCTGGCGAGTTTTTCGACGCTGACTTAGCCAACCGGTTTTATCGGTGCTCAGGCATATTTCAGCATCAAGACACCCAATACCGGACGTTCCAGTAATGTATTTGCTTGAGCCGCACCAGAAGAACCTCGAGGCCATAACCAACGACCTCCAAAAGGGTCTCTACTCACCGGCCTACATCAACTTCCTGTCGTCGATACCCCGGCCTCTCCTGGAAGACTTTGCGACACAAACAGCTACTGCGGGAACCTCGGACCACATCGCGCAACTCTTTGATCAGTATCTGAACTTTGTCGTTGCGGAGCCAGACCTGTTCAGCTTAGGGATGCAAAAAGAACACACGTACTGGGCTTTGAACAGCGCCAAGACGAACGACGAAGAACTGGATAATGTGGTCGACCGAATTGTCAGCGGTCTATTCAGCGTTATAGTTACCATGGGTAAGTAGTTATTTGCGCTCACAACTTGTCGGCTCACTAGTGCGGGCCGTGCTGACCCCAATAAGGTGCGATTCCTATCATCAGATGCCCGAAATCGGCAGCCGCCGAGATGATATCTGCGAAGCTAGATCGCAAGCTTCGTGATCACATTCTCAACTCCAAGGACAACCTCTTCTCCGCCTCAAATCGCTCAGGCTCATCCTCAGCAACGCCCGGACCAAGGCCAGTTCTGATCATTCTGGATCGCAACGTGGATCTTACACCCATGCTCTCCCACTCTTGGACCTACCAGTCTCTAGTACACGATGTGCTCAACATGAAGTTAAACCGTATCACAATCGAAACGCCCGTGGATGAGAGCAATCCTACCAAGGGTGTGACGCGCAAGTCATACGACCTCAATGCAAACGACTTTTTCTGGGAGAGGAACGCGGGGGCACCCTTTCCCCAGGTTGCCGAGGATATCGATGCTGAATTGACAAAGTATAAGGAGGAAGCTGCTGCTATAACCAAAAAGACTGGCGTGACAGACCTTGAGGATTTGCAGAACGATACCAGTGCAAGCGCACAGCATCTCAAAGCTGCAATTACACTCCTCCCTGAGTTGCGAGAGCGGAAGGCTACTTTGGATATGCACATGAACATCCTCGCCGCGCTGTTAACTGGCATCAAGAACAGGCAGCTGGATAACTACTTCCAAATTGAGGAGACTGTTACAAAGCAGACTAAAGCCCAGATCCTCGAAACAATCAAGGACGATAATAAGGGTAACAACCCGGTGGATAAGCTGCGGCTGTTCATCATTTGGTTTCTGAGTGCGGAACAGGACCTGAGCAGACAGGAATGGCAGCAATTCGAGGAGGCGCTGGTGGCTACTGGTGTAGATGTTACCTGCCTGCCGTACATACGACAGTAAGTTATTGTTCCCTGGAAGCAGGTTGTCGGGGCTGTTCATGACTGACCAGATACAAATAGGGTCCGGGCAACAACCAAAATGACACAATTAACAACCATAAACTCATCGGGTGCACAACCCCAACAATCTTCGGACCTCTTCGGACGCTTTTCCAACATCGGATCCAACATTGGCTCTCGCCTTCGTGACCAGCTCAAAGAGTCAGGTGTACCCACCAATGCTATCAGTGCAAACTTCGACTCCATCATTGGTGGCATAAAGACATTTCTCCCAGCAAACCGTGACCTCACGGTTACCAAGATTGTCGAGTCAATCATGGATCCTTCGGCCGCATCGTCCTCGGCTATCGCAAAGACGGAGCATTATCTCTACTTTGATCCACGCTCCGCCAATGCTCGAGGAACGGTACCGCCACCGTCGGCCGTACGGTCCGGCACCGCTCCCACTTCCACCCCTGGCGGACTTCCGGGAGCTGGTGGTCCCGGAGCCGCGGCGAGCTTCGGTCAGAGGCGACAGGGCTTCACCGAAGCAGTAGTTTTTACTGTCGGTGGCGGGAGTATGGATGAGTATGGGAACTTGCAGGAGTGGGTTGCTCGCACTAGTGGAAGCGGTGATCGGGTGCGGAGAAGAGTGGTCTACGGAAGCACAGAAATGGTCAATGCTACCGAATTTATTACGCAGGAGCTCGACAGGCTGGGCAAGGAGGTTGCCTCTTAGAGTAAAATTGCAGACTAGCGAATGTCCAATGTGAAATCCAAACGCTGGCCTATCGAAACGAATCAGACCAACCATGTGCTCAATCCAACATTGGAAGTTTGAATGATTGATTCACGAAGCTGTTTTTGAACCCCCTCCGAAATACTAAAGGGTCCACATAGTAACCGCAATGTGAGGCATCTCCCTGACATTGGATAGAATGAATGATGATCACGTAATTCTTTTTTTTTTTTTTTCTCTCTCTTTTTCTTCACAATATTGGGTCAGGATATGGTTTTAGTTCCAAGTGAGAATCGCTTTGTATCTAGCTACTTGACCCATGGTCTTGACAGGGTATTATTCCAAACGCGCTGGTAGAAAACAAAAGTCTTGATACAAAACCAAATACTGCAGACGCGGAAAGCAAAAAGGAAAAGGATATCAATATAGTGAGATGTACCAAGTTTGATTCCCATTACTGAGAACGTGGCACAGGTGTGTGAAATATGGTAGGATCGGTGCGGATTCAAGCATCAAGCCAGCCGCGAGCGAAACAGAAGTGAAAAAAGAAAAAAAGAAAAAAAACATGAACAAGTCATTTCGTCATCGTGACAACCCTCATAATCAGGGGAGCAAGGTTACTTAAACGCCCCTAAACATGCGAACAACCAAGAACCACATGGCTCCGATAAACTTGAACCCAGATAATGCGGCGACACTGTACAGCACTACGGCCATGTAGATAGTTGAACGCTGTTCTTTGCTTTCCGCGGTCGTGTTGGGTGTGATCTTGTCCAGACCGGCAGTCGATAGTACAACGGCGGCTAAGCCGAAGTTCGTCACCATCCAAAGAAGGACGACAACTGTACGGACACCTCGATAGTAGTCCAACTGCTTCTCATCAAGCTGTGAGGGAGTGGGTGCCTTCTTTTCCTCAACATATTTATGTGAAAACACGGCAAGTTCGCGCTCGTACATAGTGTTGAGATCCGCCTCGTCTGGCAAGTCGGCTTTTCCTGTTCCGTCCTTGGTGCTGACTGAAGGTAGCTTGTCTGGTTTATCGTCACCCTTCGTACCCCAGGAGATATCGTGGGTGTTGCAAAAGGCGTAAACGTTGAGCACATTGGTGAAGGTCGGCGAGAGCAGCATGTACTGCACTAGAGAAGTGAACATGTGCCATGGGTCGAACATCATGAGCGAGGCGATCAGCCAGATGCCGTATGTGGACATGATGGACAAAATCAGAGTCACTACGACCTGGTCCTTAAGAAGCTCAGGTACTGAGAGACCACGCTGAGCGTCCGCCATTATCGCCTTGACGGAGATGAATACGGCAGCAAAGAGAAGATAGCTGCACAGGAGAAGAGTTTAAGTTAGTTTCGCATACGGAGAGAGTAAGTTTTCATGTCAACATGTACGTACCAGAAAATGATAGCCCAGAAGTAAATCATTGCCAAGTAGTACGGCCCAGATCCCGCAGGACGGTTGCCCATGGCTAACACGAAGCAAGTGATCAAGGATACGCCGTAAAGCCATTCAAAACAGACTCCCAGGATCTTACCCGTGGTCCCCAACAAGGTATCGTCGCCCAGACTAGTAGTAAGGATCTTGAAAACCAGGAAGAAGTTGCCGATAGCGAACCATGCGAAAATCATGTTGATCGTGTTGAATGTGAATTCGATGAAGAAGGCGATCTTTCGGAAGAATGAATGGTCAGAGCGGAAGAACTGATAGAAGTGGGCGATGGCGTAAATGGCGGCAAAGAAGGAGCCGTTCAGCCAACGACGCCGCTGGAGAATCAACTCTGTAGCCGTGTCTGGCACGTCCGTCTCGCCAGTTGCCGACTTGACATATTGGAGAATCCAATGGCAGTTCCGCTTCGTTACGAGTTCGAAACAGAGAATTCGATCCTCGGCAAGGTACATGTTCGCCGTGAAGATTCCTGCACCTGCACCGTGAAGCTTCTCACCGGCAAAGTACTTCTCCAATGGACCTTGGCCGTTCTTGTCATTCTGCAGCGCAATGTAGCGGTAGGCCGAAAAGGCACCGGGCAAGACTGAGATGAATCCGAAGGCAGACTCGAGCGGCTTGTCCAGGATGTTACTCATCTTGTACTCGAAATTTTGTGCTGCAACCAAGGGGTTGAACAAGTTTTTGCCGCCCGTACCTGTTTTTTGGGTTTAATTGTTAGTCAAAAGCTATTTCGATAGCTTTTCAGGGGAAATACGAACCCAACATAGCCTTGATTTCGCCACAGGCTCCGGCGCACATGGGCTCGAGGTCGAAAGCTTTCCACAGATGATAGATAGAATTACCACCTGGCTTGGTTCCAGCGTCGAGAAGTACACATATGTTTGGGTTCAGAACACGACCAAATGCCGAGAAGAACCACCTGTGAGAGTTGATCTTCTTCTGGTTGTTCTCTTTCAGGCAGAACAGAAGCTGCACAGGCTGCTGGCGTGGCAACAGCTGAACCACATCGTTCTTGAGAGCCATGCCGATTTGTGTGGTGTATTCATAGATATGCGCCGTGGTAGGCTTGTCGTCGACGTTCTGCCTGGCAATACCCTCTTGGTACACACCCAAACCGGCTAGTAACGCCCTGGTTCTGGGATTGATTTTGGCGCGACCATCGCTAACAATGCAGACGACGATCTTCTTCCATGCCTCCTTTCCCCACGTCTTGCTCTCAGGTCGTTTGCACATGTACTCGACGTTCTTGAAGACACCAATCATTGTCCTGGCGAAAAGAACTTCATCTTCGTTGTACATGGTGACCACGATGAACAATTCTGTTTCACGCGGTTTGCTGAATAACCTTTGACGGAGAGTGAACTTCTCGTCATAGAAGTCGTTGGGGTCGCAGGTGGCTGCAGAATAGCGCATGTGCGTGAACTCGTCCCGCTCTCCGTGAGGAAACTGGTTAAGGAGCTTTGGGGGCACAGGGCAGTCCAGCACCAGGTTTCCCATGTAGAGCGGAACTCGCTTGACAGTCTTCCATCTCTTCAGCCCACCCTGCTGCTGCGGTTGTTGAGGATTGTCTGAGTATCGGCCATACGAATCCTGCTGTGGAAGAAGTGGCCGCCCATCATGGTCATAACCCGGTTCGCCGTAGGGAGTTTGACCTTCGTTTGGCGTAGGAGTATATGTCGGGTTATAGTATGCATCATGATGCTGCTCGGGATTGACCGAGTACTCTTCCCTGTAGCCACCAGGCTGCTGCTGATAGCCTACCTCACTCATGTTCGCCATCGAGTGCTGTGTGAAGTTAGCGCTCTGATGAATGGGAATAACAGGGCATTAAAAGACGACCTACTGCCGTGTGAAGTTGAAGCTGGTCGCTAGGCGTATGTCTTCCGGGGCCCATTGGGATATCAAGGTTGCTGGCATTGTTCATCCCTGGCCTGCCGTACGGCGCATCGTCCAACTGGTAGCCATGCTGGAGAGGATGACCCGGCGAAGGCGTCCGGTGAGGTGGCGGGCGGTTGTTCATTGGGCGGCGGTTATCGAAGTAATCGTCGTCTGTAAGTTGTGACGGGTGTTAGAGGACTGGAAAAGAAAGGCGGGGCTCGGTCTATAGTCGATGGTATCAAGGCAGTAAGCCCGTAGCCAGAAGTAAGAGCAAGAAACACGCGGGTGTTGAAGAAGTGAATGTATGAGATGAATTGCCTCTGAGCAAAGAAAAGGGCGCCGAAGCTTGTATTCTTGCGCCAGGCAAGTGAATGGCTATACGGAGCAAGTATTCATCCAAAGATAGTACAAAAGAAGAAACTTGACTTTCCGGACCACCAAGGCGCAAGAAAAGGTCGGGGAATATGCCGGAAGGTGGAAACGTAGGGGACCGTGTCGTCAGGACCTCTAAGTGGTGCTTGCAGTGGAGGCGGAGTGGTCACAGATTGAGGTACTAGAAAGGGGTGGGCGGCATGGATGTGGGATGAAAAAGTTCGGCCGAGGAAGGGGTTCGAGGAACTTGCCTAAACGATTGTACGCCATTGTTGATGTGTTGGATGAAGCGTAAACGCCAACGCGTGCTTCTTTTCTTCTCTTTGCGCAGAGAACCGACTACCTAGGATGGTATGTCGAAACAATGGAATTTGACGAGCGGCTGGGCGTGAGTTGTCGTACCAGTCGCAAACCAGGCGACGTGACTGACAGCAGGATTCTCGCGCCTGAATGTAAAATGTCTCTGGATGCTTGAACCCTTAGGTGGGAATGTGCGCCGCGTATTGTCGTTGGAAGCGCCACGCAGGTTATGGGACGAATGAATCAACGCTTGCCCGTCAGCCGCGGTTGGTTTGAGCCCCTATTTTTTCGGCTATGCTTGGCGACCTGTTGTGGTACGTGGTACTTATGGGTACCTATCTAATTAATTCCCCAGCAGCGACGCCTATTCGCGGATTCTTGGTCGTAAAGTTAGGGATAAGAATAACTGCCAGTTGATGCAGGAGGCGATTCGTCGGCACGTCTGAACAGGTCAAAGATTGACGCGGGAGCAGTCAAAGAGGAACGGTGGTTTCGAAGTTCAAACCAGGCAATTAATCACCACCCCCAGCATAGAGGGTACTGCTGTATGTAATTAGGTGGTTTATGACCTGCTTTGCCGTAAGCACCCTAGAAAGAGGTGGTTTGACGTCCGAGCTCGATGCTGGCGGCTGGCGGGAATTCGGAACTTGATCGCAGTCCCAGCGGCAGAGAAGAGGCTCCTCTCCCCAAGATTGTTAATTCGAAATGCGACCTCGAAGAAAAACCTGGCGTTTCAGATCAAGCGCGGGTCGGCGCAATGACTTTCTACGTACTACTGCAAGGCAAGAGCGGAGCCACGCGTGACGTCGCCCGGTGGGCATTTCTGACAGATTGTAGAATATAATTGGCCTTCAAGCCCGAGGGCGCCCAGGGCAAGCAGCGACGATCTGCCCCATTTGTTTTGCCCCTGGCAATCAAATCCAGGCCGAAACATTAGCTTGAACAGGTACAGAATTTGACAAGTCAACTTGACAGAATCTTACTGTGTGCGCTTTTTTGACTTTGTCTTTTTTTAAAGTTGGTCAGAATTCCAGTCAGAAAACGATACTAATTATCGGATATCTAGCACTAAAGTGTAAATGATAATTAGAACTAGAGGTGTCAGCTCTTCATGCAAAAGATTGATTTCTTGTCAAAGCCCCCTAGTACCATAATCAAACTATGTATTTCGTACAACCCTTGAAATGAAGCTTTGTTGATGTTGTCTCAATTCATTTCCCAGTTCTATCGACAATGTCATGTTCCTGCAGCACCCGGTCACGACGAAATAATTTCAGTGCGTGGTTCCGACGCAAAATGTATACCTCGTACATTCGATGTTCCGACCAGATCGTCAGATTTGTCGTGGCTGTTTAGACAGGTCGCAAAAGTCGGGTGGCTGTTTTGACTACAGCCCTTCCTTCCGTCCCGCAACAAGTACTACTCTGTATAATGTAACCCCAGCACCACGTGAGTGCTGTTTCGAGGCTGTGTCTCTGGGTAAGCCGGTCTGGATTTCTATTTTTTTCTACTTTTTTTTGTTTTACTTTTCGGTATTTTGGTTATTACAAGGGAGTATCTCCATAGCTTCATCCTTTGTCAAAAAAAGAGATAACCCTTGAGAGCGTGAACACGCAAGCTCCTTTGGGTTGTGGATTAATATGGGTGCTTCCTAAGCTACCAAATCCGAAATAGATAGGCCCGAATGTCTTGGGATGATTGAGACTGCATGTCATGCATGCGTAAATCAAAAAGTATACTTATCTAAGTAAGGTAAGGTACATTGCAGTAGCTTGACTAGGTACGAAGGTTGACATGATTGGCAGCCCATGGAGACAATCGCTCATGTTTTCCTAGCGTGGCTGCGACAACTGTTCTCTAGCATTCCCTTGCCTGTTATGCCTGCCATTGATGAACTTGGGCGACGCGTCTTCCAGCAAGGTTTTCGTCGAAATGGAGCCCCCACGATTCAAATAAAGAATTCTCGCCACACCAAGCAATGCTCGGTGGCTAAGCTTACTGGGGGGATGCGGAGATTTAGGAGGCCTCGCTGTAGGTCATAAATTGATTTGTTGACCCTGATTGGCTGTTTTTTTAAAGACAATACAACGTC